>NC_041384.1:561444747-561580811 GCF_002162155.2 Triticum dicoccoides | reverse complement strand
CGTTCGCGGGAGAGGGAAACAGAGGAGGGGGAGGAGCACAGGGAGAATGAGAGGGGCCAGGGGGTGCGTGGCGTCTCCGTGGCGCAGGTCAGGACGAGGGAGGGCAAGCAGGAGGTGGCGGGAGGACGTGGCCGCGGTCGCTCGCGTGCGGCACGCAGCTGCTTCGGGGCGAGGGGAGGAAGACGACGGAGGGGCTGCGGTGGTGGGCTGGGCCAGTTGGCCAGGCCGCCTGCTGGGCCGGCCAGGTGGGCTGCCAGGTAGGTCCAGGTGAGTTCTCTCTCTCTCCTCTATTTTCTGTTTTCTATTATTTCTGCAACTGTAGGGCTTTATTAAAAATACTTAGGCATCTTAAAAAAAATCCTGGAATAAACAGGGGCTCTATTTAGATTATTTCCAACAGCCCACACTTATTTTCAGAATTATTTGGGCATTTAGAATATTTTATAGCATTTAAATGCCCAAATGCAAATAGAGTATAATTTAATTCAGAGCCCAATATGTCCTGCAAAAATATAAATCATTTTTTGGTAGATGCTTTCACCTCAAACCAGAAATGTTGAACATTTTTAGAGGGCATTTTGGGTTTAATGAAAAAGATTTTATTTTGACCCTAGTTGAATTAATTTGGTGCTAGGGTTTAGTCAATCCCCATTTCAGGTTTAGATGAAATTTAAACATGATGCAACACTCTAATGCATGCACTAGGCATTGTCAGAACTAGGGATGTGACACCATCGTAGCATCGTTGTCGTCTCGCCAAGCTTGTGCTTCTACGACTATCGCTACCGTTTAGTGATAAAGTAAAGCATTACATCGCGATTGCATTGCATACAATAAAGCGACAACCATATGGCTCCTGCCGGTTGCCGATAACTCGTTTACAAAACATGATCATCTCATACAATAAAATTCAGCATCATGTCTTGACCATATCACATCACAACATGCCCTGCAAAAACAAGTTAGACGTCCTCTACTTTGTTGTTGCAAGTTTTACGTGGATGCTACGGGCTTAAGTAAGAACCAATCTCACCTACGCATCAAAACCACAACGATAGTTTGTCAATTTGACTCCGTTTTAACCTTCGCAAGGACCGGGCGTAGCCATACTTGGTTCAACTAAAGTTGGAGAAACTGTCACCCACAAGCCACCTCTGTGCAAAGCATGTCGGGAGAACCGGTCTCGCGTAAGCGTACACGTAATGTTGGTCTGGGCCGCTTCATCCAACAATACCGCCAAACCAAAGTATGACATGCTGGTAGGCAGTATGACTTATATCGCCCACAACTCACTTGTGTTCTACTCATGCATATAACATCAACATATAAAACCTAGGCTCGGATGCAACTGTTGGGTTTCGTAGTAATTTCAAAAAATTTCCTACGCACACGCAAGATCATGTGATGCATAGCAACGAGGGGGGAGTGTGATCTACATACCTAGTAGATCGACAACGGAAGCGTTTGGTTGATGTAGTCGTACGTCTTCACGATCCGACCGATCAAGCACCGAAACTATGGCACCTCCGAGTTCAAGCACACGTTCAGCTCGATGACGATCCCCGGACTCCGATCCAGCAAAGTGTCGGGGAAGAGTTCCGTCAGCATGACGGCATGGTGACGATCTTGATGTACTACAGCAGCAGGGCTTCGCCTAAACTCCGCTACAGTATTATCGAGGACTATGGTGGCTGGGGGCGCCGCACACGGCTAAGGAACAGATCACGTGGATCAACTTTTGTCTCTGGGGTGCCCCTTGCCTCAGTATATAAAGGAGCCAGGGAGAGGGGGCGGCCGGCCAAGGTGGGCGCGCCAAGGGGGAGTCCTACTCCCATCGGGAGTAGGACTCCTAGTTGGACAAGGAGAGAGGGGAAAGAGGTGGAAGAGAGGAAGGAAAGGGGGGGCGCCGCCCCCCTACCCTTGTCCTATTCGGACTAGGAAGGGGAGGGGCGCGCGGCCACCTCTTGCCTCCTTCTCTCTTCTCCCTCAAGGCCCATGTAGGCCCAATAAACCCCCCCCCCCGGGGGGGGGGGGGGTTCCGGTAACCCCCCGGTACTCCAGAAAAATGTCGATTTCACCCGGAACGATTCCGATGTCCAAATATAGGCTTCCAATATATCAATCTTTACATCTCGACCATTTTGAGACTCCTCATCATGTCCGTGATCGCATCCGGGACTCCGAACAACCTTCGGTACATCAAAATGCATAAACTCATAATATAACTGTCATCGTAACCTTAAGCGTGCGGACCCTACGGGTTCGAGAACAATGTAGACATGACCGAGACACGTCTCCGGTCAATAACCAATAGCGGGACCTGTATGCCCATATTGGCTCCTACATATTCTACGAAGATCTTTATCGGTCAGACCGCATAACAACATACGTTGTTCCCTTTGTCATCGGTATGTTACTTTCCCGAGATTCGATCGTCGGTATTCCAATACCTAGTTCAATCTCGTTGCTGGCAAGTCTCTTTACTCGTTCTGTAATACATCATCCCGCAACTAACTCATTTAGTTGCAATGCTTGCAAGGCTTAAGTGATGTGCATTACCGAGAGGGCCCAGAGATACCTCTCCGACAATCGGAGTGACAAAACCTAATCTCGAAATACGCCAACCCAACATGTACCTTTGGAGACACCTGTAGTACTCCTTTATAATCACCCAGTTACGTTGTGATGTTTGGTAGTACCCAAAGTGTTCCTCCGGTAAACGGGAGTTGCATAATCTCATAGTTATAGGAACATGTATAAGTCATGAAGAAAGCAATAGCAACATACTAAACGATCGGGTGCTAAGCTAATGGAATGGGTCATGTCAATCAGATCATTCTCTTAATGATGTGATCCCGTTAATCAAATAACAACTCATTGTTCATGGTTAGGAAACATAACCATCTTTGATCAACGGGCTAGTCAAGTAGAGGCATACTAGTGACACTTTGTTTGTCTATGTATTCACACATGTATTATGTTTCCGGTTAATACAATTCTAGCATGAATAATAAACATTTATCATGATTATAAGGAAATAAATAATAACTTTATTATTGCCTCTAGGGCATATTTCCTTCACAATAACCCCCCCGGGGGGGTCCAGTAACCCCCCGGTACTCCGGTATATATCCAATAACCCCCGGAACCATTCCGATGTCCGAATATAGTCGTCCAATATATCAATCTTCATGTCTCGACCATTTCGAGACTCCTCGTCATGTCCGTGATCATATCCGGGACTCCGAACTACCTTCGGTACATCAAAACACATAAACTCATAATATAACCGTCTTCGAACTTTAAGCGTGCGGACCCTACGGGTTCGAGAACTATGTAGACATGACCGAGACACGTCTCCGGTCAATAACCAATAGACGAACCTGGATGCTCATATTGGCTCCTACATATTCTACGAAGATCTTTATCGGTCAAACCGCATAACAACATACGTTGTTCCCTTTGTCATCGGTATGCTACTTGCCCGAGATTTGATCGTCAGTATCTCAATACCTAGTTCAATCTCGTTACCGGCAAGTCTCTTTACTCGTTCCGTAATATATCATCCCGCAACTAACTCATTAGTTGCAATGCTTGCAAGGCTTAAGTGATGTGTATTACCGAGTGGGCCCAGAGATACCTCTCCGATAGTCGGAGTGACAAATCCTAATCTTGAAATACGCCAACCCAACAAGTACCTTTGGAGACACCTGTTGTAATGCCCCGGACACACCCGCCGGTGGTCGTTACTCCTGGTGGGATCTAGATTGGCCCCACAGATCAATACTAGTCTTTTCTGCGCACTTTGTCCTCACTCATGCGCACCCGCGAGCAACTTCCCGGTCGGTCACCCATCCGGGCACTACTCCAAGCTGAGCACGCTTAACTTTGGAGTTCTGTCCGAATGGGCTCCCAGAAAAGAAGGAATTCCTTATTGATATGAGTAGTCTATAATCCCTAATAAGCCAGGCCATCACATACACCCCCACTCAGAGGAACCGACGTCCTCGTCGGGCCACAGGAACGTTCCCTCTTGGCACATATGTCTGTGCATCAAGTCCGGTACATGTGTCATGTCGGGTGCCACGACGGGTCACAAACGTCATGAACAATATGACCACGCACCTGTCCGCAAACATCCGTGTAACCGTGAGGGTCGGCTCTGATACCAACTTGTAACGCCCCGGACACACCCGCCGGTGGTCGTTACTCCTGGCGGGATCTAGACTGGCCCCACAGATCAATACTAGTCTTTTCTGCACTTTGTCCTCACTCACGCGCACCCGGGAGCAACTTCCCGGTCGGTCACCCATCCGGGCACTACTCCAAGCTGAGCACGCTTAACTTTGGAGTTCTGTCCGAATGGGCTCCCAGAAAAGAAGGAATTCCTTATTGATATGAGTAGTCTATCATCCCTAATAAGCCAGGCCATCACACCTGTAGAGCACGTTTATAATCACCCAGTTACGTTGTGACGTTTGGTAGCACACAAAGTGTTCCTTCGATAAACGGGAGTTGCATAATCTCATAGTCATAGGAACATGTATAAGTCATGAAGAAAGAAATAGCAACAAACTAAACGATCATCGTGCTAAGCTAACGGATAGGTCAAGTCAATCACATCATTCTCTAATGATGTTATCCCATTAATCAAATGACAACTCATGTCTATGGTTAGGAAACATAACCATCATTGATGCAACGAGCTAGTCAAGTAGAGGCATACTAGTGACACTACGTTTGTCTATGTATTCATACATGTATTATGTTTCCGGTTAATACAATTCTAGTATGAATAATAAACATTTACCAGGAAATAAGGAAATAAATAATAACTTTATTATTGCCTCTAGGGCATATTTCCTTCAGTCTCCCACTTCCACTAGAGTCAATAATCTAGTTCACATCGTCATGTGATTTAACACCAATAGTTCACATCACCATGTGATTAACACCCATAGTTCGCATCGTCATGTGACCAACACCCAAAGGGTTTTACTAGAGTCAATAATCTAGTTCACATCGTTATGTGATTAACACCCAAAGAGTACTAAGGTGTGATCATGTTTTGCTTGTGAGAGAAGTTTAGTCTACGGGTCTGCCACATTCAGATCCGTATGTATTTTGCAAATTTCTATGTCAACAATGCTCTGTACGGAGCTACTCTAGCTAATTGCTCCCACTTTCAATATGTATCTAGATTGAGACTTAGAGTCATCTGGATCAGTGTCAAAACTTGCATCGACGTAACCCTTTACGGCGAACCTTTTGTCACCTCCATAATCAAGAAACATATCCTTATTCCACTAAGGATAATTTTGACCAATGTCCAGTGATCTACTCCTAGATCACTATTGTACTCCCTTGCCAAACTCAGGGCAGGGTATACAATAGGTCTGGTACACAGCATGGCATACTTTATAGAACCTACGGCTGAGGCATAGGGAATGACTTTCATTCTCTCTCTATCTTCTGCCGTGGTCGGGTTTTTGAGTCTTACTCAACTTCACACCTTGCAACACAGGTAAGAACTCCTTCTTTGACTGTTCCATTTTGAACTACTTCAAAATCTTGTCAAGGTATGTACTCATTGAAAAAACTTATCAAGCGTCTTGAACTATCTCTATAGATCTGGATGCTCAATATGTAAGTAGCTTCACTGAGGTCTTTCTTTGAAAAACTTTTATTCAAGTATCCTTTTATACTATCCAGAAATTCTATATCATTTCCAATCAGCAATACGTCATCCACATATAATATCAGAAATGCTACAGAGCTCCCACTCACTTTCTTGTAAATACAGGCTTCACCGCAAGTCTGTATAAAACTATATGCTTTGATCAACTCATCAAAGCGTACATTCCAACTCTGAGATGCTAGCACCAGATCATAGATGGTGTTGGGGAACGTAGTAATTTCAAAAAAATCCTACGTGCACGCAAGATCATGGTGATGCACAGCAACGAGAGGGGAGTGTGTTGTCCACGCACCCTCGTAGACCGAAAGCGGAAGCGTTAGCACAACGCGGTTGATGTAGTCGTACGTCTTCACGATCCGATTGATCAAGTACCGAACGCACGGCACCTCCGAGTTCAGCACACGTTCAGCCCGATGACGTCCCTCGAACTCCGATCCAGCCGAGAGTTGAGGGAGAGTTTCGTCAGCACGACGGTGTGGTGATGATGTTGATGTTCTATCGATGCAGAGCTTCGCCTAAGCACCGCTACAGTATTATCGAGGTAGACTATGGTGGAGGGGGACACCGCACACTGCTAAAAGATCAACTTGATCAATTGTTGTCTCTATGGGGTGCCCCCTGCCCCCGTATATAAAGGAGCAAGGGGAGGAGGCGCCCGGCCAGGGAGAGGCGCGCCAAGGGGGAGTCCTACTCCCACTAGGAGTTGGACTCCTCCTATTCCTAGTAGGAGTAGGAGAGGGGGAAGGAAAGGGAGAGGGGAGAAGGAAAGAGGCGGCCGACCCCCTTGCCCTAAACCAATTTGGTTTGGGCCTTGGGGGGCGCGCCCCACACTCTCCTTGCTGCCCTCTATTTCCACTAAGGCCCATGTAGGCCCATTAAGCCCCCCCCCCGGGGGGGGGGGGGTCCGGTAACCTCCCGGTACTCCGGTAAAATCCCGATTTCACCCGGAACACTTCCGATATCCAAACATAGGCTTCCAATATATCAATCTTCATGTCTCAACCATTTCGAGACTCCTCATCATGTCCGGGATCACATCCGGGACTCTGAACAACCTTCGGTACATCAAAACATATAAACTCATAATATAACCGTCATCGAAACGTTAAGCGTGCGGACCCTACGGGTTCAAGAACTATGTAGACATGACCGAGACATGTCTCCGGTCAAAAACCAATAGCGGAACCTGGATGTTCATATTGACTCCCACATATTCTACGAAGATCTTTATCGGTCAAACCGCATAACAACATACGTTGTTCCCTTTGTCATCGGTATGTTACTTGCCCGAGAATCGATCGTCGGTATCTCAATACCTAGTTCAATCTCGTTACCGGCAAGTCTCTTTACTCGTTCTGTAATACATCATCCCGCAACTAACTCATTAGTTGCAATGCTTGCAAGACTTAAGTGATGTGCATTACCGAGAGGGCCCAGAGATACCTCTCCGACAATCAGAGTGACAAATCCTAATCTCGAAATACGCCAACCCAACAAGTACCTTTGGAGACACCTGTAGAGCACCTTTATAATCACCCAGCTACGTTCTGACGTTTGGTAGCACACAAAGTGTTCCTCCGGTAAACGGGAGTTGCATAATCTCATAGTCATAGGAACATGTATAAGTCATGAAGAAAGCAATAGCAACATACTAAACGATCGGGTGCTAAGCTAACGGAATGGGTCATGTCAATCACATCATTCTCCTAATGATGTGACCCTGTTAATCAAATGACAACTCATGTCTATGGCTAGGAAACATAACCATCTTTGATTCAACGAGCTAGTCAAGTAGAGGCATACTAGTGACACTCTGTTTATCTATGTATTCACACATGTATTATGTTTCCGGTTAATACAATTCTAGCATAAATAATAAACACTTATCATGAAATAAGGAAATAAATAATAACTTTATTATTGCCTCTAGGGCATATTTCCTTCAGATGGATTGTTGGAGCTTGCACATTTTGTTAGCACCCTTTGGATCGTTAAAACCTTCTGGTTGCATCATATACAACTCTTCTTCCAGAAATCCATTCAGGAATGCAGTTTTGATATCCATTAGCAAGATTTCATCAAGTGTGGCAATTGCTAACATGATTTGGACAGACTTAAGCATCTCTGCGAGTAAGAAAATCTCATCGTAGTCAACACTTTGAACTTGTCGAAAACATTTTTGCGACAATTCGAGCTTTGTAGATAGTAACACTACTATCAGTGTCTGTCTTCCTCTTGAAGATCCATTTATTCTCAATGGCTTGCCGATCATTGGGCAAGTCAACCAAAGTCCATACTTTGTTCTCATACATGGATCCCATCTCAAATTTCATGGCTGTCGGTGTCAAAACCAGCGGATCTCGGGTAGGGGGTCCCGAACTGTGCGTCTAGGCTGGATGGTAACAGGAGGCAAGGGACACGAAGTTTTACCCAGGTTCGGGCCCTCTTGATGGAGGTAAAACCCTACGTCCTGCTTGATTAATATTGAAGATATGGGTGTTACAAGAGTAGATCTACCACGAGATCAGAGAGGCTAAACCCTAGAAGCTAGCCTACGGTATGATTGTATGTTGTGATTTGTTGTCCTACGGGCTAAAACCCTCCGGTTTATATAGACACCGGAGAGGGTTAGGGTTACACAAGGTCGGTTACAAAGGAGGAGATATCCATATACGTATTGCCTAGCTTGCCTTCCGCAACAAGTAGAGTCCCATCCGGACACGAGACGAAGTCTTCAATCTTGTATCTTCATAATCTAACAGTCCGGCCAATGGAGATAGTCCGGCTGTCCGGAGACCCCCTAATCCAGGACTCCCTCAGTAGCCCCTGAACCAGGCTTCAATGACGATGAGTCCGGCACGCAGTTGTCTTCGGCATTGCAAGGCGGGTTCCTTCTCCGAATATATTACAGAAGGAGTCGAATACGAGGATAGTGTCCGACCCTGCAAAATAAGTCCCACATTTCACCGTAGAGAGAATAATGTTTTTTCGCGGATCCAATTTGCTAGCTTGTTTTGGCAACATGACGTTACGTCATGGACCGGTGATTATTCGAACCGTTTCTTTCAACCAGCCCTGCACATAACGCGAGGCAGTTTTTTCGACACGTCTTGTCAAAGCAGAGATCGTGTCCCCTTATTACGAGATTCTCATCAATACGGGCGTGGGTAACCCAACCGCGCCATCAATTGCGGCGCTTGGGGGATAAGCGAGTTTTACTAGGCAAGTGGGGACGTTTAATTTTGTTCGCCCATATAAAGGGATAAGGATTCACCTATCTATCCATGCCTTCTTCCTCCTCTGCTCATCCGCTCCCGCATACTCGAGCTCTAGCGCCCAAGTCCTCACTTCCATCTCAACCTTCTCCAACCATGTCTGGAGCGGGAGGCAAGTGGATGGTCTCCTTCGTCACGGAGGGAGACATTAAGAAACTGAGGAGAGCCGGATACCTGCACGACGATATCGCGCACCGGCTCCCAGATGAGGGACAACTCATCCCCACCCCAGAGCCCCATGAGAGGGTGGTATTCCTCACCCATTTCATCCGCGGACTGGGATTCCCTCTCCATCCCTTCGTTCGAGGACTCATGTTTTATTACGGCCTGGATTTCCACGATCTGGCCCCGAACTTCATCCTCAACATCTCAGCATTCATCGTCATGTGCGAGGTCTTCCTCCACATCAAGCCCCACTTCGGCTTATGGCTGAAGACCTTCAATGTCAAGCCGAAGGTAGTGAGCGGCCGCCAGGCGGAGTGTGGAGGTGCCATGGTGGGCAAGATGCCCAACATCACATGGCTCGAGGGCACCTTCGTGGACACCATAAAGGGGTGGCAATCGGGGTGGTTCTATATCACCGAGCCGCGCGACCCCGCATGGGTAGCGGCCCTCGAGTTCCGATCTGGCATCCCCATGCGGCTCACCTCCTGGAAAGAGAAGGACCTGTCCTGGGGTAATTCAAAAGAGCTGACCGGACTCCAGTCATGTATTCAGAACATGGTGGATAAGAAGCTCAAGCTTGTCAACATAGTCCAGGTTATGCTCGTTCGCCGGATACTCCCGTGCCAACAACGGGAGTTTACCTTATGGGAGTTCAATCCGGTGCAGCACCGAACTCTGAACAGGCTCTTTGACACAACTCATGAAGATGCCTGGAGGGTGCTATTCAAGGGCGCCGCGGTCCCTCCCCCCATTACCGAGGATCGCGGATTCAGCGCGAAGCGCCACGCCAGTGCGGTAAGTTGTTTTACCTCTTACAGGATATTTGTTTTATATATATAGATTGGCTCTACGTGGGATTTAAACTCCCGTAATTTTGACAGGACTGGCAGAAGATGGCCGGACAGATCGACTGTCCGGCTCCCTTGACCGAAGGCCCCGCAAACGCTCTTCTAATGAGGATGCTGACTCCGGCCCCTTATAAGGTGCCGGAGAAGACCAAGAAGGCCAAGGGAGCTCGAAAGAGTTCCCGACGCAAGGCGTCGTCAGACTCACCGTCCGATGACTCTGCGGCGCACCCTTCCCCAGAAGATGAGGAAGAGGAAGAAGAGGCTCCCCCACCGACTGGGGGAGACAAGAAAAGGAAGGCCGCCCCAACTTGGGAGGCCGAAGGGTCCAAGAAGGGAAGGACGCTCCTTTCGGACAGCTCTACCGCCGCCGACGGAAGTGAAGACGAGTGGTTGCCAGGGTCAAGCCCCAGGGGAGATCGTAAGTGTTCGGATACCAAAGTAACCCATAGAATTCCTTTGTCGCATTGCTTTCCCTAACGCCGAACTCAATTGTACAGGCCGCCCTGAGCCAATATCGAGGTATCCTCGGACGGCTACCTGGCTTCGTCAGACATGGATAGCGATCCAGTCCCGACCGCCACCTCCCCTCATCCGGCCGACGACGCCGAGGTGCTATCTCAAGAGGCACCGGATCGAGGGGGGACAGTCCCGGAGGCGCCTCAAGGCGACCTTCCGGAGTCCTGGAGCCGAGGGGACGGGGTCCCTGAGAGCTCCGAGTTCGGCCCTCAGCCGAACACCGCGCCGGACCCTCCAACGGATCCGAGCTCGGGCAGGCGGTCCCCTTCTAAGGAGGGTGAGACGCCAGTGCCGGTGACCTCTGTCCACCCAGAGGCACCGGACACTATGTTGGAAGCACTTCGCAGCGCTTCAGTCGAGGAGGAGCACCGCACTATCATGAGTGCGGTGATCCAGAAGGTTCAGTCCGCCAAGAGCGGATTGACTAAAGCCTGTACTAGCCTTCTAACAGGCTTCGAGGTAAGTATTTTAAAATGTAGTAGAAGTGTTACCGCATAGACAGTAGCCCCTGATGCTTTGTTCGGTGTTCACAAAGAAAAGCCGAACAGAGGATCAAATAATATCGCAGGAGTCTAATATAAGTATGTCAATATGCATGTGTAGGCTTCGCTGCTGGAGTCCGCCGCACTAACTACGAAGGTCGCCGTACTGAAGGAGGCCCTCAAGGGGCCCAGAAGGAGCTCGGCCTTGCTAAGAGGCAGCTCGAGGAGAACAAGGGTAAGTGATACCTCGTCTGTAGATGATAAAAAGGACGCGATTTCTAAATGACAGGATCATTGTATATTTGCCAGGGGCCACGACCGAGGTGGCGACCCTGAAGCAAGCGTTGTCCCAGGCCGAAGAAAAGGCGGCCCAGGAGTGCACCGAGCGAGAGAGGCACGAGGCTCGGGTGGGCGAGGTGCAGCAAGAGCTCCAAGCTCTTGTGACGAAGCACGAGTCGTTGGAGCTTGACTTGAAGACGAGAGAGTCTGAGCTTGCCGCAGCCCGTGAGAGCGCGAAGAGTGCCAAGGCCGAGGCCCAGAAGGCCCTTCAGGAGGTCGACACGATGAAGAAGATAGCGGCGGGTAAGGCTTTCTATATGCAAAGCAAGCATGCAACAGTGAATTACCGATTACTTACACGAATCCGGAGCTCTTCAGGAGCATTCGCAGATTTTCCCCGCAGTGTGTCCGATGCCGCACTATTCTACCAGGCCGAGGACGGAAGCTCGACGGAGAAGCTGTTCTGGTCTCAGTATGCTGAGGCCGAACATCCGGTGCCAATGAGCGACCAGCTGAAGCAGATGGCCGAGCTACATAAGGCGGCCGATCAGGCCATGAAGGGCTTCATAGTCCGGTTGTGGCCTGGCAACGCCCTTCCGAACAGCTTCTTCGGCCTGGTGAGGTGGCTTGTGGATGCCTGCCCACGGCTGGAGGTCGTCAAGCGATCCGTCTGCATTGAAGGTGCACGCCGGGCCTTCGCCCGTGTGAAAACGCAGTGGGTCAAGCTAGACGCCGTGAAGCTTATCAAGGAGGAGCCGCCGGAGGGCAAGGAGCACCGCCACCCCGAGATGTACTATGAGGGTGTTCTGCCGGGCGCCCGTCTTATCATGGATGAGTGTTCACAAAATGTAATATTTGAATGAGACTTGCTCATTTTTTATCCTGTGTAATGAAAACTTGTTTCATATGCGCTATGCAACGCTTGTGTGAATTTAAAATATTACCTTCTATTTGGCTATTTATCCAATCTGAGAGATGGCTGGTCCTCGGCTTTTGCCCCCATGCCATGAGTGCCGGGGTGTTCGGGATAAACCTGAGCACTCTTGTTCCCATGTTTGGGTCCTTCGAGGGAGGTGCTCAGCACAACGAACAAGGCAACCGGACTAATAATGCTTTATCACTCTCACTTAGCCATAGAATTCTATAATTTTAAATTTTGGCGAAGCCCCTGGTATTCGGAAGGCCGAATTCGAGGAGCGATACACGCCTGTAAGCCGGATGGAGCCGGCCCCTCGCCCTAAGCGGCATAAGTCTTTAAGGACTCTAAAAACCTCTCCGAACAGCGACCAGTCTCTCGCCTTATCATGACAGTCAGTTTTAGCTTTCTCTACTGAGGTGCTCGGCCCGGCAGAACCGAGGCACAATCGCAGTAGTTCTCCTAGCGCTACCTTAGCCGATAGAGCAAAACGTATGGTACCAAAACATAGGAGCCGGGCAAACCCAACATTTGACCAAAGACATGATTCGGAGCTGATGCATATAATGCTATAAGTTCAGGGTGCCACACTTGTGAAAGTGTTCGGACTTTTCACACCATATTGTGGGTACGTAAGCCCCTGGTGCATTGGCCGTACCAGAGTGTATGGTTGCTAGGCGTCATTAATGAACACATAGATATGTATGCATATAACAAAAATGCGATAATAATCGTAATGTCATGCATTGTATATTAAAAAATTGCATTAAAGCAGAGTGATACAGATACTGTAATGAGCAAAAGAGTAGGACTATGTCCCTTCCAAGGGCGAGCTGAGGAATTATGTGAAATCTGTAATCCACCTGGGAATTCCGTAGTCGTTGGCCTCCTTGGTTTCTGTATCATGTGTTCGGCAATAGAGCTGCTGGACAGTGTTTCCAGAGATTGAAGTCCTGAAAGAAAAATAAAATGACCAAACGGGAAGCCCCTGGTGCGTTTTGGGACGTGTTGTAGTTGTGCCTCCCCCTCCCCATCTGTGCCCATGGTATTTTTAATGCGTAATGATGTACGCGCGGCACGAACAACGTCGTTGGGCTGGGATTGGGGTGGCCGTCGTATTGCTACGCGAGCTCAGATCGCGCCAGGCAGTCTATTTGTCGATTGCCCCGAGCGCGCTTGAAGGTGTCCGGGCTTTGAAACACCAAACTGGTAGATTGCCTTGAGAGGCTGCTTTGCGCTTCTGTTGCGAGGGCCGTGGTGTGCTCCTCTGTTCGGAGAGAGCGCTTTGTGTTTCCATTGACTGTAATAACTCCACGAGGTCCTGGCATCTTGAGCTTGAGGTATGCATAACGTGGTACCGCATTGAATCTAGCGAGTGCGGTTCGTCCGAGCAGCGCATGATAACCACTACGGAACGGGACTATATCGAAGATTAACTCTTCGCTTCGGAAGTTATCTGGGGATCCGAAGACCACTTCCAGTGTAATTGAGCCTGTGCAGTGGGCCTCTACGCCTGGAATGACGCCTTTAAAGGTCGGCTTTGTGGGTTTGATCCTTGAGGTGTCTATACCCATTTTGCGCATTGTGTCCTGATAAAGCAGGTTCAGGCTACTGCCACCGTCCATGAGGACTCGAGTGAGGTGAAATCCGTCGATGATTGGGTCTAGGACCAGTGCGGCGAATCCGCCGTGACGGATACTGGTGGGGTGGTCCCTGTGATCGAAGGTGATCGGACAGGAGGACCAAGGGTTGAACTTTGGGGCGACTGGCTCCAACGCATATACGTCCCTGAGCGCACGCTTCCGCTCCCTCTTCGAGATGTGGGTTGCGTATATCATGTTCACCGTCCGTACTTGCAGGGGAAACCTCTTCTGTCCTCCGGTGTGCGGCTGCCGGGGTTCTTCCTCGTCATCGCTATGCAGCTCCTTGTCCTTGTTTTCGGTGATTAACTTGCCGACCTGCTTGAACACCCAACAATCCCTGTTGGTGTGATTGGCTGGCTTGTCTGGGGTGCCATGTATTTGACACGAGCGATCGAGTATATGATCCAAGCTGGACGGACCCGGCGTACTTTGCTTGAATGGCTTTTTCCGCTGACCGGGTTTAGAGCCTTTGAATCCGACATTGACTGCCGTATCCAGTACTTTCGCTGTTAATGTGGCGCTTATGCTTGTTGCGACGTTACCTGCTGTTGCCGTCCTTGGTATCTGAGGTACCATGGTTCTTTGATATGTTGTTACTGCGAGCCAACCAGCTGTCTTCTCCCGCACAAAAGCAGGTCATGAGCGTCGTGTGGGCTGCCATAGATTTCGGCTTTTCCTGACCAAGGTGCTGGGCTAGCCACTCGTCTCGGATGTTGTGCTTGAAAGCCGCTAAGGCCTCCGCATCCAGACAGTCGACGATTTGGTTTTTCTTTGTAAGGAACCGAGTCCAGAATTGCCTGGCCGACTCTTCTGGCTGCTGAATTATGTGGCTCAAGTCATCGGCAGCTGGTGGTCGCACATAAGTGCCCTGAAAGTTGTCGAGGAATGCGGCTTCCAGATCTTCCCAACAACTAATGGAGTCTGCTGGCAAGCTATTAAGCCAATGTCGTGCTGGTCCTTTGAGTTTTAGTGGGAGGTACTTGATGCCATGTAAGTCATCACCGCAGGCCATGTGGATGTGGAGGAGGAAGTCCTCAATCCATACCGCGGGATCTGTTGTGCTGTCGTATGATTCAATGTTTACAGGTTTGAAACCTTCTGGGAATTGATGTTCCATTACTTCGTCTGTGAAGCATAAGGGGTGTGCGGCGCCTCTGTATTTGGCTATATCGCGACGCAGGTCGTATGGGTCCTGCTCGTTGTGAAGCACAAGGGGTATACGTATATGGATATCTCCTACATCGTCATCCATACCGTCGATGTCTTCGGAGTCGAAGTCAAGCATGTCGGTTAAATCATCGACAGTGGCTACAAGGTGGGTGGTGGGTGGGCGTCGAATTTCTTCGTCGTCCGCATCCTAGTCCAGTTGGCCATAATCCGGCCAGGGCTCTCCTGATAAAGAGAGAGACCTTAGTGAATTCAGAATGTGGCCAAAGGGCGAGTGCTGAAAGATATCCGCGGCGGTGAATACCATGATCGGCGCCCACTCGGATTCGATTGGCAGGGGCGCGGATGGTTCGGGGTCCGGAAGAGAGTCCGGCAACTTGGAGTCACGGGTTGCGCAGAGGATTATGCTGGTGTTTGGCTCGATCGCCATTGAGACTGCAGCCCCTGAGGCGGTGTCTAGCCACCCGTTCTTGATTGGTGCAGTTGGCTCTGAGCTAAGGGTCGGAGCTGGTGTGGGTGCGGCCTCTGGAGTACCGTCCGGTGGGAGAGCTAGGTCATTCCCATCGAGACAGTGCGACGCGCCCAGCTGTGGCTCGAATTCGTCGAAGATCAAGTCTCCGCGGATGTCGGCCGTGTAGTTCAAACTTCCAAATCTGACCTGATGGCCAGGGGCGTAGCTTTCAATCTGCTCCAGATGGCCAAGCGAATTGGCCCGCAGTGCAAAGCCGCCGAATACGAAGATCTTTCCGGGGAGAAAAGTCTCACCCTGGACCGCATCACTATCGATGATAGTAGGAGCCATCAAGCCTAACATCGACGACACAGAGGAACTCTCAATGAAAGCACCAATGTCGGTGTCAAAACCGGCGGATCTCAGGTAGGGGGTCCCAAACTGTGCGTCTAGGCTGGATGGTAACAGGAGGCAAGGGACACGAAGTTTTACCCAGGTTCGGGCCCTCTTGATGGAGGTAAAACCCTATGTCCTGCTTGATTAATATTGAAGATATGGGTGTTACAAGAGTAGATCTACCACGAGATCAGAGAGGCTAAACCCTAGAAGCTAGCCTACGGTATGATTGTATGTTGTGATTTGTTGTCCTACGTACTAAAACCCTCCGGTTTATATAGACACTGGAGAGGGTTAGGGTTACACAAGGTTGGTTACAAAGGAGGAGATATCCATATACGTATTGCCTAGCTTGCCTTCCACGGCAAGTAGAGTTCCATCCGGATACGAGACGAAGTCTTCAATCTTGTATCTTCATAGTCTAACAGTCCGGCCAATGGAGATAGTCCGGCTGTCCGGAGACCCCCTAATCCAGGACTCCCTCAATGGCCTTAAACCATTTTGCGGAATCTGGGCTCATCATCGCTTCCTCATAGTTCGTAGGTTCGTTATGGTCAAGCAACATGACCTCCAGAACAGGATTACCGTACCACTCTGGTGCGGACCGTACTCTGGTTGTCCTACGAGGTTTGATAGTAACTTGATCTGAAGTTTCATGATCATCATCATTAATCTTCCTCACTAATTGGTGTAGGCATCGCTGGAACTGATTTCAGTGATGAACTATTTTCCAATTCGGGAGAAGGTACTATTACCTCATCAAGTTCTACTTTCCTCCCACTCACTTCTTTTGAGAGAAACTTCTTCTCTAGAAAGGATCCATTCTTAGCAATGAATATTTTGCCTTCGGATCTGTGATTAGAAGGTGTACCCAACTGTCTCCTTTGGGTTCGAGCTTATTAGGTTGAAACTTTTTTACATAAGCATCGCAACTCCAAACTTTAAGAAACGACAGCTTCAGTTTCTTGCCAAACCATACTTCATATTGTGTCGTCTCAACAGATTTAGATGGTGCCCTATTTAACGTGAATGCAGCTGTCTCTAATGCATAGCCCCAAAACGATATTGGTAAATCCGCAAGAGACATCATAGATTGCACCATATCTAATATAGTACGGTTACGATGTTCGGACACACCATTACGCTGTGGTGTTCCAGATGGCGTGAGTTGCGAAACTATTCCGCATTGTTTCAAATGAAGACCAAACTCGTAACTCAAATATTCTCCTCCACGATCAGATCGTAGAAACTTTATTTTCTTGTTACGATGATTTTCCACTTCACTCTGAAATTATATGAACTTTTCAAATGTTTCAGACTTATGTTTCATTAAGTAGATATACCCATATCTGCTCAAATCATCTGTGAAGGTCAAAAAATAACGATACCCGCCATGAGTCTCAACACTCATTGGACCGCATACATCGGTATGTATTATTTCCAATAAGTTAGTGGCTCGCTCCCTTGTTCCGGAGAACGGAGTCTTAGTCATCTTGCCCATGAGGCATGGTTCGCAAGCATCAAAATGATTCATAATCAAGTGATTCCAAAAGCCCATGAGCATGAAGTTTCTTCATGCGCTTTTACACCAATATGACCTAAACGGCAGTGCCACAAATAAGTTGCACTATCATTATTAACTTTGCATCTTTTGGCTTCAATATTATGAATATGTGTATCACTACGATCGAGATCCAACGAACCATTTTCGTTGGGTGTATGACCATAGAAGGTTTTATTCATGTAAACAGAACAACAATTATTCTCTAACTTAAATGAATAACCGTATTGCAATAAACATGATCAAATCATATTCATGCTCAACGTAAACACCAAATAACATTTATTTAGGTTTAACACTAATCCCGAAAGTATAGGGAGTGTGAGATGATGATCATATCAATCTTGGAACCACTTCCAACACACATCGTCACTTCACCCTTAACTAGTCTCTGTTCATTATGAAACTCTCGTTTCGAGTTAATACTCTTAGCAACTGAACCAGTATCAAATACTGAGGGGTTGCTATAAACACTAGTAAAGTACACATCAATAACATGTATATCAAATATAACATTGTTCACTTCGCCATCCTTCTTATCCGCCAAATACTTGGGGCAGTTCCGCTTTCAGTGACCAGTCCCTTTGCAGTAGAAGCACTTAGTCTCAGGCTTAGGTCCAGACTTGGGCTTCTTCACTTGAGCAGCAACTTGCTTGTCGTTCTTCTTGAAGTTCCCTTTCTTTCCCTTTGCCCTTTTCTTGAAACTAGTGGTCTTGTTAATCATCAACACTTGATGCTCTTTCTTGATTTCTACCTTCATCGATTTCATCATCATGAAAAGCTCGGGAATCGTTTACGTCACCCCTTGCATACTATAGTTCATCATGAAGTTCTACTAACTTGGTGATGGTGACTAGAGAATTCTGTCAATCACTATTTTATCTGGAAGATTATCTCCCACTTGATTCAAGCGATTGTAGTACCCAGACAATCTGAGCACATGCTCATTGCTTGAGCTATTCTCCTCCATCTTTTAGCTATAGAACTTGTTGGAGACTTCATATCTCTCAACTCGAGTATTTTCTTGAAATATTAACTTAAACTCCTCGAACATCTCATATGATCCATGACGTTCAAAACATCTTTGAAGTCCCGATTCTAAGCTGCTAAGCATGGTGCACTAAACTATCAAGTGTTGGAGAACGTAGTGATTTCAAAAAAATTCCTACGCACACGCAAGATCATGGTGATGCATAGCAACGAGAGGGGAGAGTGTTGTCTACATACCCTCGTAGACCGGCAACGGAAGTGTTGACACAACGTGGAGGAAGTAGTCGTACGTATTCCCGATCCGACCGATCCAAGTACTGAACATACGGCACCTCCGAGTGCTGCACACGTTCAACTCGGTGACGTCCCTCGAGCTCCGATCTAGCAAAACGTCGGGGGAGAGTTTCGTCAGCACGACGGCGTGATGACGGTGATGATGTTCTACCGACGCAGGGCTTCACCTAAGCACCGCTACGATATGACCGAAGTGGAATATGGTGGAAGGGGCACCGCACACGGCTAAAGAACGACCATGAGGATCAACTTGTGTGTCATGGGGTGCCCCCTTGCCTCAGTATATAAAGGAGGGAGAGGGGGAGGTGTGGCCGGCCCTATGGGTGCGCCTGGAGGAGTCCTACTCCAACCGGGAGTACGACTCCCCCTCTTGCCTTGTTGGAAAAGGAAGGAGGAAGGGAGAAAGAGGAAAGGGGGGCGCCGCCCCCCCTTTCCTTGTCCTATTCGGACTAGGGGGGAGGGGGCGCGCGGCCTGCCCTGGCCGGCCCTCCTCTTCTCCCGTATGGCCCATGTAGGCCCAATAACCCCCGGGGGGGTTCCGGTAACCCCCCGGTACTCCGGTAAAATCCCGATTTCACCCGAAACGTTTCCGATATCCAAATATAGGCTTCCAATATATCAATCTTTACGTATCGACCATTTCGAGACTCCTCGTCATGTCCGTGATCACATCCGGGACTCCGAACAACCTTCGATGCATCAAAACACAAAAACCCTAATTACGATCGTCACCGAACTTTAAGTGTGTGGACCCTACGGGTTTGAGAACTATGTAGACATGACCGAGACACGTCTCTAGTCAATAACCAAGAGCGGAACCTGGATGCTCATATTGTCTCCTACATATTCTACGAAGAACTTTATCGGTCAGATCGCATAACAACATACGTTGTTCCCTTTGTCATCGGTATGTTACTTGCCCGAGATTCAATCGTCGATATCTCAATACCTAGTTCAATCTCGTTACCGGCAAGTCTCTTTACTCGTTGTGTAATACATCATCCCGCAACTAAATTATTAGTTGCAATGCTTGCAAGGCTTGAGTGATGTGCATTACCAAGAGGGCCCAGAGATACCTCTCTGACAATCGGAGTGACAAATCCTAATCTCGAAATACGCCAACCCAACAAGTACCTTTGGAGACACCTGTAGAGCACCTTTATAATCACCCAGTTACGTTGTGATGTTTGGTAGCACACAAAGTGTTCCTCCGATAAACGGGAGTTGCATAATCTCATAGTCTAGGAACATGTATAAGTTATGAATAAAGCAATAGCAACAAACTAAACGATCAAGTGCTAAGCTAACAGAATGGGTCAAGTCAATCACATCATTCTCCTAATGATGTGATCCCGTTAATCAAATGACAACTCGCGTCTATGGTTAGGAAACATAACCATCTTTGATCAACGAGCTAGTCAAGTAGAGGCACACTAGTGACACTCTGTTTTGTCTATGTATCACACATGTATTATGTTTCTGGTTAATACAATTCTCGCATGAATAATAAACATTTATCATGATATAAGGAAATAAATAATAACTTTATTATTGCCTCTAGGGCATATTTCCTTCAGTCTCCCACTTGCACTAGAGTCAATAATCTAGATTACACAGTAATGATTCTAACACCCATGGAGCCTTGGTGCTGATCATGTTTTGCTCGTGGAAGTGGCTTAGTCAGCGGGTCTGCAACATTCAGATCCGTATGTATCTTGCAAATTTCTATGTCTCCCACTTGGACGAAATCCCGAATGGAGTTGAAGCATCTCTTGATGTGCTTGGTTCTCTTGTGAAATCTGGATTCCTTTGCCAAGGCAATTGCACCAGTATTGTCACGAAAGATTTTCATTGGACCCGATGCACTAGGTATGACACCTAGATCGGATGTGAACTCCTTCATCCAGACTCCTTCATTTGCTGCTTCCGAAGCAGCTATGTACTCCGCTTCACATGTAGATCCCGCCATGATGCTTTGTTTAGAACTACATGAACTGACAGCTCCACCATTTAGTAAAAACACGTATCCGTTTTGCGATTTAGAATCGTCCGGATCAATGTCAAAGCTTGCATCAACGTAACCATTTACGATGAGCTCTTTGTCACCTCCATATACGAGAAACATATCCTTAGTCCTTTTCAGGTATTTCAGGATGTTCTTGACCGCTGTCCAGTGATCCACTCCTGGATTACTTTGGTACCTCCTTGCTAGACTTATAGCAAGGCACACATCAGGTCTGGTACACAGCATTGCATACATGATAGAGCCTATGGACGAAGCATAGGGAACATCTTTCATTTTCTCTCTATCTTCTGCGGTGGTTGGACACTGAGTCTTACTCAACTTCACACCTTGTAACACAGGCAAGAACCCTTTCTTTGCTTGATCCATTTTGAACTTCTTCAAAACCTTGTCAAGGTTTGTGCTTTGTGAAAGTCCAATTAAGCATCTTGATCTATCTCTATAGATCTTAATGCCCAATATGTAAGCAGCTTCACCGAGGTCTTTCATTGAAAAACTCTTATTCAAGTATCCCTTTATGCTATCCAAAAATTCTATATCATTTCCAATCAATAATATGTCATCCACATATAATATCAGAAATGCTACAGAGCTCCCACTCACTTTCTTGTAAGTACGGGCTTCTCCAAAAGTCTGTACAAAACCAAATGCTTTGATCACACTATCAAAGCGTTTATTCCAACTCTGAGAGGCTTGCACCAGTCCATAAATGGATCGCTGGAGCTTGCACACTTTGTTAGCTCCCTTTGGATCGACAAAACCTTCTGGTTGCCTCATATACAACTCTTCTTCCAGAAATCCATTCAGGAATACAGTTTTGACATCCATTTGCCAAATTTCATAATCATAAAATGCGGCAATTGCTAACATGATTCGGACAGACTTAAGCATCGCTACGGGTGAGAAGGTCTCATCGTAGTCAATCCCTTGAACTTGTCGAAAACCTTTTGCAACAAGTCGAGCTTTGTAGACAGTAACATTACCGTCAGCGTCAGTCTTCTTCTTGAAGATCCATTTATTCTCAATTGCTTGCCGATCAACGGGCAAGTCAACCAAAGTCCACACTTTGTTCTCATACATGGATCCCATCTCAGATTTCATGGCTTCTAGCCCTTTTGCAGAATCTAGGCTCACCATCGCTTCTTCATAGTTCGTAGGTTCATCATGATCTAGTAGCATGACTTCCAGAATAGGATTACCGTACCACTCTGGTGTGGATCTTACTCTGGTTGATCTACGAGGTTCGGTAGTAACTTGATCTGAAGTTTCATGATCATTATCATTAGCTTCATCACTAATTGGTGTAGGTGTCACAGAAACCGGTTTCTGTGATGTACTACTTTCCAATAAGGGAGCAGGTACAGTTACCTCATCAAGTTCTACTTTTCTCCCACTCACTTCTTTTGAGAGAAACTCCTTCTCTAGAAAAACTCTGAATTTAGCAACAAAAGTCTTGCCTTCGGATCTGTGATAGAAGGTGTACCCAACAGTCTGCTTTGGGTATCCAATGAAGACACATTTCTCCGATTTGGGTTCGAGCTTATCAGGTTGAAGCTTTTTCACATAAGCATCGCAACCCCAAACTTTCAGAAATGACAACTTTGGTTTCTTGCCAAACCACAGTTCATAAGGCGTCATCTCAACGGATTTCGATGGTGTCCTATTTAACGTGAATGCAGCCATCTCTAAACCATAACCCCAAAACGATAACGGTAAATCAGTAAGAGACATCATAGATCGCACCATACCTAATAAAGTACGATTACGACGTTCGGACACACCATTACGCTGTGGTGTTCCGGGTGGCGTGAGTTGCGAAACTATTCCGCATTGTTTCAAATGTAGACCAAACTCGTAACTCAAATATTCTCCTCCACGGTCAGATCGTAGAAACTTTATTTTCTTGTTACGATGATTTTCAACTTCACTCTGAAATTCTTTGAACTTTTCAAATGTTTCAGACTTATGTTTCATTAAGTAGATATACCCATATCTGCTTAAATCATCTTTGAAGGTGAGAAAATAATGATATCCGCCACGAGCCTCAACATTCATTGGACCACATACATCTGTATGTATGATTTCCAACAAATCCATTGCTCTCTCCATAGTACCGGAGAACGGCGTTTTAGTCATCTTACCCATGAGGCACGGTTCGCAAGTACCAAGTGATTCATAATCAAGTGGTTCCAAAAGTCCATCAGTATAGAGTTTCTTCATGCGCTTTACACCGATATGACCTAAACGGCAGTGCCACAAATAAGTTGCACTATCATTATCAACTCTGCATCTTTTGATTTCGACATTATGAATATGTGTATCACTACTATCGAGATTCATCAAAAATAGACCACTCTTCAAGGGTGCATGACCATAAAAGATATTACTCATATAAATGGAACAACCATTATTCTCTGATTTAAATGAATAACCGTCTCGCATCAAACAAGATCCAGATATATTGTTCATGCTCAAAGCTGGCACCAAATAACAATTATTTAGGTCTAATACTAATCCTGAAGGTAGATGTAGAGGTAGCGTGCCGACCGCGATCACATCGACTTTGGAACCATTTCCCACACGCATCGTCACCTCGTCCTTAGCCAATCTTCGCTTAATCCGTAGCCCCTGTTTCGAGTTGCAAATGTTAGCAACAGAACTAGTATCAAATACCCAGGTGCTACTGCGAGCATTAGTAAGGTACACATCAATAACATGTATATCACATATACCTTTGTTCACTTTGCCATCCTTCTTATCCGCCAAATACTTAGGGCAGTTCCGCTTCCAGTGACCAGTCTGCTTGCAATAGAAGCACTCAGTCTCAGGCTTAGGTCCAGGCTTGGGTTTCTTCTCCTGAGCAGCAACTTGTTTGTTCTTCTTCTTGAAGTTCCCTTTCTTCTTCCCTTTGCCCTTTTTCTTGAAACTGGTGGTCTTATGGACCATCAACACTTGATGCTCCTTCTTGATTTCTACCTCCGCGGCTTTTAGCATCGAGAAAAGAGCTCAGGAATAGTTTTATTCATCCCTTGCATATTATAGTTCATCACGAAGCTTTTCTAGCTTGGTGGCAGTGATTGAAGAACTTTGTCAATGACACTATCAACAGGAAGATTAACCCCCAGTTGAGTCAAGTGATTATGATACCCAGACATTTTGAGTATATGTTCACTGACAGAACTATTCTCCTCCATCTTGCAGCTATAGAACTTATTGGAGACTTCATATCTCTCAATCTGGGCATTTACTTAAAATATTAACTTCAACTCCTGGAACATCTCATATGCTCCATGATGTTCAAAACGTCGTTGAAGACCCGGTTCTAAGCCGTAAAGCATGGCACACTGAACTATCGAGTAGTCATCAGCTTTGCTCTGCCAGACGTTCATAACATCTGGTGTTGCTCCTGCAGCAGGCTTGGCACTTAGCGGTGCTTCCAGGATGTAATTCTTCTGTGCAACAATGAGGATAATCCTCAAGTTACGGACCCAGTCCGTGTAATTGCTACCATCATCTTTCAACTTTGCTTTCTCAAGGAACACATTAAAATTCAACGGAACAACAACACAAGCCATCTATCTACAATCAAACATAGACAAGAAAAATACTATCAGGTACTAAGTTCATGATAAACTTAAGTTCAATTAATCATATTACTTAAGAACTCCCACTTAGAAAGATATCCCTCTAATCCTCTAAGTGATCACGTGATCCAAATCAACTAAACCATGTCCGATCATCATGTGAGATGGAGTAGTATCAATGGTGAACATCAATATGTTGATCATATCTACTATATGATTCACGCTCGACCTTTCGATCTCCGTGTTCCGAGGCCATATCTGTTATATGCTAGGCTCGTCAAGATAAACCTGAGTATTCCGCGTGTGCAACTGTTTTGCACTCGTTGTATCTGAACGTAGAGCCTATCACACCCGATCATCACGTGGTATCTCAGCATGAAGAACTTTCGCAACGGTGCATACTCAGGGAGAACACTTATACTTTGATAATTTAGTGAGGGATCATCTTATAATGCTACCGTCAATCAAAGCAAGATAAGATGCATAAAAGATAAACATCACATGCAATCAATATAAGTGATATGATATGGCCATCATCATCTTGTGCTTGTGATCTCCATCTCCGAAGCACCTTCATGATCACCATCGTCACCGGCGCGACACCTTGATCACCATCGTAGCATCTTTGTCGTCTCACCAATCTTATGCTTCCACGACTATCGCTACCGCTAAGTGATAAAGTAAAGCATTACAGCGCAATTGCATTGCATACAATAAAGCGACAACCATATGGCTCCTGCCAGTTGCCGATAACTCGGTTAAAAAACATGATCATATCATACAATAAAATTTAGCATCATGTCTTGACCATATCACATCACAACATGCCCTGCAAAAACAAGGTAGGCGTCCTCTACTTTGTTGTTGCAAGTTTTACGTGGCTGCTACGGGCTTTAGCAAGAACCGTTCTTACCTACGCATCAAAACCACAATGATAGTTTGTCAAGTTGATGTTGTTTTAACCTTCACAAGGACGGGGCTTAGCCACACTTGGTTCAACTAAAGTTCTAGAAACTGACACCCGCCAGCCACCTGTGTGCAAAGCACGTCGGTAGAACCAGTCTCGCATAAGCATACGCGTAATGTCGGTCCGGGCCGCTTCATCCAACAATACCGCCGAACCAAAGTATGACATGCTGGTAAGCAGTATGACTTATATCGCCCACAACTCACTTGTGTTCTACTCATGCACAACATCAACGCATAAAACCTGGCTCGGATGCCACTGTTGGAGAATGTAGTAATTTCAAAAAAATTCCTACGACACGCAAGATCATGGTGATGCATAGCAATGGGAGGGGAGAGTGTTGTCTACGTACCCTCATAGACCGGCAACGGAAGTGTTGACACAACGTAGAGGAAGTAGTCGTGCGTCTTCCCGATCCGAGCGATCCAAGTACCGAACGTACGACACCTCCGAGTTCTGCACACGTTCAACTCGGTGACATCCCTCGAGCTCCGATCCGGCAAAACATTGAGGGAAAGTTTTGTTAGCATGACAGCGTGATGACGGTGATGATGTTCTACCGACGCAGGGCTTCGCCTAAGCACCGCTACGATATGACCGAGGTGGAATATGGTGGAAGGGGGCACCGCACACGGCTAAGGAACGATCACGAGGATCAACTTGTGTGTCATGGGGTGCCCCCTTGCCTCAGTATATAAAGGAGGGAGAGGGGAAGGTGCGGTCGGCCCTATGGGTGCGCCTGGAGGAGTCCTACTCCAACCGGGAGTAGGACTCCCCCCTCTTGCCTTGTTGGAAAAGGAAGGAGGAAGGGAGAAAGAGGAAAGGGGGCGCCGCCCCCCTTTCCTTGTCCTATTCGGACTAGGGGGGAGGGGGCGCGCGGCCTGCCCTGGCCGGCCCTCCTCTTCTCCCTTATGGCCCATGTAGGCCCAATAACCCCCCGGTACTCTGGTAAAATCCCGATTTCACCCGGAACGTTTGCGATATCCAAATATAGGCTTCCAATATATCAATCTTTATGTCTCGACCATTTCGAGACTCCTCGTCATGTCCGTGATCACATCCGTGACTCCAAACAACCTTCGGTACATCAAAACACAAAAATCCTAATTATGATCGTCACCGAACTTTAAGCGTGCGGACCCTACGGGTTCGAGAACTATGTAGACATGACCAAGACACGTCTCCGGTCAATAACCAATAGCGGAACCTGGATGCTCATATTGGCTCCTACATATTCTACGAAGAACTTTATCGGTCAGACCGCATAACAACATACGTTGTTCCCTTTGTCATCGGTATGTTACTTGCCCGAGATTCGATCGTCGGTATCTCAATACCTAGTTCAATCTCGTTACCGGCAAGTCTCTTTACTCGTTCCATAATACATCATCCCGCAACTAACTTATTAGTTCCAATGCTTGCAAGGCTTGAGTGATGTGCATTACCGAGAGGGCCCAGAGATACCTCTCCGACAATCGGAGTGACAAATCCTAATCTTGAAATACGCCAACCCAACAAGTACCTTCGGAGACACCTGTAGAGCACCTTTGTAATCACCCAGTTACGTTGTGACGTTTGGTAGCACACAAAGTGTTCCTCCGGTAAACGGGAGTTGCATAATCTCATAGTTATAGGAACATGTATAAGTTATGAAGAAAGCAATAGCAACAAACTAAACGGTCAAGTGCTAAGCTAATGGAATGGGTCAAGTCAATCACATCATTCTCCTAATGATGTGATCCCGTTAATCAAATGACAACTCATGTCTTGGTTAGGAAACATAACCATCTTTGATCAACGAGCTAGTCAAGTAGAGGCATACTAGTGACACTCTGTTTTGTCTATGTATTCACACATGTATTATGTTTCCGGTTATTACAATTCTAGCATGAATAATAAACATTTATCATGATATAAGGAAATAAATAATAACTTTATTATTGCCTCTAGGGCATATTTCCTTCATCAAGTAGTCATCATATTGAGCTTGCCAAACGTTCATAACGTCTGCATTTGCTCCGGCAAGCGGTCTGTCACCTAGTGGTGCATCAAGGACATAATTCTTCTGTGCAGCAATGAGGATAGTCCTCAGATCATGGATCCAATCCGCATCATTGCTACTAACACCTTTCAACTTAGTTTTCTCTAAGAACATATCAAAAATAAAACAGGGGAGCTAAACACGAGCTATTGATCTACAACATAGATATGTTAATACTACCAGGACTAAGTTCATGATAAATTAAAGTTCAATTAATCATATTACTTAAGAACTCCCACTTAGATAGACATCCCTCTAATCCTCTAAGTGATCACGTGATCCAAATCAACCAAACCATGTTCGATCATCACGTGAGATGGAGTAGTTTCAATGGTGAACATCACTATGTTGATCATATCTACTATATGATTCACGCTCGACCTTTCAGTCTTAGTGTTCCGAGGCCATATATGCATATGCTAGGCTCGTCAAGTTTAACTTGAGTATTCCGCGTGTGCAACTATTTTGCACCTGTTGTACTTGAATGTAGAGCCTATCACACCTGATCATTACGTGGTGTCTCAGCACGGAGAACTTTCACAACGGTGCATACTCAGGGAGAACACTTATACCTTGATAATTTAGTGAGAGATCATCTTATAATGCTACCGTCAATCAAAGCAAGATAAGATGCATAAAAGATAAACATCACATGCAATCAATATAAGTGATATGATATGGCCATCATCATCGTGTGCTTGTGATCTTCATCTCCGAAGCACCGTCATGATCACCATTGTCACCAGCGCGACACTTTGATCTCCATCGTAGCATCGTTGTCGTCTCGCCAACTTATGCTTCTACGACTATCGCTATTGCTTAGTGATAAAGTAAAGCATTACAGGGCGATTGCATTGCATACAATAAAGCGACAACCATATGGCTCCTGCCAGTTGTCGATAACTCGGTTACAAAACATGATCATCTCATACAATAAAATATGGCATCATGCCTTGACCATATCACATCACAGCATGCCCTGCAAAAACAAGTTAGACGTCCCCTACTTTGTTGTTGCAAGTTTTACGTGGCTGCTACGGGCTGAGCAAGAACTGTTCTTACGTACGCATCAAAACCACAACGATAGTTCGTCAAGTTAGTGATGTTTTAACCTTCTCAAGGACCAGGCGTATCCATACTTGGTTCAACTAAAGTTGAAGAAACTGACACCCACCAGCCACCTGTGTGCAAAGCACATCGGTAGAACCAGTCTCACGTAAGCGTACGCGTAATGTCGGTCCGGGCCGCTTCATCCAACAATACCGCCGAACCAAAGTATGACATGCTGGTAAGCAGTATGACTTGTATCGCCACAACTCACTGTTCTACTCGTGCATATAACATCTACGCATAAACCTGGCTCGGATGCCACTGTTGGGGAACGTAGTAATTTCAAAATTTTCCTACGCACACGCAAGATCATGGTGATGCATAGCAACGAGAGAGGAGAGAGTTGTCCATGTACCCTCGTAGACCGAAAGCGGAACCGTTAGCACAACGCGGTTGATGTAGTCATACGTCTTCATGATCCGACCGATCAAGCACCGAACACACGGTACCTCCGAGTTCTGCACACGTTCAACTCGATGACATCCCTCGAACTCCGATCCAGCCGAGCTTTGAGGGAGAGTTCCGTTAGCACGACGGCGTGGTGACGATGATGATGTTCTACCGACGTAGGGCTTCGCCTAAGCACCGCTATGATATGACTGAGGTGGATTATGGTGGAGGGGGGCACCGCACACAGCTAAAAGATCCAAGAGATCAATTGTTGTGTCTGTGGGGTGCCCCTCCTCCGTATATAAGGGGGAGGAGGGGTCCGGCCAAGGAGAGGAGGCGCGCCCAAGGGAGGGCAATGCTACTCCAAGTAGGTTTTGCCCCCTTTCCAATTCCAACTAGGAGAAGGGGGAAGGAGGAGGTGGAGAGAAGGAAGGAGAAGGGGGGCCGCCGCTCCCTTCCCTCTCCCAATTCAGATTGGGGCAAGGGGGGGTCGCGTGCCACCTCCTGCCGGCTCTCCTCTTCCACCACTTGGGCCCATGAGGCCCAATAACCCCCGGAGGGTTCCGGTAACCTCCCGGTACTCCGGTATATATCCGATAACCCCCGGAACCATTCCGGTGTCCGAATATAGTTGTCCAATATATCAATCTTCATGTCTTGACCATTTCAAGACTCCTTGTCATGTCTGTGATCATATCCGGGACTCCGAACTACCTTCGGTACATCAAAACACATAAACTCATAATAAAACCGTCATCGAACTTTAAGCGTGCGGACCCTACGGGTTCGAGAACTATGCAGACATGACCGAGACACGTCTCCGGTCAATAACCAATAGTGGAACCTGGATGCTCATATTGGCTCCTACATATTCTACGAAGATCTTTATCGGTCAAACCGCATAACAACATACGTTGTTCCCTTTGTCATATGTATGTTACTTGCCCGAGATTTGATCGTCGGTATCTCAATACCTAGTTCAATCTCATTACCGGCAAGTCTCTTTACTCGTTCCGTAATACATGATACGTCCATTTTGCATCATGCTTTTATATCGATATTTATTGCATTATGGGATGTTATTTCACATTATGTCACAAAACTTATGGCTATTCTCTCTTATTTTACAAGGTTTACATAAAGAGGGAGAATGTCGGCACCTGGAATTCTGGGCTGGAAAAGGAGCAAATATTAGAGACCTATTCTGCACAACTCCAAATGTCCTGAAACTCCACGGAATACCTTATAATAAATAATGAAAAATCCTCGCCAAAGATGAAGACCAGGGGGCCCACACCCTTCTCACGAGGGTGCCCCCCCCTAGGGCGTGCCCCCCTACCTCGTGGGCCCCCTGGTGGCTCTCCGATGACCATCTTATGCTATATGAAGTCTTTCGTCGAAAAAAAATAAGAAGCAACCTTTCGGGACGAAACTCCGCCGCCACAAGGTGGAACCTTGGCGGATCCAATCTAGAGCTCCGGCAGAGCTATTTTGCCGGGGAAACTTCCCTCCCGGAGGGGGAAATCATCGTCATCACCAACGCTCCTCTCATCGGGAGAGGGAAATCTCCATCAACATCTTCATCAGCACCATCTCATCTCAAAACCCTAGTTCATCTCTTGTATCCAATTCTTGTCTCCAAGTCCGGGATTGGTGCTAGTAGGTTGCTAGTAGTATTATTACTCCTTGTAGTTGATGCTAGTTGGTTTAATTGGTGGAAGATCATATGTTCAGATCCTATATACATATTAATACCCCTCTGATTATGAACATGTTTATGCTTTGTGAGTAGTTACGTTTGTTCCTGAGGACAAGGGAGAAGTCTTGCTATTAGTAGTCATGTGAATTTGGTATTCGTTTGATATTTTGATGAGATGTATGTTGTCTAGCCTCTAGTGGTATTATGTGAACGTCAACTACATAACACTTCACCATTATTTGGGCCTAGAGGAAGGCATTGGGAAGTAATAGGTAGATGATGGGTTGCTAGAGTGACAGAAGCTTAAACCCTAGTTTATGCGTTGCTTCATACGGGGCTGATTCGGATCCATATGTTTCATGATATGGTTAGGTTTACCTTAATACTTTTGTTGTAGTTGCGGATGCTTGCAATAGAGGTTAATCATAAGTGGGATGTTTGTTCAAGTAAGAACAGCACCCAAGCACCGGTCCACCCACATATCAAATTATCAAAGTACCGAACGCGAATCATATGAACGTGATGAAAACTAGCTTGACGATATTCCCATGTGTCCTCGGGAGCGCTTTTCCTTATATAAGAGTTTGTCCAGGCTTGTCCTTTGCTACAAAAAGGATTGGGCCACCTTGCTGCACTTTATTTACTTTTGTTACTTGTTGCTCATTACAAATTATCTTATCAGAAAACTATATGTTACCACTTATTTCAGTACCTGCAAAGAATACCTTGCTGAAAACCGCTTATCATTTCCTTCTGCTCCTCGTTGGGTTCGACATTCTTACTTATTGAAAGGACTACGATAGATCCCCTATACTTGTGGGTCATCAAGACTCTTTTCTGGCACCGTTGCCGGGGAGTGAAGCGCCTTTGGTAGGTGGAATTTGGTAAGGAAAATTTTATATAGTGTGCTGAAATTTACTGTCACTTGTTACTATGGAAAGTAATCCTCTGAGGGGCTTGTTCGGGGTATCTTCACCCCGACCAGTAGAGCAACGAGTTGCTCCTCAACCTAATGAACCTACTGAAAATGAAAATGAAGACACTTGCTTTGAAGTTCCTTCGGGTATAATAGAAAGACTGCTAGCTAATCCTTTTTTAGGAGATGGAACAAAACATCCTGATGAACATCTAATATATGTGGATGAAGTTTGTGGATTATTTAAGCTTGCAGGTGTACCCGGAGATGTTGTTAAGAAGAAGGTCTTCCCCTTATCTTTGAGGGGAGATGCATCGACATGGTATAGGCTATGTGATGATATGAGGTCTTAGAATTACAAACGATTGAAATTGGAATTTCATCAGAAGTTTTATCCTATGCATCTTGTTCATCGTGATCGCAATTTTTGTTTTATATATATATATATATATATATATATATATATATATATATATATATATATATATATATATATATAATTTTTGGCCTCGCGAAGGAGAAAGCATCGCTCAAGCTTGGGGGAGGCTTAAGTCAATGTTATATTCATGCCCCAATCATGAGCTCTCAAGAGAAATGATTATTCAAAATTTTTATGCTCGGCTTTCTGGTAACAATCACACCATGCTTGATACTTTTTGTGTTGTCTCTTTTATGATGAAGACTATTGAATTCAAATGGGATTTATTGGAAAGAATTAAATGCAACTTTGAAGATTGGGACCTCGACAATGGTAAGGAGTCAGGTATGACACCTAGTTTTGATTGTGTTAAATCTTTTATGGATATCGATATTTTCTATAAGTTTAGCACTAAATATGGACTTGATTCTGAGATAGTAGCTTCTTTCTGTGAATCTTTTGCTACTTATGTTGATCTCCCTAAGGAGAAGTGGTTTAAATATCATCCTCCCATAGAAGTAAAAGTAGCTGCACCAATTAAAATTGAAGAAAAGACTGTCACTTATAATGATCCTATTGTTCCTACTTGTTATGTTGAGAAACCACCTTTCCCTATTAGGATAAAGGATCATGCTAAAGCTTCAACTGTGGTTCGTAAAAGCAATATTAAAACATATACACCTCCTGAGCAAGTTAAAGTAGAACCTAATATTGCTATTGTTAAAGATCTCTTGTCTGATAATATAGATGGGCATGTTATTTACTTCTGTAATGAAACTGCTAGAATTGCTAAACCCCGTGATACAGATAAACCTAGACCTGTGGTACGCATGCCTGTTATTTCTGTTAAAATAGAAGATCATTGTTATCATGGCTTATGTGATATGGGTGCTAGTGCTAGTGCAATACCTATTGACTTATACAAATAAATTATGCATGACATTCCACCTGCTAAGTGGGAAGATATTGATGTTACAATTAAACTTGCTAATAGAGATACTATTTCACCAATGGGAATTGTTATAGATATCGAAGTCTTGTGTGGGAAAACTAAATATCCTGCTAATTTTCTTGTTCTTGGTTCCCCACAAGATAGCTTTTGTCCCATTATATTTGGTAGACCCTTCTTGAATACTGTTAATGCTACCATAGATTGCACAAGGGATGTTGTTACTGTTGGCTTGGATGATATGACTCATGAATTTAATTTCTCTAAATTTAGTAAACAACATCGTGAAGAAGAATTGCCTAGTAAGGATGAAATTATTGGTCTTGCTTCTATTGTCGTACCTCCTTGTGATCCTTTAGAACAATATTTGCTAGACCATGAGAATGATATGTTTATGAATGAAAGAAGGGAAATAGATGAAGTATTCTTTAAATAGGAACCTATTCTGAAACACAATTTGCCTGTTGAAATCCTAGGGGATCCCCCTCCACCTAAGGGTGATCCCGTGTTTGAGCTTAAACCATTGCCTGATAATCTTAAATATGCTTATCTTGATGAAAAGAAGATATATCCTATTATTATTAGTGCTAACCTTTCAGAGCATGAAGAAGAAAGATTATTGAAAACTCTGAAGAAGCACCGTGCTGCTATTGGATATACTCTTGATTATCTTAAGGGCATTAGTCCCACTCTATGTCAACATAAAATAAATTTGGAAGCAGATGCCAAACCAATTGGTGATCCTCAACGACGTCTGAATACTAAAATGAAAGAAGTGGTAAGAAAAGAAATACTAAAGCTTCTGGAGGCAGGTATAATTTATCCCGTTGCTGATAGTCAGTGGGTAAGTCCTGTTCATTGTGTCCCTAAGAAGGGAGGTATTACTGTTGTTCCTAATGATAAAGATGAATTGATTCCACAAAGAATTATTATAGGTTATAGGATGGTAATTGATTTCGGCAAATTAAATAAGGCTACTAAGAAAGATCATTACCCCTTACCTTTTATCGATCAAATGCTAGAAAGATTATGCAAACATACACATTACTGCTTTCTAGATGGTTATTCTGGTTTCTCTCAAATACCTGTGTCGGCTAAAGATCAATCAAAGACTACTTTTACATGCCCTTTTGGTACTTTTTCTTATAGACGTATGCCTTTTGGTTTATGTAATGCACCTACTACCTTTCAAAGATGCATGATGGCTATATTCTCTGACTTTTGTGAAAAGATTTGTGAGGTTTTCATGGACGACTTCTCCGTCTATGGATCTTCTTTTGATGATTGCTTGAGCAATCTTGATCGAGTTTTGCAGAGATGTGAAGAAACTAATCTTGTCTTGAATTGGAAAAAGTGCCACTTTATGGTTAATGAAGGTATTGTCTTGGGGCATAAAGTTTCTCAAAGAGGAATTGAAGTTGATAAAGCTAAGGTTGATGCTATTGAAAAGATGCCATGTCCCAAGGACATCAAAGGTATAAGAAGTTTCCTTGGTCACGCCGGATTTTATAGGAGGTTCATTAAGGACTTCTCAAAAATTTCTCGGCCTCTAACTAATCTATTACAAAAAGATATATCATTTGTCTTTGATGATGATTGTGTAGAAGCATTTGAAATACTTAATAAAGCATTAGTCTCTGCACCTATTGTTCAGCCACCTGATTGGAATTTACCCTTTGAAATTATGTGTGATGCTAGTGATTATGCTGTAGGTGATGTTCTAGGACAAAGAGTTGATAAGAAATTAAATGTTATCCATTATGCTAGTAAGACTCTAGACAATGCTCAAAGAAATTATGCTACTACTGAAAAAGAACTTTTAGCAGTTGTATTTGCTTGTGATAAGTTCAGATCTTACATTGTTGATTCTAAAGTAACTATCCACACTGATCATGCTGCTATTAAATATCTTATGGATAAGAAAGATGCTAAGCCTAGACTTATTAGATGGGTTCTCTTGCTACAAGAATTTGATTTGCATATTGTTGATAGAAAAGGAGCTGAGAACCCCGTTGCAGACAACTTATCTAGGTTAGAGAATGTTCTTGATGACCCATTACCTATTGATGATAGCTTTCCTGATGAAAAATTAAATGTCATAAGTACTTCTCGTAGTACCCCTTGGTATGCTGATTATGCTAATTACATAGTTGCTAAATTTATACCACCTAGCTTCACATACCAACAAAAGAAAAAGTTCTTCTATGATTTGAGACATTACTTTTGGGATGACCCACATCTTTATAAAGAAGGAGTAGATGGTGTTATTAGACATTGTGTACCTGAGCATGAACAGGAACAGATCCTACGCAAGTGCCACTCCGAAACTTATGGAGGACACCACGCGGGAGATAGAACTACACATAAGGTATTGCAATCCGGTTTTTATTGGCCTACTCTCTTCAAGGATGCCCGTAAGTTTGTCCTATCTTGTGATGAATGTCAAAGAATTGGTAATATTAGTAGACGTCAAGAAATGCCTATGAATTATTCACTTGTTATCGAACCATTTGATGTTTGGGGCTTTGATTATATGGGACCTTTTCCTGCCTCTAATGGATATACACATATTTTAGTTGTTGTTGATTACGTTACTAAGTGGGTAGAAGCTATTCCAACTAGTAGTGCTGATCATAACACTTCTATTAAAATTCTTAAAGAAGTTATTTTTCCAAGGTTTGGAGTCCCTAGATATTTAATGACTGACGGTGGTTCACATTTTATTCATGGTGCTTTCCGTAAAATGCTTGCTAAATATGACGTCAATCATAGAATTGCATCTCCGTATCACCCACAGTCTAGTGGTCAAGTAGAATTGAGTAATAGAGAACTCAAATTAATTTTGCAAAAGACTGTCAATAGTTCTAGAAAGAATTAGTCCAAGAAACTTGATGATGCATTATGGGCCTATAGAACTGCATATAAAAATCCTATGGGTATGTCTCCGTATAAAATGGTATATGGAAAAGCATGTCACTTACCTCCTAGAACATAAGGCATATTGAGCTATTAAAGAGCTCAATTATGCTTTCAAACTTGCCGGTGAAAAGAGGTTATTTGATACTAGCTCCCTTGATGAATGGAGAACCCAAGCTTATGAAAATGCCAAGTTGTTTAAAGAAAAAGTTAAAAGATGGCATGACAAAAGGATACAAAAGCGTGAGTTTAATGTAGGTGATTATGTATTGCTATAAAACTCTCATTTAAGATTTTTTGCAGGAAAACTTCTCTCTAAATGGGAAGGCCCCTATGTTATCGAGGAGGTCTATCGTTCCGGTGCCATAAAAATCAACAACTTCGAAGGCACAAATCTGAAGGTGGTGAACGGTCAAAGAATCAAACACTATATCTCAGGTAATCCTATAAATGTTGAAACAAATGTTATTGAAACCGTAACCTCAGAGGAATACATAAGGGAAACTTTCCAGAATGTTTCAGACTCCAAAAAGCAATAGGTATGTGGTACGGTAAGTAAACCGACCCCAAAACAATTTTTAAGGCAATATTTCTCCATTTTGGAATATTTAGAAAAATAGAAAATTAAGTAGCAGTCCGGGAAGGACACGAGGGCCCCACGAGGGTGGAGGGCGTGCCCCTACCTCGTAAGCACCTCGTGTGCCTTCCGGACTCCGTTTTCTTGCACGATAAGTATTTTGGTCGGTAAAAATTCACTATATATTCTCCCGAAGGTTTTGAGTCCCGTATCACGCAAATATCCTCTGTTCTTGTTTCGGGCTGTTCTCTGTCAGGGTTGTCAAGGCCAGGCATCATGTCGTCCCCCTCCTCCAACAATGGTGACAAAGATGCTTGGCTAATGAAGATAGAGCTGAAGAGGGAGGAGCCCATGGAGATCAACATGGATGAAGGGATCAAGAAGGCCACGGAGAACCAAGCTCCGGCAACAGAAGACATCCTTCAACTTGATCACAACCTTATCACCCCAACTAAGATCGAAGCTTTCCAGATGATTGAGTTAACTCGTATTCAAAACAAGTATCTCACAAGTGAAAATATTTTTTGAAGGAGCATATCTTTGCACTCAAGGGCATTATTCGCAAGCTAGAGGACCTCTTACACTCGATGTGCGACTACCCATCACCTCCACCTTCTTCACCAACCAAGGAGATATAATCACATGGGTATGGGCACTCCCCTTGGCCACCGCCAAGCTTGGGGGAGGTGCCCCGGTATCGTATCACAATCACAACTCCTATCTTTACCGTTTTCCTTAGTTCGATCCTATTAGTAGTATTTTGATCTAGTAGAATAAAGTTTATGTCATGATCTAGTTTTGAGTTTTGCTTTATGATCTCTATGTAATCGAGTCCGTGAGCTATATAATAAAGATTAGTGTTGAGTCAAGGGCTTGATTTTCTTGCTATGATCTTGGGTGAATAAAAGAAAAGAGAAAAAGAATAAGAAGAAACAAAAGTTCATATTGATCTTATTGATAGTAATGACTTCACATAGAAAGAGTGTGATGATTAAAAGTTGTTGGGAGTTGGCAGACATAGATTTGGTCATTTTTGCAATTAATAGGAAGTAATAAGGAAAGAGAGGTTTCACATATAAATATACTATTATTGACATCTTTTATAATTGGGAACACTCATCAAAATATGACATGCTAAAGAGTTGATGCTGGACAAGGAAGACAATGTAATGGGTTATGTTTTCTTATATCTGAGATAAAGTATGTTGTCATGGATCATCCAACATGTTGAGCTTGCCTTTCCCCCTCATGCTAGCCAAATTCTCCGCACCAAGTAGAGATACTACTTGTGCTTCCAAATACCCTTAAACCAGTTTTGCCATGAGAGTCCACCATATCTACCTATGGATTGAGTAAGATCCTTCAAGTAAGTTGTCATCGGTGCAAAGCAATAAAATTGCTCTAAATATGTATGATTAGTGTGGGAGAAATAAGCCTTATACGATCTTGTGATGTGGAAGTAATAAAAGCGACGGACTGCATAATAAAGGTTCATATCACAAGTTGGCAATATAAAGTGACGTTCTTTCGCATTAAGATTTTGTACATCCAACCATAAAAGCGCATGGCAACCTATGCTTCCCTCTGCGAAGGGCCTATCTTCTATTATTATCTTCCACCTTATGCAAGAGTCATGGTGATCTTCACCTTTCCCTTTTACATTTTATCCTTTGGCAAGCGCAGTGTGTTGGAAAGATCCTGATAGATATATCTAATTGGATGTAGGGGGCATGAGTTATTATTGTTGACATTACCCTCGAGGTAAAAGGTTGTGGGGCGAAACTATAAGCCCCTATCTTTCTGTGTCTGATTAAAACTCCGTAACCACAAGTATTGCGCGAGTGTTAGCAATTATGAAGGACTAGATGATAGTTGAGTATGTGGACTTGCTTTTTAGCTCTGACATAGACTCTTTCTAATGTTATGATAAATTGCAATTGTTTCAATGACTTGTTGGTTCTCAATAAGATTTCTGATTCATACTTTTGCATTGTGAATAGATCATCACTTGAACATAAGTAATCATATGACAATATCTATATATGTTAATGTTATGAGAATAATCATGATGCCTTCATGTCCGTATTTTATTTTTTATCGACGCCTCTACCTCTAAACATGAGAACATATTTATTGTTATCGGCTTTCACTTGAGGACAAGCGAGGTCTAAGCTTGGGGGAGTTGATACGTCCATTTTGCATCATGCTTTTATATCGATATTTATTGCATTATGGGCTGTTATTTCACATTATGTCACAATACTTATGCCTATTCTCTCTTATTTTACAAGGTTTACATAAAGAGGGAGAATGCCGGCAGCTAGAATTATGGGCTGGAAAAGGAGCAAATATTAGAGACCTATTCTGCGTAACTCCAAAAGTCCTGAAACTCCACGGAATACTTAATAATAAATAATGAAAAATCCTCGCCAAAGATGAAGACCAGGGGGCCCACACCCTTCTCACGAGGGTGGGGGGCACGCCCCCTACCTCGTGGGCCCCCTGGTGGCTCTCCGATGACCATCTTCTGCTATATGAAGTATTTCGTCAAGAAAAAAATAAGAAGCAACCTTTCGGGATGAAACTCCGCTGCCACAAGGCGGAACCTTGGCGGATCCAATCTAGAGCTCCGGCAGAGCTGTTCTGCCGGGGAAACTTCCCTCCCGGAGGGGGAAATCATCGCCATCGTCATCACCAACGCTCCTCTCATCGGGAGAGGGCAATCTCCATCAACATCTTCATCAGCACCATCTCATCACAAAACCCTAGTTCATCTCTTGTATCCAATTCTTGTCTCCAAGTCCGGAATTGGTGCTAGTAGGTTGCTAGTAGTGTTAATTACTCCTCGTAGTTGATGCTAGTTGGTTTAATTGGTGGAAGATCATATGTTCAGATCCTATATACATATTAATACCCCTCTGATTATGGACATGTTTATGCTTTATGAGTAGTTACGTTTGTTCCTGAGGACAAGGGAGAAGTCTTGCTATTAGTAGTCATGTGAATTTGGTATTCGTTCGATATTTTGATGACATGTATCTTGTCTAGCCTCTAGTGGTGTTATGTGAACATCGACTACATAACACTTCACCATTATTTGGGCCTAGAGGAAGGCATTGGGAAGTAATAGGTAGATGATGGGTTGCTAGAGTGACAGAAGCTTAAACCCTAGTTAATGCGTTGATTCGTAAGGGGCTGATTTGGATCCATATATTTCATGCTATGGTTAGGTTTACCTTAATACTTTTGTTGTAGTTGAGGATGCTTGCAATAGAGGTTAATCATAAGTGGGATGTTTGTTCAAGTAAGAACAACACCCAAGCACCGGTCCACCCACATATCAAATTATCAAAGTACCGAACGCAGATCATATGAACGTGATGAAAACTAGCTTGACGATATTCCCATGTGTCCTCGGGAGCGGTTTTCCTTATATAAGAGTTTATCCAGGCTTGTCCTTTGCTACAAAAAGGATTGGGCCACCTTTCTGCACTTTATTTACTTTTGTTACTTGTTGCTCATTACAAATTATCTTATCACAAAACTATCTGTTACCACTTATTTCAGTACTTGCAAAGAATACCTTGCTGAAAACCGCTTATCATTTCCTTCTGCTCCTCGTTGGGTTCGACACTCTTACTTATCGAAAGGACTACGATAGATCCCCTATACTTGTGGGTCATCAATACATCATCCTGCAACTAACTCATTAGTTGCAATGCTTGCAAGGCTTAAGTGATGTGTATTACCGAGTGGGCCTAGAGATACCTCTCCGACAGTCGGAGTGACAAATCCTAATCTTGAAATACGCCAACCCAACAAGTACCTTTGGAGACACCTGTAGATCACCTTTATAATGACCCAGTTACGTTGTGACGTTTCGTAGCACACAAAGTGTTCCTCCGGTAAACGGGAGTTGCATAATCTCATAGTCATAGGAACATGTATAAGTCATGAAGAAAGCAATAGCAACAAACTAAACGATCATCGTGCTAAGCTAACGGATGGGTCAAGTCAATCACATCATTCTCTAATGATGTGATCCCGTTAATCAAATGACAAATCATGTCTATGGTTAGGAAACATAACCATCATTGATTCAACGAGCTAGTCAAGTAGAGGCATACTAGTGACACTATGTTTGTCTATGTATTCACACATGTATTATGTTTCCGGTTAATACAATTCTAGTATGAATAATAAACATTTATCATAAAAAATAAATAAATAATAACTTCATTATTGCCTCTAGGGCATATTTCCTTTAGTCTCCCACTTGCACTAGAGTCAATAATCTAGTTCACATCGCCATGTGATTTAACACCAATAGTTCCCATCACCATGTAATTAACACCCACAGTTCACATCGTCATGTGACCAACACACAAAGGGTTTTACTAGAGTCAATAATCTAGTTCACATCGTTATGTGATTAACACCCAAAGAGTACTAAGGTGTGATCATGTTTTGCTTGTGAGAGAAGGTCTGCCACTTCCAGATCCATGTGTATTTTGCAAATTTCTATGTCAACAATTCTCTGCACGGAGCTACTCTAGCTAATTGCTCCCACTTTCAATATGTATCTAGATTAAGACTTAGAGTCATCTCGATCAGTGTCAAGACTTGCATCGACGTAACCCTTTACGACGAACCTTTTGTCACCTCCATAATCGAGAAACATATCCTTATTCCACTAAGGATAATTTTGACCAATGTCCAGTGATCTACTCCTAGATCACTATTGTACTCCCTTGCCAAACTCAGGGCAGGGTATACAATAGGCCTGGTACACAACATGGCATACTTTATAGAACCTATGGCTGAGGCATAGGGAATGACTTTCATTCTCTCTCTATCTTCTGCCGTGGTCGGGTCTTTGAGTCTTACTCAACTTCACACCTTGCAACACAGGCAAGAACTCCTTCTTTGACTGTTCCATTTTGAACTACTTCAAAATCTTGTCAAGGTATGTACTCATTGAAAAAACTTATCAAGCGTCTTGATCTATCTCTATAGATCTTGATGCTCAATATGTAAGTAGCTTCACCGAGGTCTTTCTTTGAAAAACTTTTATTCAAGTATCCTTTTATGCTATCCAGAAATTCTATATCATTTCCAATCAGCAATATGTCATCCACATATAATATCAGAAATGCTACAGAGCTCCCACTCACTTTCTTGTAAATACAGGCTTCACCACGAGTCTATATAAAACTATATGCTTTGATCAACTCATCAAAGCGTATATTCCAACTCTGAGATGCTTGCACCAGTCCATAGATGGATCGCTGGAGCTTGCACATTTTGTTAGCACCATTTGGATTGTTAAAACCTTCTGGTTGCATCATATACAACTCCTCTTCCAGAAATCCATTCAGAAATGCAGTTTTGATATCCATTTGCCAGATTTCATCAAGTGTGGCAATTGCTAACATGATTTGGACAGACTTAAGCATCTCTGCGAGTGAGAAAATCTCATCGTAGTTAACACTTTGAACTTGTCGGAAACATTTTTGCGACAATTCGAGCTTTGTAGATAGTAACACTACTATCAGTGTCCGTCTTCCTCTTGAAGATCCATTTATTCTCAATGGCTTGCCGATCATTGGGCAAGTCAACCAAAGTCCATACTTTGTTCTCATACATGGATCCCATCTCAGATTTCATGGCCTTAAACCATTTTGCGGAATTTGGGCTCATCATCGCTTCCTCATAGTTCGTAGGTTCGTTATGGTCAAGCAACATGACCTCCAGAACAGGATTACCGTACCACTCTGGTGCAGACCGTACTCTGGTTGTCCTACGAGGTTTGATAGTAACTTGATCTGAAGTTTCATGATCATCATCATCATTAAGTTTCCAGGTGTGGTTAAATTGACAACTCAGCTGCTAATACTTGAGAATATTCTTTGGCTCCCCTTGTGTCGAATCAATAAATTTGGGTTGAATACTCTACCCTCGAAAACTGTTGCGATCCCCTTTACTTGTGGGTTATCAAGAACATTTTCTGGCGCCATTGCCGGGGAGCATAACTCTATTCTTTCAGTCACTTGGGATTTATATCTGCTTATCATTATGAAGAACTTGAAAGATCAAAGAACCAAGATTTTTCCCTCAACTATGAGGGGAGGTAAGGAACTACCATCTAGCTTTGCACTTGATTCACCTTCTGTTTTGAGTAAGCTTGCGACACCTAAACCTGCTTCTGCTATTAATTCTGATATGTCGCATGTTATTGATGATGCCACTTCTTCTATGCATGATACTTATGATGAAACTACTTCTATGCTTGATACTACTGTGCCACTTGGTGAATTTCTTGATGAACAACTTGCTAGGGCTAGAGAGAATGAAATTATTGAAACACATAATATTGATGAAAGTGATGATGAAGATTCTCCCCCTAGATATGAATTGCCTGTTGTGCCTGAGGGTTATGTTATGGATGAAGAAACTGCTAGAGACTTTCTTGCCTGCAATGATAGAAGTGATCTTAAGAAACTATTAGCTAAGCTGAAAGAAAAATCCCTGAATGCTAGAATGAAATATGATCCTGCTTATGCTACTTCACCTATCTTTATTACTGATAAGGATTATGATTTCTCGGTCGATCCTGAGTTAATTACTTTGGTTGAATCTGATCCTTTTTATGGCTATGAATCTGAAACTCTTGTGGCACATCTTCCTAAATTAAATTATATAGCTACCCTGTTTACTAATGATGAGAAAACTCGCTACTATTATATCCTTAAATTATTTCCGTTCTCATTAAAAGGTGATGCTAAGATATGGTTTAATTCTCTTGATCCTGGTTGTGTGCGTAGTCCCTAGGATATGATTTACTACTTCTCTGTTAAATATTTCCCCGCTCATAAGAAACAAGCTGCTTTAAGGGAGATATATCATTTTGTGCAAATTGAAGAAGATAGGCTCCCACAAGCTTGGGGGAGGCTTCTCCAATTACTTAATGCATTGCCTAATCATTCTCTCAAGAAAAATGAAATACTTGATATCTTTTATAATGGACTAACCGATGCTTCCAGAGACCACCTGGATAGTTGCGTTGGTTGTGTTTTCAGGGAAAGAATAGTTGATCAAGCTGAAATTCTATTATATTATATGTTGACTAATGAAAATAATTGGACACTTCCTCAACCAACTCCTAAGCCAACTCCGAAGAAAAGGGGTATTCTATTTCTCAGTCCTGAAGATATGCAAGAGGCAAAGAAATCTATGAAAGAAAAAGGTATTAAAGCTAAAGATGTTAAGAATTTACCACCTATTGAAGAAATACATGGTCTTAATTTGCCGCTTGTTGAAGAAAGACATGGTCTTGATAACCCGACACATGTAGTGAAGGTAAATTCTCTCTATAGATATGATAAAGCTGAAATCCCGCCTATTAAGTTTGCTAGCCAATGCTTAGATGAGTTTGATAATTTTATGGTTAAACAAGAAGATTTCAATGCTTATGTTGGTAGACAATTGAAACATAATGCTTATATGATTGAACATTTGAGTGATTATATGGCTAGTGTTAAGGGTGAACTTAAACTTATTAGTAAACATGCTTCTATGTTTACCACTCAAGTAGAACAAGTACTTAAAGCTCTGAATGATTTGCTCAATGAATTAAATAATAAGAATGATAATGATGTTAGAGTTATGACTAGAGGTGGTAAAATGACTCAGGAACCTTTGTATCCTGAGGGCCATCCTAAGAGAATTGAGCAAGATTCTTAGAGAGCTAATGTAGATGTACCTAGCCCTTCTAAAAGGAGGAGAAAGAAAAATGATAGGACTTTGCATGCTTCTAGTGAACCTGTTATTGACACACCTGAGAATCCCAATGATATTTCTATTTCTGATGCTGAAACACAATCTGGTAATAAACATGAACCTAGTGATAATGTTAATGATGATGTTCATGTTGATGCTCAACCTAGAAGTAATAATGATGTAGAAATTGAACATGTTGTTGATCTTGATAACCCACAATCAAAGAATCAACGTTATGATAAGAGAGACTTTGTTGCTAGGAAGCACAGTAAGGAAAGAGAATCATGGGTTCAGAAACCCATGCCATTTCCTCCTAAACCATCCAAGAAAAGGATGATGAGGATTTTGAGCGCTTTGCAGAAATGATTAGACCTATCTTTTTTGCGTATGCTTTTGACTGATATGCTTAAAATGAATCCTTATGCTAAATAATATGATGGAAATAGTTACTAATAAAAGAAAGATTCTGGAAGCTGAAATTTCCACCATGCTTGCTAATTATACTTTTAAGGGTGGAATACCAAAGAAACTTGGAGATCCAGGAGTACCAACTATAACATGCTCCATTAAAAGAAACTATGTTAAAAACTGCTTTATGTGATCTTGGAGCCGGTGTTAGTGTTATGCCTCTCTCTTTATATCGTAGACTTGATTTGAATAAGTTGACATCTACTGAAATATCTTTGCAAATGGCTGATAAATCAACTGCTATACATGTCGGTATTTGTGAGGATGTGACTGTTGTGGTTGCAAACATTACTATTTTAACGGACTTTGTTATTCTTGATATTCCTGAGGACGATAGTATGTCTATTATTCTTGGAAGACCCTTTTTGAATACTGCAGGGGCTGTTATTGATTGCACCAAAGGCAATGTCACTTTTCATGTTAATGGTAATGAGCATACTGTACACTTTCCGAGGAAACAACCTCAAGTCCACGGTATCAATTCTATTGGAAAAATTTCAACAATTACTATTGGAGGTTTTGAATTTCCTCTTCCTACTGCCAAGAAGAAATATGATATTCTTATTGTTGGGAATGTGCATATCCCCGTTGAGGTAACCTAGTGTTATTCGAAAATTCTCCGGTTTCATGTTATTCAAAATGAGTTTGTTAACAAGACCTGATCAACCATGTTAGTGAGTTCCTTTTGATGAGCATGAGATGAATGAATTTAGAAAACACAACTCTCTGTACCCTCTTTTTACTTTCTGTTATTTATATTAAATAAAGCAAAAATAGTAATTTCTGTCTATTTCTGAATTATCCGTGCAATAAAAAATACTCCGAAAATAAAAGTTCTCCAAATGCCCTGAAATTTAAATATGATTTTTTCTGGAATATTTGAGAATATGTGGCACTGAAAACACAACAGGGGGAGCAGCCACGTGCCCACGAGGGTGGAGGGCGCGCCCCCTGCCTCGTGGACCCCACGTGGGCCCCCTCCACTTATTTCAGCCACCACACACTCCTTCCTCCCAAAGAATCACCAACCAGCTCAAACCCGAGTTCTAGCTCATCTTGCTGCCATTTTCGATCTCCTAGCTCAAAGCTCCATTCGCAAAACTGCTTTGGGGGATTGTTCTTTGGTATGTGACTCCTCCAATGGTCCAATTAATTTTTGTTCTAGTGCTTTATTCATTGCAAATTTTTGCTGCTTAGGTGACCCTGTTCTTGAGCTTGCATGTCGAATTTATATGGTCAAAGGTAGTTTTAATGCATGATATTGCCTCTAGGCACTTGTAGGAGTAGTTGCTATCAATTTTGTTGAGTTTGGTTCACTTTTATTTTGAAGCTACTAAAAATTTCAGAAATTTTCAGAAAAAGATGAAGAGAATTTTGAGGGGCTCATCGAGCCGAAGCTCGAAGGATAAACAAAGTGAAGAGAACAAGAAGCCCAAGTATAATCTCCCTCGCACCGCGGAGGTTCGGCCGTGTGAATGGCCTTGTGATGATTTCTTGAGAGCAGTCGGGATTTATGATGATTTCTATGAATTGGCTGAGAATGCAAGCTCACCGCCTTCCTCCACGACCAACGCGAACAGTATCTCTTACTCACCAATATCTTTGTGCAAAACTTTCATTTCCATGCGAGGAGCTCACCACCTACGGTGGAATTTTATTTATATGATGATCATAAGGAGATGTCACTTCGTGATTTTTGTCGGGTTTGTTTGATCCCTTTTGAGGGCAGTGTAGAGGAACCACGTCGTGACGATGTGGAAGGGTTTATTGATACAATTGTTGTAGGGGAAACGGGGAAAGTTTCCGATGCAAGAATTACTAGCATACATTTTCCTGTTTTACGTTACTTCGCAATATTTGCTAGTAGATGCTTAATTGGTCGCGGAAACTGTGGCAACCTTAGTGCCCCTGATATTGTTATTTTGTGCCATGCCTTGTTCCGTGATGACACATTTAGTATGGGCGCTATTGTTGCAAAGCGGTTAAATCTTAACCGTACTAAGGGCCCCATCTTGGGAGGTATCTTCGCCTCGCGCCTCGCTGCACATTTTAACATACCTATTATGCATTATGAGAAAGAAGAAAAGTTGTTGCCTCCTGTTTTTCTAGACTATAAGAGTATGGTAGCACATGATTTTATCGTTAAGAATAAGGAAAAGATGCTTAAGTACAAACTGATATTTGATAAAAATAACCCTGAGACTATTACTTTGCCTGCCCCTTCCTTATTTGGCTTATCTGCAGGCAAGTACCTTGTTCTGCCGGAGGCCATTCACGCCTACTGAAACCCCACACCAGCTACAGAGCCAGAGCCGGAAGCACAATTTGATCCTCACTGGCAGTCTGTTTATCAGTGGAATCCGGAAGACATAGCCAACCAGTGGCACCAGGGGGATCCTTCTCAGTACGACCCCAACTATAACTTTGGATATCCGCCAGGCCAGCCGTGGCCATAGACTAACTTAGGCCAAAAGTCTAAGCTTGGGGGAGTACGTATTTCTCACCGACATTACATTCATGTTCACACACTCATGCTAGTTGTCGATGCTCATACTTTTTCATTGTAATATCCATACTAGTTTATTTCCCCTTTTATGCTTTCTTCTTGTGTGTTTGATAAACCTTAGAAAAAAACCAAAAAAATTAGTTGTAGCTTTTAGCTAGTTTACTTTCAATGCCTGTAGTGGTAGTAACTAAAAGAAACCCAAAAATCTTGCTCGTTCTTTTTTTGCTTGTTGGGAGCTTTCCCGTGTAAATAGTTTTATTTCTTTTCTTGTTCTTTGGGGGTCGAGAGAAGAAGACCATAATGAAAATGTTGAGTGGCTCTTATATGCATTATTGTTGATCTAACAAAGAGCCTATATTACCTTGTCTTCTCTCTTGAATTGAATGCTTGTAGATTTCATCTTAGTCCAATGCACGTGCACTATTATTATTATCCACACTATTCGGTCGTGCAAGTGAAAGGCAATAATGATGATTGTATGATGAACTTATTGAGATGAGAAAAGCTGGTATGAACTCGACCTCTCTTGTTTTTTTAAATATGATTAGTTCATCGTTCCTGATTCAGCCTATTATGAAAGAAACATATTTGCAATGACAATTATAGATTGTAGTTGCTTATGCCATGCTTAATTAGCTAGTAGCTTATAATGGTTTACCTTGCGTGCCAACATGCTATTAAAATGGTTGTGATGTGGTATGATAGGGTGGTATCCTTTTTTGAACGATTCGAGTGGTTTGACTTGGCACATGTTCACGCATGTAGTTGAAACAAAATCAACATAGCCTCTACGATATTTATGTTCATGGTGCATTATATCCTACTCATACTTGCATTCGGTGTCAATTAATTTTAAAGCATGTTCATGACTGTTGTCGCTCTCTAGTTGGTCGCTTCCCAGTCTTTTTTCTAGCCTTCACTTATACTAAGCAGGAATACTGCTTGTGCATCCAATTCCATAAACCCCAAAGTTGTTCCATATAAGTCCACCATACCTACCTATATACGGTATATACCTGCCGTTCCCAGTAAATTTGTATGTGTCAAACTCTAAACCTTCAAATAAACATTATGTTTTGTATGCTCGAATAGCTCATGTATCAGTCTGTATCTTTCATGCTAGGCGGGTTATTCTCAAGAGGAGTGGACTCTGCTCCTCACTCACGAGAAAATGGCTGGTCGTCGGATGCCGAGTCCCATGCTTTATGCAAATCAAATCAAAATAACTGCAAACAAAACTCCCCCAGGACTCTTGTTAGTTGGAGGCACTCATTGTTTCAAGCAAGCCATGGATTGATACTTGTTGGTGGAGGGGGAGTATAAACTTTATCATTCTGTTTGGGAACCGCCTATAATGTGTGTAGCATGGAAGATATCGAGATCTCTCGGTTGTTATGTTGACAATGAAAGTATACCGCTCAAAATATTATTCATATCTATTTCAAAACCGAGCTCTGGCACCTCTACAAATCCCTGTTTCCCTCTGCGAAGGGCCTATCTATTTACTTTTATGTTGAGTCATCATCCTCTTATTAAAAAGCACCAGTCGAAGAGCACCGCTGTCATTTGCATCCATTACTGATAGTTTGAGTATGACTTGACTGGATCTCTTTTACCATGAATTACAATGTCTAATCAGTCCTTGATCTTTAAAGGTGCTCTGCATTTATGTTTTGCAGTCTTAAAAAGGGCTAGCGGTCTCAAGGGTGGGGGCGCGCCCTACCGCCTTGGGCGCGCCCCCCTGCCTCGTGGGCCCCCTGATGCTCCACCGACGTCCACCTTGACTCCATATATTCAATTTCGGGGAGAAAAAAATCAGGGAGAAGGATTCATCGTGTTTTACAATACGGAGCCGCTACCAAGCCCTAAACTCTCTTGGGAGGGCTGATCTGGAGTCTGTTCGGGGCTCCGGAGAGGGGAATCCATCGCCATCGTCATCATCAACCTTCCTCCATCACCAATTTCATGATGCTCACCGTCGTGCGTGAGTAATTCCATCGTAGGCTTGCTGGACGGTGATGGGTTGGATGAGATTTATCATGTAATCGAGTTAGTTTTGTTAGGGTTTGATCCTTAGTATCCACTATGTTCTGAGATTGATGTTGCTATGAGTTTGCTATGCTTAATGCTTGTCACTAGGGCCCGAGTGCCATGATTTCAGATCTGAACCTATTATGTTTTCATCAATATATGAGAGTTCTTGATCCTATCTTGCAAGTCCATAGTCACCTATTATGTGTTATGATCCGTTAACCCCGAAGTCACAATAATCGGGATACTTACCGGTGATGACCGTAGTTTGAGGAGTTCATGTATTCACTATGTGTTAATGCTTTGGTCCGGTACTCTATTAAAAGGAGGCCTTAATATTCCAATAGGACCCCGCTGCCACGGGAGGGTAGGACAAAAGATGTCATGCAAGTTCTTTTCCATAAGCACGTATGACTATATTCGGAATACATGCCTACATTACATTGATGAACTGGAGCTAGTTCTGTGTCACCCTAGGATATGACTATTACATGATCGAATGCCTACGAGCTTTTCCTATATTGTTCTTCGCTTATTTACTTTTCCGTTGCTACTGTTACAATCACTTCAAAACCCAAAAATATTACTTTTGATACCGTTACCTTTTTCCACAGTTACGACTACTATCATATTACTTTACTACTAAATACCTTGCTGCAGATATTAAGTTATCCAGGTGTGGTTGAATTGACAACTCAGTTGCTAATACTTGAGAATATTCTTTGGCTCCCCTTGTGTCGAATCAATAAATTTGGGTTGAATACTCTACCCTCGAAAACTGTTGCGATCCCCTATACTTGTGGGTTATCAACTTACGCAAATTGCGCACTCTGTGGTGCACCCGTCCCAAACTGCTTTCATGCCGGACAGAAACATCCTAGAAGGGGTTGTGGTCCTGCATGAAACTCTCCATGAAATCCACATGAAAAAACTAGATGGTGTTGCTTTCAAAGTGGACTTTGAGAAAGCGTACTATAAGGTTAAATGGCCTTTCCTTTAATAAGCTTTGCGTATGAAAGGTTTTGATCAGGCCTGGAGATGCCAGGTAGACTCTTTCACGCAAAAAGGGAGTGTTGGGATTAAAGTGAATGATGACATAGGTCACTATTTTCAAACACATAAAGGGCTAATGCAAGGAGATCCGATGTCACCTATTCTTTTCAACATAGTGGTCGACATGTTGGTAATTCTTATAGGAAGGGCTAAGGAGGCGGTCCAGGTAGGAGGCCTTGTCCCACACTTAGTTGATGGAGGTGTACCCATCCTGCAGTACGCTGATGATACTATCATCTTCATGGGGCATGACTTAGCAAAAGCGCGAAACATGAAGCTGGTGTTATGTTTATTCGAACAATTGGTCGGGTTAAAGATTAACTTCCATAAGAGTGAATTGTTCTGTTTTGAAAGAGTTCGGGTGTGAGTTGGGGGCTTTACCTTTCACGTATTTAGGTATACCAATTCACCATCATAAGCTTACCAACAGAGAATGAAAGTGTATTGAGGATCGATTTGAGAAGAAACTGAGTTGCTGGGAAGGCAAGCTAATGTCTTACGGAGGCCGACTAATTCTTATTAACTCGGTCCTCACGAGTATGCCCATTTTCCTCCTTTCCTTTTTTGAGATTCCCGTGGGAGTCAGGAAGAGGCTAGACTTCTATCAATCTCGTTTCTTTTGGCAGAGTGACGAGCTAAAACAAAAATACAGACTTGCTAAATGGGATGTAATCTGCACACCGAAAGACCAAGGGGGTCTAGGCATTGAAAACCTGGAGGTGAAGAACATATGTCTCTTTAGCAAGTGGCTGTTTAAGCTTTCTGTTGAGACGGAGGCCACTTGGGCTCAGATCTTATGTAACAAGTATCTCCACTCTAGAACCTTGTCCCAGGTGATAGTGAGGCCGACTGACTCGCCTTTTTGGAAAGGGCTGATGAGAGTTAAATCGCTCTTTTTCAATAAAACAAGATTCATAGTTGAAGATGGTACCGCCACGAGATTCTAGGAGGATACATGGCTAGGGGAGACGCCCCTAGCACTCCAATATCCATCCCTGTATGGCATTGTTCAGCGTCAAGACGCTTACGTTGCAACAGTGCTGCAGTCGTCATGTCATGTAGCAATGTTGCAACGTAACATGGATGTTGGTGGCCCTAATCCTTTGTTTTTCTCTCCCACCAGGCCACCAGTCATCATGTCATCTATACGTACTAGGTCGATGGTGCTGCAGGTCGGCTGTGCGGTCGTTCCACGAGCTCACGTCATCTATACGTACTAGGTCGATGGTGCCGCAGGTCGGCTGTGCGGTCGTTCCACGAGCTCACGGTGCCCAAACCAACCACCTCTCGTGTAGATGAAGTCATTAGCCAGTCTTGTTTCCGGGTCGATCGGTGTCACATGACCCGCATGCCTAATTCTCTTGGCTGGACCAATCATCCTTGTAGACCGTTTCGCCCGAATTATTCAACCTCTCACATCCAGCAACAAAAATAATACAGCACGACATGGCACTCCATGAGTGAGGGAGAAACTTCTCTCCGTGAGCTGGGCACCCAATGATCAGAAACAAACCTTGACGTCAAATGAACCAATGGCCTGTCGTCGACGGGGTGGGTAGAAAATCTGCTTCTAGACGGCAGGTAGCAGCGGCGGTGGCACGCCATCGTCGTCGGGCCGAACGAGCCAGAGATTGTTGCCTTGCCTCACTGCGTCATTGCCTGCTCGCACGTATGGTGTGTGTGTCGATCGTTGTCATCAGCTTTTGCCCTTCGCCCACTGGTTTCGTATGCACACGGTTTCCTCCTATGCTCTTGCCCAAAAATGGGTCCTGCGCCGAGTGCGTGTGTGCTCCCACTCCCTCTCCCTCTCGTGGAACTGGCAATGAATGGATAAAGGGAATATAATTATGGGGTTGGGTTGGGTCAGGTGCATACTCCTGCCATTTGGTTTATCATCACTGATTATGCTTTTATCTTGTGAGCTTACGTTTTTCTTTTCACATAACCGAAGGGGTTTTACTGTCCCCCGGGACCTACTCCTGCATGTATCACAGATGCGCACAGCCAATGCCAACGTGATTAATTCAAGCAAAATTTCAATGTTAGTTATTCTTTACCCTTGAGAATAAGTGTTTGCTGTTTGTGGGCAAGCAAATAGGTTGTGGCTAGCAGTCCCAAGCAAGCAGGCAATGGTGGCCTGTGAAGTGTCAAAGAAAGAATCTGTTCCAACCAAGATGAGATGCCAAATGGCTCCCACAAAGCTTTCCGTTTCGTGCGCCCGGTGCCGTACCAGCTCAGCTGTTGGAGAGGAAAAGCAAGCAAGCAGCAACAGTAGAGCGGTAACCTACCATGGCGAGAAGAATGGTCAGGCAAGCAATTTGGTTGTGCTGCACGTTTGTTTGTTTCTCCCCCTGTTGCCATTGCCGCCAACGCAAGTTGCTGCGCTGCATGGGCGATGTGCCCCCAACATCCTGCCTCCCCTGCCTTGATACTATTGCCGATGCCCTTTGCTTCATTTGTTTAGTGCCAAGTTGGTTAGGGATAAAGAGTTGACGGGAGAATGGGCTCGAATCTTTCGATTTCTCTGTGCCTTTGAGCAAAATTATTGTCTATCTATTGCGTTGTTGTACTGGTTGGTACTGCAGCATTCCACATTCCATCCGGAGAGATTTTCCCCATTTAAATTGATACTGTGCCGATGATGAATGATCGAGTGTTGGTCCAGGCATTAAAAAATCAACACTCATTATAAAAAATCAATCATGCGACACCTACTGCGGATGATGGTACTCCGTCATCCACCCAATGGTTTTAGCTCAATATAAATTCTAATGTTGCTTTTTTCTTTGCGAAAAAACATTCTAATGTTGTGATGGACACAGAGGATCATGGAGCAGTTCAATCAGCAGTATGTCCCCTTGTTGATGTTGTTGGTGGGAGAGACCTAATCGCTAACTGGCAAGGACTTGTTACATCTCAGTTGACTCGCAACTAGAAAGAAGCATGGTCATTGCTCAACAACCGTGTTGATCCGGGGTCAAATAAGTTAATGCAAGTTGCTGCAAGACGGGCAGGAATGTTTACTTGTTCAACACTGGTTGAACCCCCGTAATCATCTTTTCCGTAAAAAAAACATTCATATGCTTTTGGCAAAAGCATTATTGTTTTTAGGGTGTTCAATGGCTCAATCGGTCCATGGATAGTTACTTCTTGGTCGATGTTGATGGTCGTCCAATCAAGATCTTCTCAACCCTTTGTAATAGCAGAAATCTCGTGTTTAGATCATGTAATCATGAGCGACGCTTCATAAATAGCAAAACCATAATCTTCTTTTCTTTTGTGAGAGGAAGCGGTGTATCTAAGTTGCATAGCACACAAAGTAATTATTTTTGCTCATTTGCCCTTTCAATTGGTTTGTGCAATGGGTATGTTTTCAAATGAATGATGAGGCAACTAGGCACTGAGCGACTGGATCTCAAGGGAACAAAGAACTCCACAATACTAAAAGACGGTTACTAAGCGGTAGAAGCATGTAAGCTGCAGTAGTATTGCTCTATCTACTTCAAACAAATTTCAAAAAAAATGGAGGAATTTTTTTTGCTTCATTTCACTAATTAAGCAAAGAGAAAAAAATAATGAAAGTACTTATGTTACAAGATATTCAAAAGGTCCTTCGTTCAATCTCTCAAAAACGATCATAGACAAGACGAAGAATTTCAAAACCCATGTGCAACTCTCGTTCCAAAGCTCGAAGAAATGAGCATGAGGATAGAGGTGAATTCCATCTTGTGGCATCCACCATTGCGTTGCCGTGGAAGACGGGTTGACAAGGGCCACCAAGCCAATCTTAGACCCTAATCAATTCTATGAGAGAAGTGGCAACAAAGAGGAGATCCTTCATCGTCCGTACATGCGTATGTAGACAGTGGCGGAGCCAGAAACTAAATATAGAGAGGGCCAAAACATGTTATATAATGTTAGAGGGGGCCAAATCACCTAAACCTAGCTAATTTTGTCTGAAAAATGAAAGATTAAAAGTACATATAGATGTATTTGTGAGAGCATAGGGGGGGCCTTGGCCCCTGCCAGCACCCCCCTGCCTCCGCGACTGTCTGTAGATGGGTATACTAGCAAGAAACAAGTAAAATGTCCGCAGGTCAAAGAGGCGTTGTTTCTTAATGAAAAGACAGAGCCTCTGTTAATTCGTCGAAAGAAAAAAAGTTTTTTTTCAAGAGAATCACTCAACTAAACATATAGCTTCCAAAAGTGCTCTTTTGATCCCGAGCTCCCATGCCCTCCGATGAATACTGAATAGTAACTAAAAAATTACAAATGATTTTTGTGGTATACATTCATGAATTTTTTAATTGCTTGCGAAATCATGTGATAAAATGATATTCGTAGATGTCCGGACAAAAATAACAAAATCGATGATCCAAAATACTTTCAACAAACAAACAAGTCTTTTTCGGAGCATCATTTTTTTCCCAGACCTCCACTAATATCATTTTGACATTTCACCGCACCATTTTGCACGCACTCGAACATTCATCAATGTTCATCAACAAAAAAAAACAGAATTATTTGAATTATTTTACTCTTTTAATGTTTCCTGTTCATCAGAGAGCATGCGAGCACGGGTTCAAAACTCAATGTCCTTGGTGCATCAACTACTACCTCGCCTAAAGGCTAAATCAGACCCATCCTCATTTTCCCGCAAAAAAAAAAGGTCACCCATCCTCATTTTCCACACATTTTCTACAGCTATGGACTAGTACAAGCAGCAGCAGCTAAACCCCCAAAGGAAAACAACTATAGCTTTGGCGTTAAGCGACCTCATGGTCAGGCCGGGGCACACCGGTTTGGAAAAGAGAAGATCCCGGAAATAAACCTGGGGAGAGATGGCTGCCGCTGCTTTTAACGCAAAAACAGAGACCAATCACCCCACAAAAGCCGCCTCTCTCGCCCGGGGCCCCGCGTAGAGACAGGGATTGGGGAGAGAAAATAAAGGAAAGTAACACTAATAAATCACAAGTAAGCTAGCAAGGGGAGGGGAGGGGAGTACTCCTGCTTTTGTACGGCAGTTTTCAAAGGCGTGCTGCGAATTCGGGGACCGGCAAGGAATCATCTGCACATGTTCAATGCCGGTCCTGATCTTCTAGGGGCAAGCACTTTTCGAGAGTGCACCCAGCATAGAACTTTGAAGGTGTCTTGTATTACTGAATTATTACTTACCGATCACACACACACACATGTGTGTGTGTGTGTGTGTGTGTTCAGTCTCTGTCACTTGCCAATACCCCTTATGTTGAGGTGCAAATGTCAGGTGGAACTGCAAAAGACTGTAGATTTTGAAAAATAGTTGTTCATGGTGAATTTGTCTAGTAATAGTAATGTACAGGCCCCACAGTCTAAATTTCTTTTGAAAAGGGAAAATGATTTGCCGCATTCATTGATTAAGAGAGAGTTTAGATTCCGTACAATCCTCAAGGCTCCCCAATGAAACACAAAACCCTAATTAGCTACTTCTCTGGCATCAATCAAATTACTCAAGTGCTTAGCACCCGCCTTGGCACGTGTACTTTGATGTTGAAAAGACCGGTGTTGCAAATGTGTCATTGAAGACCCCTGCTTTGTGCATGTTCCAAATTTCCCGGCCGACAAGCATTGCGAGCGAGGCCATGCCCTTCCGATTTTCTTGCATGAAGCGCTCCCACCACCACTTGACATTGTTGATGCCCACTCAAGAGGTACTTCCTTCGTCCGGAAATACTTGTCATTAAAATGGATAAAATGATATGTATCTAAACGTATTTTAATTCTAAATGCATTCTTTTTGTCCATTTTGATGACAAGTATTTCCGGACGGATGGATGGTATGTAAGCAATGGTGCCCAAACCAGTTGCAGGCCAGTCCATATCCGGAGGAAGTGTTGGTTAAAGGCTTGGCATGAACGTGATGGTGGTCTAGAAGGTGAGGTAACTCCATCCCATCGCAGCTCAGGGCCGTGGTACGCCACATTTTAAAATGAAATCAAGGATGCGATCAGCCAGGAGGATGAAATCCACACTAAAGAGTTGGATCCGGTGGGTGCGGCGTCGAATCAGCCGGTAGAATAATGGGCGGATCATCTCCAAGATATAAAGCTCCTTGCATGAGCTCCTGTAGAAACCGGAGAATGGATGTTCTCTTTGATGGAACGGCCGAATGGGCCTTGGCAAGATTGGAGTTTTTGGACGGGGTAAAGGGGCGCCAAAGTTGGGACAGCAGTCATTCACGCGCAATATAAATGCAATTATTGATTTTTTTTGAGACAAAAATGCAATTATTGATATGATGATACAACAACGATTTCTCCTCGTCGTGGGCCGGTGACATTATCAGACGTGCACCTCACTCCTCGTCGGCCGGTTGGACGTGGGGTTGTTGGCGGCTCGCTGTCCGCGCCCGTGCGCGCCGGATCACCGCATACGTCAAGGCAGGCAAGGAAAGGGCGACGCCTTTCTTTCCGGTCAGGCCAACTCCATCGTATGATCCCAAACAGACGTTCGTTTTGTCTTGTTTTTGTCCCTTTAAATAGAGATTTGGGGTCGTATTCGGGCCTGTCATGGGATGCGGTGGCCGTGCGCCCACCACGCGGACGCATCCTTTTGCCCCATCCCGTCCGCGTCTATTTTAAAAAAAGGGATGTTTCAAATGCCAAGCCCCAGTTCACGACCCCAGTTCATCACGCCGGCAACAAAGCCAGCGGCCTACACGACCATCGCCGGCAACACAGCCAGCCTCCAAAATGAATAGTTGTCCTCGCCGGCAACACAGCCAACGGCCGGCAACACAGCCGGCCTCCAAAGTGAATGTTTTTTCGCCGGCACACAGCCAGCGGCCCAGCGGGCGGGCGGCACCCATGCCAGCCTCCAAAAAGAACGGCCACGCCGATCGAACGACCTAGTTCAGACCTTAGGCGTCGAGCATCTCCTTCTGCTTGGCCTCGAATCAGGCCTTCGTCTTGTCGCTCATCTTCGACAAGTCCACGCTCATGATCGCAAGGGCCACCTCCTTCGCTTTGGTGGCGGCATTGGTGGCCTCGATGTCGAGCTGCCTCTGCCTGGCCTTGACGTTGTCGGCCTCGATGTCGAGCTGCCTTTGCCGAGCGGCCTCTTCCATGTCGAGCTGCCTTTGCCGGGCCGCCTCCTCCATGTCTATCTTCCTCTTCTTGGCCGCCTCCTCCGTCTCAAGCTTCTGTCTTTGGAGGTCTAGGTATTGCTTCATTTGCTCGTCCTTACTTTGTCGCTTCTTCTCGTCCCTCACATCCTTATGTGACATCATGACATGCAAAGTCTCATGCAAGGCCATGGTTGAGGCGTCACGTATGTCGTCCACCTTGGAGTTGGTCTTGCCCCTCGGCCTCTTCAACGCCTCGCCATCCCCACTTCCGGCGAACTTGGCCGTTTTCTTGCCTCTCTTCCTTTGAAGTTCACGGTATTGATCCTTGAACTTAGGGCAATTGTTGATGAGCGTCCAACAATGCGTAAGAGTGAATGGCTTGTCATTATGCCGGGCCTTGAATGCCTCCAAAGATTGAAATGCCTACACCACATGATCAACAACAAGTGAATATGCAAACATATATACGGCCGAAGTATCATGGCCGTAGCAAGGAAAGGGCTAGAAAGAGAAGAGCATACCATGTCCCCAACGCCGAGACCACTCACGGGCCGTGCTTCAACGCTCTCAAATGCGGCACAATACTTGTTGCACTCTTGTTGGATAAACAACCATCTTTTTTGAATCGAACCGATGCCACGGTTGCTTGTAATTTGGCAGGGCTCAAACATCTTCCTTTCATGGAATGTTTTGTGGACTCTCGTCCAAAAAAACAATGCCCTTTTGTTGCGCGCCGGTCCTTGGATCTTGACTAATCTCCATCCAACATTGACAAATCAACTTGTCCTCATCTTGTGTATATGAACCGGTACGAATGCTCTTCCGCTTCTTTTGTGCTTCCGCTCTTTGGGTGAGCTCGTCTATGAACAATGGAGCGCCACTAATATCAACATCATTGGCTTCATCTTCATCTTCACCTTCGACATAGATGTCGTCGTCTTCATGCCACGAATCACCATGGTCGTAGTCAGCACGGTCGTTGGCCTCCTCATCGGGCACGTAATGGGCGTGGCCATCCTGACTTTGGGTCTCCTCGGGGTCGTAGGCACGGCCATGCCCACCATGGAAGATCACGTCCTCCATGTACTGGTTGTAGAAGGGGTCGTCCACCGTCGGCGTTGAGGTTGGCATTCCGTCAAACAACACGCGGGGGGGCCGGCATGGTGCCCGTGAACGGTGCACGCGCCTGCTTTCTTTGCATCTCGACGGACGGCCGCCCGCCGCTGCTGGACCCAGGCGTGACGTTGAGGTCGATGACAGCCGCGGGGCGTGGTGTGGACGGCGCGAACAAGCCCACGTCCGGCGACGCCGAGAAACGGGTCTGACCGTCGTGCCTGGGCGGAGGAAAGCCGGGCGACATGGGCGCGGCGCGCGACGTCGGCGACTGGCAGTGCGTAGGCCGGGCGACCGACGAGCCTGTGCTCGCCGGGCCGACGGCCGCTGCATGGAACCCCGCCGGACGGCCCATGCCAAGCATGAGGATGGCGTGCGCTTTATTGACGAGGTCCTCCTTCTCGTCGGCAGCGGCCTTGCGCCACGCGGCCTCCAGCTCCTCGCGCTGGGCGGCTAACTTGGCCGCAGCGGCATTGATCTTGACGGCCGCTCTCCGTTCCCTCCTCTTCGCCGATTCCGCGTTCAACTTGGCGATCTCCTCCGGCGTGCACTCCGACCGCGGCTTCCTTGGCGCCTTCTTCTTCACCTTTGCGGTCGGGTCGACGGCCAGGCCGCCGGAACTCGGCGGGGTGTCGGCCATGGACGGGGGAGAGAGGGGGCGGCGGGAGGGACGTGGGAGGGTTTTGGGGAAATGGCGCCAAATGGGCGTGGGGGAGGGGGTTTGGTTTCTCCCACCGACAGGCGGGCCAGGGGAGGACAAGCGCGCGTCCCGCCCGTCCGCGCGCTGTCCGTTTCACCCCAAAACCGGCACAACTTTGGGTCGGGGATGGGTCGAAAGCGGACACAAAGCGGACAAAAGTCCGTTTGCGCCCGCGCGCTGGACCGTCTCGTTTGTCCTTTTTATCCCAAACTGACGGAAATGGACAAGATAGAGTCACGCGATGGAGTTGGCCTCAGATACTTTTGAAATCCGGGAGAGAGAGAGAACGCCAGAACGGGCAGACGTCGCGGGCAAAGCAACGTCTCATCCACCGGCCGCAACGCCGTGATGCCAACATATTTCAATTTCTCCTGCTAACCCACGCTTTCTGCGTGCGTGCTCCTGAATATCACTCTTCTGCCTCTAGTCACATCTTTTTTTTGGCGGGAAAACATCCAATCTATTTATCTTCTTGTAACGCTTTTTCTGATCAATGAATTTGACAGTTTTTTTGCCAACGTTAAAAAAAAGATAGTACAATGAACACCGGAAATAATAAAAATTGCATCTAGATTCATAGACCACCTTGCGACGACTACACGCACTGAAGCGAGCCGAAGGCACGCCGCCGTCATCGTCCCTCCCTCACTGGAGCCGGACAAAACTTGTTGTAATAAACAGTCGAAAAGTCGTCGTGCTAAGGCCCCATAGGACCAGCACACCAGAACGGCAATCGCCGCCGATGAATAACATAGGTCGGAGGGATCTAACTTGAAGACACAAAACGTAGACGGATGACAAACAAATCCGAGCAAATCCACCAGAAGCAGATCCATCAGAGACACACCTCCACACGTCCACCAACGATACTAGACGCACCACCAGAATAGGGGCTAGGCGGGAGAACCTTATTTCATTTTCAAGGAGCCGCCGCCGCCTCGTCTTCCTAAGTAGGATACAAAATCTAACAAAACTCAAAAACACATATAAAAACAAAGCCCTCCCACCGGCAAAGCCCGGGATCCACTGCACCCCCATGGCCCTAAGGCCACAGGAGACAAGGCGGATCAAAGGCGCCGGCGGGAAGCGAAGGAACCCTAATTTTCCAGGGAGGAGACGGCTGCGTGGAGAAGTTCTCTAGTCACATCTTTAATGTTGACCCGCAAATTTGCTCCCGTATCGGTCCACGGACAAAGGACCAATATGTGAACACGAATGCAGGAGCCGGCCATTCGATACTACTAACATATATTTGAAACCGCATTTCAACAGACCGGACAAAATTCATGCAAACCCAAATGGAAATCATCAAAGTTCGGCTATAAAATATCACAAATCATCCATACATAGCATGCAAATAAGTTTAGTACATCAAACTCGACGAGATTAACCGGATGTTCAAAAAGTTTTTCATGAACGGATCATTTCATCCCACACATACTGCCCCTTCAACTTCACCCAACGGTGTATGCACCTAAATGGCAATCCCTCTATCCCGTGGTACGTCACAGGAGCGCTACGGGCTACACAATGTGCAAAGTAACATTGAGTGAATGGATGATTCACTCGACAAGTTGAGCAAGAAGAAGCAAAACTTACGGTCTCCTCCGCTGCCGCGTGCAATGGCCATCTTGCCTCTAGCCGAGCAACCGTGTCACAAAACTTGGTGACGGTGGTCTAGATGGCGTACCATCGATACGATAACAACCTCACATTTGCGTTGTTGGATGATGAGTGTCGTAGGGCGCAATGTGCTTTCATGCGTGAAACAAATCATACACGCGCTACCAGAAGAGCCCCCTTCTGTGCGTGCCTACGAAATCCGTGAATACAGCCAACCACGCATCACACAACAATTCATCCTCCATGGTCAAGTACCCCGCCATCCTTCATACTCTACAAAAACGACATGACGTTTGAAAATTGGCACAATGGTATTTTACCGAACACCTGCCAGGCGTGGTGTTCGCCATGGACGGGGGAGAAGTGTATCTGGCCACGGACGGACCCTGGGTGGACGACACCATCATAAAAGGCAAGCGGGCGTGTCGATGCCAGTTGCGGAGGCCCGGCAATGCCTGTGTGGCGGCTAGAGACGTACAACGGTGGCATCGTCAGAGGAGGGAGAAGGGGCAGATCAGAAGAAAATAGGCCCGGAGAAGGGATTTAGTGGGTCAGGGTGTAGGACTCCTACATGGCTGCACACCCTCCTACATGGCTGCTGTTCGAACTCGCACAAAGCACCCCCCAGCTTTGCTTTCAATTTGCCAGAAAAAAAGTGACCACTCTGCAGCGGACGATGGGAGAACAGTCCGCACGTATGCAAATGGTTCGAGGGTCAGCGTTGCTTAGGCAATAAAATTTAGTCCAAAGGTACAGTGAAATAAAACTGGCGACCCTTTCGAAAGATAGAATACATGCTTTATTGCTATTTGCAGTGTACACAACTACTTACTACACATCAATTTGGAAACACCACAACAGCAGCCTCACAACTGTTCGAATATAATAACATCCTCCCAAACCGCCGAGACCAAAAACAGGAGAAAAGAATGGACTCCAAAATTCTCTTCATGAATTCATGAGGCCTTAAATGTACACAAGTTGATCGAGACGCACCAAAAATGGTGAGCTGGTATCAGTACAAAGCTGCACTTGCTCTCTCCGATACGCCTTCAAATTGCACGCAGAAAACACGTAGAAAAAGCATCTGATTCCCCCTAGTATCAGCGCCTCCTCCATCTCTACAGGCTGGAAGCAGGCCGCGTCGTCAGATCTGCTTGAGCTTCTCCCCGAATGCCCACCGATCAAATAAAATGTAAGAGGCATGCATGGATGTGCTGACCATCGACAGGCCAACTATGTGTCATCATTCTGTAAGCAACAGATTCCCAATGACAGATCTCACCCATCAGCGGTGGTGATGCCATTATCTTGTTATGTGCATTTTCGTTTGTTGATGTATAAGAGGACGTATGGACTCGAGGCCTTCATTCACACTACTTTGACTATGAATCATATCGGGCCCCAGATGTGAAAGATGAGAAGAACCCAGCTGCTGGTCCAGGAAGAATGTCGCTCAGCCCTACCTGGCCATCAGAGAGCATGGAACCCCATCTAGATGTGTTCTCCCCAAATTTGCTCCCAACCTGATATAAAAACATTGTATGGATATGTTTAGCTGGGCATTGCTGCTTTTCAATTAGACAGAAATTCCATATCTAAAACCTAGTCGACAGCCTTGATGAAGGGAGAACAAAACATTTTAATTTAATAACCAGTATACAAACTGAACACAGCATCCTTCCAGTTCTGCCTACCAAACTGGACCTAACGAAATTCAACCATATAGAAAAGACAAGGTTGACTTGATACAAATAGTATGTGCTAGTGACACTCAATACATGAATCCATATGATGTCCATAATTCTCTTTACGTGCTTAACTGAATTAACTTTGACATATAGGGCTACATTTATGAGAACCTACACCATGCATTATCACCATTGGCTAGTTTCACTACAACTTTTAAATTTAAGAGCCAACAAAAAAGGGTGAAAAAACATATGGCTGGTTACTTTACCTGCGTAACAAAGGACTTGAGCAATGGAGCTGCACTTCCAAGACTTGCATTATTATCATATTCTGATATGGTAGATCTTTCCCCATTTGAATATGATGATTTCCAAGGGTTCCTAGATGTTGAATCATCAGATGGCGACTGTAGTGATGACTTGGGTGTTCTTGATGCTAGAGCTGGGGCACTGCAAGCGGAAAAGGTGAATAGGGAAGCAGTTAGTCTAAAAACTAGCATATTTGTTCATTACAGCCAAATCACACAACGAAAAATAAGAAACACCCACCAGAGGCCCAAAATAACAATCAGAAAAATATAGTAACAACTATCCATTAGGCCATCCTACAGGCAGAAGCCAGACTGAAAACATATCTTTGACAATTGACCATGAGTGTTTTGTCAATTTTATAGCTGACCCTGCGTAATAAGCTAGAGGATAGTATCCACTTAATTAATAAGAAAACAATGACTTAAAACCTGTCATGTGACCACAAGGTATATAATTAATTTCATCCAGATGTTATGACTAATGACTGCAACATTGGTACGTCAGACAAGTATATGCCATACAGATGTCTGTTATTGACATTTTAGCAAACTAGTTTATGCAAATTGGCACCAAAGAGCGGTTTGTACTCGTTGGTGCACAATACGGAAAACCCCATGTGACACCATTCACAACAACTCAACTGTATGCAGTATGACAGTACGCACCCCAGGATGTAGGCATTCAACTTCTATTATTTATATTAATTATCACTACTATTAATAATATCATCTCATAAAAAATTTGAAGGATAACACAATGATGTGTCGGAAATTAACAAACTAAGATATTATAAAAGATGCACCATGCTCTCTCTAAAAACTGGACCATGGAACTAACAATTGTACGTTTACAGGTTAGACAGAACAATTGTTTACCTGATTGGTAGGTACTTGAATCTTGGAACCTGGGAGCACCTCATAATATTTGAATCTGTATTTGTTTTTGTTGGTAACTTCTGTGCCGCACCAGTATACATGTGATTCAGTTGAACCAAGAAACCAAAAAGAACAACGCAGCGCTTGTAAGATTGCTTCTCATTCTCCCATAAGTAAGATTCATACCTGTTACAAGGGAGAGACATGTTTCATTTTTTTAGTACATCGATCATATACATGTACAGCAATTTCAAACAGAAAAATTACTTACGTAGCCCAATCTATTGGATCCAATCTCTGCGAGAATTTATTGATCAGCTTGTTTATAGGCTCTATGGTAGCTGAATCTGCCTGGAATTGTGATTGTTTTCTCCTGAAGGTAGTCTTAGCATTGTCCTGTTTTATCTTTGTTTCAGAAGGATTGGCCGAAGAGTTTTTGCCTCCGGATAGGATATCACCAATGAAACGAAGATCTAGCAGTATTTGCAGAACTCCTTTTTCTGAAACCTGCGAGTTACTTGATTCGATAGATGCCAAAAAGTTTTCGTAGATACTGATAACCTACATGAGTTTAACCAGATGTTAGGTCCAATGATTACATTTCTCGAAATAAAAGGGCCCAATGATTACATTGGCTTTAAGTCCTATAGCACGTTTTTCGTATTCAAACTTCAACAACACAGCTAGAGATGGAAAAGGTGATAATTGACACAAATATTTGGATAAACAATCAGGTTTCGACTTGGTCACCAGTCCTTATCGTTGAAATATTGACGTGAGTCGGATGATGTATGCAGGCAAAATAAGTTCACAAGTCACGATATCAAATAATCAACATTGTATTTGTTTAGTGCTCAGGGTCATCCAGATACACAAGCGTCTAGAGTGGAGACATAGTGACCAACCAAATCACAGCTTGATCACAAGGGAATCAGCTGAAACTATGAACTTTAATCAAGTTATTATCCAAATTTGACATAGTATATATCCCTATGAATGTCATTATGGTGTGACAAACATTTATGTGAACTCCAAGATATATGCCTATAGGCTATAGCTATAGCTATTAGTACTGCCTATTTTCATTAATGCTGTTGAGTAGGTAATGAACTTTAGAGTTATATCATTGCACCAAAGCGTTGTTATTGCAGGGGTTTTGCAGAAGGAGGCTTTATATCAGTACATTGTTGAACAAATGCTACCCTGGAACATTACACTAAATGACTGACCTGTGTGTTATGCATTGGTCGCATTACTTCCTCAAAACTATTTCCCTCTTGTTATAAGACTTTTGAGGAGGCAGACACAAAACATGATGGAAAATTGACAAAGAAGAATGGTGCAATCTAGTTCTTAGACATCCCTCATTACTGAAGAACATAACACCCCAATATCTCAAGTAAGATACGCTAATGTATTTGTTGATAATTAACTATTTACTTTTGATCAGCTTATTGTGCTCAAGTTGATTGAAATCTGAGGGGTTCAGAATTAATAATAGTATCAAGTATCCTTGAATTATATTGCCAAAATACATATACATTATCTCATAGAGCCACGTCTTTAGTAATACTGTCACGCAATAAAGAAGCATGCTATTATTCAGCTATAAAGTGAAAACCAGCAAACAGAAAATGCAACATTGATTAGTTAAACAATAGTTTTGTCATGCTTAGCTTCTGGGCCAAGAACACAACTAGGGAAGGTAGTTACAGAATTCAACAATAAGCGCTAACAAACACAATAAGTAACTGTTTTTTATGCAGATGCATGGTAAAACAGCTTAGGTACAAATGCCGCAAATAATTCTTTGGTTCTTGGCTTGAAAAATCTTTGGTTCTTGGCTTGAAATAATGAAGTATCAGAACAATAATGAAGTGTTATGCATCTTGACAAATTGTTACCATATAACATACCTTCTGTAGTAAATCCCAGGCAAATTTATGCAATATAATTCTTTCCAGGATGTGCCCTCCAATTTTATGAATCTCCAGACATGCTTGGTAAAGAAAGGATATAATGTACAGTGAAGGCATTGATGGAAGAGCTATTTGCATCTCCAAGGGACCATCGGTAGGTTCCTCTTGTTTGATGACTGTAACTTCCCATCCCTGACAAGGAAACCATACAGTGTAATTAAAACGACCAGCACTACATATCTATGTGAATACATAAACAAGATAAGATGTCCCCTTTTTACAATAAAATAGATGGAGCAACAGAGTGATGCTGAAATCTTTAAAAAGGATGTAACCCCTGAATATATACAAACCCACTCCAAAGTACAACTATGGCCAAAACAATTATTTAGCGTCTAGAAAAGGTGTGCCTTTACGTATCAACCTATCAAACATCCTATGAGATACTACTCTAAAAGTGTGGTTCTACCGACAGGCAAATTCCTCTTGTTCGATAAATTCTGCAATATATCACTTAATCAGAGAGAATGCCCTGCCTCAGTCATGTCCAGTAGGTTTACAATTGTTATTGTTATGTGTCACTAATGTTGCTCTAGATATATATATCTTCATACCTCGCTAAAGTTTCCCCTAATAAAAATATGAATAGCATGAAATGACGTGACTAGTTAGTAGATACGGCAGTGTGATATATACTAAGAATGATCAAATGATTCAAACAACAAATAAAAAATGAGCGACACTGAGGGTGTACCCTTAAAGGAGTTGATGAGGATAATGAATCATCTCTATTTAGAGCATATGAAAGAAGGTCTGATAATTCGGCAGACACCCATGTTATCCACAAAATGTGAGCCGTAATGCACAGTGCCTTTAGGGTCTTATTGAGTTCATCAAGTCTGGGATTGGAGCTATCATCAGCACCAAACAAGGAAGCAGCAGCAGCAGCAATAGATTGTCTTCTGGGGCTTTCAGAAAATTGCCTTCCAGGACTCCTAGGGCTGTCAAATTGTCTTCTGGGGGTAAAAGGTGATGACGACTCAAAAGATGCTCTTGAATGTCTTGGCGTGGGCGATGATAACCTGGCAAATGCTGCACCACCAGAATCCTTTACCCACTGCCTTGGGGAGCTTAGTATCAGGGGTACATGACTTGAATGATATCTCAATGCAAACAAGAGGCGGCCAATGAAGAGAGACTGCTCCACAATAACAGATGCAGCAGGCACGTTGTCATCCCCCTTTTTCGTTCCCAATGCATCAGAAAGGTTTCCAAGTTCGGCTTCTAATTTGTTCAGTACTCCCAAGATGGTCTTATAGCATTTCTCCTGGATGTATGGCACCAACTCCTTCAATCTCTGAACTGAATTGTGTGACTCAACAAAGCTTAAAAGGTCCTCAAGAATACTCTTGCATTTGCCGTCAATTGCATTCTTGATGCGACTAACTTCCGGCCCGAAATACGAGGCTAGGCAGCTGTGGAAGTCGTTCTCGTCAGCAATTGGTTTCAAATGTGCCAAAATTCCACCTTTCTTGATCTTAGATTCTGAGAACCATACGCTGCCCCCAGTCGAAGCTTTTTGCACATGCACCAGGAAATCAGCAGCATCCTTAGGACCAGCATTCGCACCAATAGCCTGAATCGATTCCATCACATTAACACTACCAGCCAAGCTATCAAACTCTGAATGCACAATGTCCTTCATCCGTTGCACAAATGCTTCCTCCATCCAGTCCTCAAAAATATCCTTCCCTTCTTTCAGGATTAACCCACGGATTTGATCCCATGGGGATTCAATCTCTGATCCAAACACACTCTTCAGCCACTGCTCCAAACTCCCTTCCAGTCCTGCTCTGTCATCTAGTTTCTCACGAATGAGCCTTTGCGCCGAGCCAAGTCCCTCCCCACTCCCGATGGCATCAACTAGCCTTTGCGACCCAGCAATCACACCAAACATCTCATCACAACATCCCTTAAGCCAATCTGTACAGGTTCGTGCCACGGTATCCGGCTCAAGTAGCACCATTGTAGCCTCAAGCTGATCCCAGTGTTCTCTCCACAACCGTGCCTCCTCATCGGGGTCTGGAATGCCACCAAACAGCTGTGCAGGGGGCGGCGACTCGAGCACTGTCTTGTAGAACATCGGCAAGTCAGTGAGCGCAGGCACAAATAGCTGCCCGACGTGGCCTAGAGTGACCCGAACGATCCCAGCAACATCGCAGAGCACGGAGGTGTAGGAGGACGGATCTGAGGCTAGTACGGTCAGAGCTTGGGAGATCCAGGCGCGGCGAGAGGAGAGGAGGAGGAGGAGCGCCTGGGACGGGGTGAGCGACGGCGCGTCGATCGCGGCTGCAGCCGCGAGTGCGTCGGCGTGGGCCGAGACAGGGAGGCGGCGGTCGGCCAGGCGTTCGCGGGCGCGCTGCGCGATCTGGGGCCGGAACGCCTCCACTAGCTGCGCCTGGTGCGCGAGCAGCGGGAACCGCGCTGCCGCGGCGGCGTCGCGGGAGAGCAGGCGGTGCACGACCTGCGCCCGCATGTACCGCCCCGCGGCCTCCAGGAGCAACCCCTCGTCGAGCCGGCCCCAGATGTGCTCGGGCGTGTCGACGAGGTACTTGGCGCGGGCCGCCGCGGCGTAGAGCCGCGCGCGGCCCCCGGAAGAGGAGGACGAGGCGGCGCTGGCGCTGGCGCTGGGGGCCTCGGCGGGCGGGGAGAGCGACGAGAGGGAGTCGGAGACGCGGGAGAGGTTCTCCGAAATGGCGTCCGAGGACTGCTTGATGAGCAGGATGGAGTCGGCGGAGTCGAGGAGGTCGCGGTAGCTGCGGCCGACGAGCTGCCGGAGCTCCTCCTCCTTGGCGGAGATCTCGCGGCGGGTGGCGGCCTCCACCTCGCGGATCTCGGCGACGCGCTTGGTGCGGAAAAGCTCCTCGGCGTCGGCCACGCCGCCGCCGGAGGCGGCCGCGGCGGGCATCGTGGCCGCGCTTGGCTTCGGGCGCGCGGCGAGATCCAGGAGGGGATCGGGATTCCGGGGGCGGGGCGGGGAGGGAGATTGCTTACCAGAAGATGCACGTTCGTTTCAGTTAGCAGTGGGCTTTGGGAGGGTGCAGGTGGACCCATGCCGCGCGTTAGGGCCGTGGGACCGTCATGTAAGCGAGGTAACAACTGAGTTTTTTTGTTTTTTTGAGAAACAGGTAACAACTGGTTTTTTTTAGCATAATCTGTATCCTTTATTAAGCATGAACAGTCATTGGAATACAGATAATATCGGGCATAGATGAAAGCCACACATGGCGTCCGGGAGGGAGGGATGCGGCAGCCTTAGCTAAAGCATGAGCCTCTCCATTATGTTTTCTACTTTCATGGATAAACTCTACTGCCCTGAAAGCTCTTCTCTGATACTTGATATCTTGCAGAATTGGAAAAAACTTGCATGCGAAGTCATCCTTGATCCTTGTCACCACTTCTAGGCAATCTGTGGCCACACATATGGACTGGACTTGTAAGTCTGTAGCAAGCGCTAGCGCCTCGCTACACGCTTGTGCTTCGAGTATCACCGGGTCCAAGAGGCCTTCGACTATGATCGCTGAAGCCCCAAGGTAGTTCCCGTTTCTGTTTCGACACACTACCGCGGAAGCGCCCTTGTCGCCAATCTTGGAGAAGCCTCCGTCAGCATTGATCTTGGTATCGTGCAGTTCTGGCGGTAGCCATGCAGACCGCATCGGCTGTCCTGCACCCGTAGTTACATGCGTGTCCCTGGGCATTGCATGCATGCCCCTAGATATTGCATGCAAGTCCTTCGATTGCGCATGCAGGTCCTTCGTGCGCGCCCCCCTCTCTGGGATTTGATCAAGCTCCGCCATGAATTTGGTAATGAAAACATGGGTACTGAGGGGGCTCTGGAACTGCTCGTCATGGATAGCTCGGCGTCTCGCCCACCAGATTGCCCACATCGTGACAAGCACCCGCGCCAGGTCCGCCGTGGGAAGGGTATCCACTAGCCAAAACATCCATAGCTTAGCATCATCCGTCCGGTTAGAAATGATTGTTTCAGTGATTTCTTCATTAGAGAGAGCCCAAACACACTTAGCCATATGGCAGTCAAAAAGAGCGTGACGCCACGTATCCACCGTCGCGCGACAAATAGAGCATTCAGCGGAGTCGGCCATGCTTCTGTGTTGTCGAAAAGCCCCCGTGGGTATAGAGGTTTTGGCAAGTCTCCACGCAAAAGACACGTACTTTTGAGGGAACCGCTGCGCCCCAAAGTCTGGCCCATGAGCGACTATCAGCTGTGACGTTGGAGTGACCATCATTATGCTCCAGCCAATCTGTACGTTGTTGTTTTGTCGCTGCCAGCAAATTGTACGCTGAACTCACAGTGAGGATCCCTCCCCTCTCGTAGTGCCACGACCAGAAGTCAGCCTGAACCTTGCTGCTAAGGGGAATGTTGAGGATTGCCTCCACGTCCATCGGGTACATATGTTCATCAAGCACTGCACGGTTCCAGGTGTGGGTGACTGGGTTTATAAGCTCAGATACCTGTTGAGGAGGATTCTGGGATTTTGGGCTAGCTGGCCGGAGTTTGAAGTCGCGGGGGACCCAGTTATCATGCCAAATGTTGGTACTATCCCCTGATCCGATGCGTTTCAGAAGGCCGAACTTTAGTGCATCCCGCCCCTCAATGATAGACCGCCAAACTTGTGATGGATTCCTCCCCACTTCTGCGTCAAGGATTGAAGAAGATGGATAGTACACCGCTCGCAGAATGCGGGCGCTGAGAGAGTCCGGCTGGGTCAGAAGCCGCCAGGCTTGCCGGGCAAGTAGTGCCAAGTTGAAGAGCTCAATGTCTCGGAAGCCCATGTCGCCCATGTTCTTTGGCTATGACATAACTTCCCATGACACCCAGGCAGTCTTCCTCTCTCCTTTCTTAGACCCCCACCAAAATTTCCTCAACAAACCATTTATATGCTGACAAAGACCCCGAGGCAGTTTGAAACAGGCCATGGAATAGGTAGGAATCGCATGAGCAACTGATTTGATTAGCGCTTCCTTACCACCAACAGATAAGGCCTTCTCCATCCAACCTTGCACCTGCTTCCATATACGGTCCTTTAGATATTTGAAAGCCCCTTCCTTAGCTCTCCCAACATCAGCTGGAAGGCCAAGGTATTTATCTGACAATTTTTCATTCTGAACCTGTAAGATTTGCATCACATGTTGCTTCAGAGAATCCGCACAGCCCTTGCTGAAAAAGATTGATGACTTGGCCTTGTTGATGCGCTGGCCAGAAGCTTCACAGTAACGTTGCAACAAAGAGTCCACCCTCATCGCCATCTCAGGTGTGGCATCAAAAAATAAGAGGCTATCATCAGCGAATAATAAATGATTTACCTCCGGAGCGCCCTCTGCAACCTTGATACCCCCTATACTCTCATTCGGAGTAGCCGACTTGAGCAAACACGAGAGACCCTCGGCGGCCAGCAGAAACACATATGGAGATATTGGGTCACCTTGCCTGAGTCCTCGTGATGGGCTGAATTCTTCTTGCTTTGCACCATTAAAAACAACAGAGAAAGAAACTGAGGTAACACACCTCATAATAATCTCTGTGAAACTTGCACTTATGCCTAGTTTTAGCATCACCCTTTCAAGATAGTTCCACTCAATTCTGTCATATGCTTTCATCATATCAAGCTTCAAAGCACAAAATCTGTTACCCTTTACCTTTCGCGTTTTCATGTAGTGGAGACATTCATAAGCAGAGATGAAGTTATCCGTGATAAGTCATCCTGGTACGAATGATGATTGTTCCTCAGAGATGATTTCGGGGAGAATGAGCTTGAGCCGATTAGCCAGAACCTTAGATGCAATCTTGAAGATCACATTGTAGAGACTTATCGGTCTAAACTATCCTAAGTTTTTTGGACTTACAATTTTGGGGATTAAAACAATGAACATTTTATTTATCTCCTCCGGGGAATCCTCTCCCTTTAGAACACGTAGCACCATATCAATTACCTCATCACCGCACAACTCCCAATGCCTCTAAAAGAAGTGTGCAGGAAAGCCGTCGGGCCCTGGAGCCTTGGTAGGGAACATCTGGAATAAAGCCGCTTTCACTTCGGTGTTGGTATATCGAGCATTGAGCATGTCATTCATGGCACCATCCACCCTGGCTGGTATATGGGAAAGCACTTCCTCAATCCCAATAGTATTTTCAGAGGCATAAAGATTACCATAGAAGCTCGTTGCAATGTTTGCCATCTCTTGCTCATCCGTACAGACAGTACCATCCGCTCATTGCAATTCGCTGATACAGTTGCGGGCCTTCCGAGCGCTAGCTTTCCGACGAAAAAATTTGGTGTTGTTGTCTCCCTCCGCCAGCCACTGAACACGGGCCCATTGATGCCACATGATTTCCTCGCGCAGCACAACTCAGCCATGCGGGCTTCAACCCGCTCTTCTTCCAGCGACGGTCCTGTGCGATCTGATAGCGCTCGCAATTCTGCAAGCTTCATACGAAGTGACCGCAGCTCTGTTCTGACAGCACCGAAAGTGGTTCGGCCCCACTTGCACAGCCTACCAGCTACAAAGGAAAGTTTCTCGGACAGTGCCGCTACAGATTGGGCCTTGCCATTAGAGTTCCACGCCTCAGCTACCACATCACTAAATCTCGGATTGCGCTCCCACATGCATTCATACCAAAACTGCTTCTGCTTTGCTCTCACACTCGTGTCCACAAGATCCGTCTCCAATAGGATAGGGCAGTGGTCAGATTTAGCCGCTGTTAGATGTTCCACCAAAGCAAATAGAAAGAGGGCAGACCATTCGGCCGTGCCCAAGGCTCTGTCCAGCCGAACTCTGCAGAAATGACCTCCTGACACTTTTTTCTCCCAGGTCCAGTCCAAACCTCGGTAGCCCAAATCAGCAAGACCACATATATCCACAGCCTCTCTGAATGCATCAATTTGCGCACTATCACGCTCATTAGGCCCAAATTGTTCCTCGGGCCGTAGGATCTCATTGAAATCCCCAATACACATCCATGGAAGAGTGCTCTCCCCTCTCAATCTTGTCATCGTGTTCCAGGTTTTGTACCGGAGAGATCTTGTTGCTTCCCCGTAAAAACAAGAAAGGCGCCATTGTTCCCTTCCTGTTTCGAGCACCCATGCATCCACATGATACTCCGAATAGTTCTTTATTTCAATATTCACCGATTTTTTCCAGAAGATACAAATACCACCACTACGATCACTACCGCCAACAGCAAAACTGAAATCAAAACCTAAAGAGAAACGAAGACCTTCAACACGACTTTTTTGTAACTGAGTTTCAACTAAGCAAAGAATAGAAGGTGAACTAAGCTCCACCAAATCGCGGAGCTCTCGAACTGTCGCAGGATCACCTATCTCACGACAGTTCCAGCTTAGGATTTTCATTGGGCTTGGCAGTGCTCCGAGGAGGAGCCCGCCAACAACGCCATCTTATTAGTTCCTTGCTTCAATGGTGACCCTGACTTCTTTGCTTTCTTAGCATCCCTTGGTGAGACATAAGCCGGAGGTGGTGGTGGGACGGCCAATGTGGTGTCAGCAATATCTGTTGCCTTGCTCCTCATCAAACCCTCCGTAGTAGCCGAGCTGTCCGACAAGACAGGATTCAGGTTTCTCCTAGCAGTTTCAGCGACGGGCATCTCCTGCCTCTCAGCCCCTGTCTTCATAGGGCTAGTAACATCATCCTCTTCCGCAGTCGAGTCAAGACCCGCGTCCTGAGACGAACGCTTGCGTGGTGGAGAGCGCTGGCGGGTAGAATTGCCATGACCTACCCTACCTCTTCCTCTGCCACCTGAGCGACCCCTCGAGGGGCCCATCCACCTTGCTACTCTGGCGCAACCTCCCTTCTTTGTGCCAACATCCAGCTGCCCCACTGCTTATCCTTCTCCTCCCAAACACCATCACCGCACTCCTCGTGGTTGTGACCCATGAAGCCACAAACCTTGCAGAAATAGGGGATCTTCTCATACTTCACCGGGAGGCGGAGTCTTCCCTCTCCTACAACATTCAGAGGCGTAACCTGTGTGAGAGGTTTGCTGACAAGTACCCTAGCTCGAACCCTAACATAATCTCCCTCATAATACAAACGAGGAGCAAGTTGGACTTCTTTCACCCTTCCAATGTGGCGGGCGAGTTGATCAACAACCTCCGCTTTGTGGTAGAGCTCTGGTATGTTATGGATCTGAGCCCACATGTATAATCCATCAAAATCAAAAGATGTTGGTTCCTTCTTCCCATTGTAATCCTCGATCAGCATCCCCATCCCCCTAAAAAGCCATGGCCCTCCGTGCACTACCTTCTTCCAATCCCCCAGACAGAACATCTGGAAGATAAACAGATTTTCTCCTGCCTCACTGTACTTTGGCACGTGCGCCAACGACCAGATGGATTTCATGCACTCAAAGATCGTTGATGAACTGAAGATGCGAGTAGTGTTCACTTTCCCGATCGCCAGCCACCTGACATCTGCTTCAAACTTTTTTACCTCCTCCTTCCCTACGACCACATCATCAAGTTCGTCATCCTCGAGATCCAGGTGCTGCAGCAGTTCCTCGAGGTTCTTCCCTGTCCCGCTCGACGACGACGACTCCGCTCGGTCCGCCATCTAGGGTTCTTCCTTCGTCCGGGAAAAAAGCGCCAGGAAACCGAACCGAACTCCCCCCTTCCGATCAGGAGATGATCAAGGCATGGGGATCAGCCGGTGGTAGGTAAACGCGATGAGAACTCGAGGCGGCGATGGGCTCGCCGCCAGAGCCAGAAACCCTAAACGAGAGGGTAGGTGAACCAGGGAGATGTTCCATAGACTCCATGGATTTTGGGCGGCACTTGGCCCATAATCTATAGACCTCTGCAAGAAAAGCTCAAGCTCTTGAGGAACTCAAGATCAACTCGTTTATTGGATTGATCCAAAATTGACGCGAAATGCACCTTGCCAGCCGGCCACCGTAATACCACTTACTTCCAAGCCCAAGCAGCGCAACGTAAAAGAATGAACCATATAAAGGGTTTGAGGAGGGCAGATGGTTCAGTTTCTCTGAACCCCAAAAAGGATCAGGTTGAGGTTCAGGACTTTTTTCAAAAGCTCTATACCTCACAGGGTTTCAACAACATGGACGGGTTACTTCAGTTTGTTCCAGTTTGGATCTCTTCAAAGATGAATGTGGATTTTTAAAAACCTTTTGTGGCAGCAGAAGTTAGGAGGGCGTTATTCCATATGGCTCGGTCTAAATCTCCAGCTGTGGACGGTTTTACTGTTGGCTTCTTTCAGCGGCACTGGTCTCTTATTGAGAAGGATCTTGTGTTTGTTGTATTAGATTTCCTCAATGGAGGGGAGCTACCATTGGGCTTCAAGGACACTTCCATTACACTTATTCCAAAGGTACGACACCCCCAGTCCACCGGCCAATACCGCCCCATATCTCTCTGCCCATTGCCTTATAAAATTGTTGTCAAGGTAATTAAAAATTGTTTGAAACCATGGATGGAGTTGATAGTAGGGCAGGAACAGAGTGCTTTTGTCCCTGAACGCCTGATCATAGATGCTTGTTGCCTTTGAAAGTATTCACTCTATGAGAAGAAGGGAAAAAGGGGGAAATTACTCATGTGCAATCAAACTGGACATGATGAAGGCTTATGACCGAGTAGAGTGGCACTATTTGGAGGCTATGCTCCATAAGCTTGGTTTGAAGCCCCGCTTGCAGCCCCCGACGCCGGTTATGTCGAGCTTTCCTCCAAGCTCGTGGGAGAGCTTGAGGGCGCGACCCTGAATGTGGTCGACATCCTGGAGGAGGAATGTCGCGACCTCTTCTTCGTGGCGGCGACGCGCATCTTCAGCCACCTCCTCCTCCTGCGCGATCCCGGCTTCAACTTCAGCGAGGTGATAATCCCTGTCCCAGCGGAGTCTCGCGACGGCCTAGCGGAAGTTGTCGAGGACCACGTGAGCGTGCTGCTTGGGAAGTTCTCGTGTAGCGGGAATGCTGAGCCCAGCGAGGTAGGCGATGACGACGGTGACCCCTCTTCCTGAATCTTCCTTCTATCATCCTACAACAGACTGCCCCCGCCTCGCGAAGGCTTAAGACCATGGTTTAATTTTGTGAGATCCTCAATGTTTGTAATAACTGTTTGTGATTCATGGGTTTCCTTTTCGTACTTGTTTTCCTTTTGCTTGTTGATACGTCCATTTTGCATCATGCTTTTATATCGATATTTATTGCATTATGGGTTGTTATTACACATTATGTCACAATACTTATGCCTATTCTCTCTTATTTTACAAGGTTTACATAAAGAGGGAAAATGCCGGCAACTGGGATTCAGGGCTGGAAAAGGAGCAAATATTAGAGACCTATTCTGCACAGCTCCAAAAGTCCTGAAACTTCACAGAAGCTATTTCTAGAATATATATAAAATACTGAGTGCAAGAAGTTCCAGAGGGGGGCCATGCCCTGGCCACGAGGGTGGGGGGCGCGCCCTACCCCCTGGGTGCGCCCCCTGCCTCGTGGGCCCCTTGGTGGCCCTCCGACGCCCATCTTCTACTATATGTAGTCTTTCATTGAGAAAAAAATCAGAAGCAAGCTTTCGGGATGAGACTCCGCCGCCACGAGGCGGAACCAATCTAGGGCTCCAGCGGAGCCATTCTGACGGGGAAACTTCCCTCCGGGAAGATTCAGGAAGAGGGGTCATAATTATATATTGGCCTCGCGAAGGAGAAAGCATCTCTCAAGCTTGGGGGAGGCTTAAGTCAATGTTATATTCATGCCCCAATCATGAGCTCTCAAGAGAAATGATTATTCAAAAAATTTATGCTCGGCTTTCTGACAACAATCGCTCCATGCTCGATACTTCTTGTACTGGTTCCTTTATGATGAAGACTATTGAATACAAATGTAACTTATTGGAGAGAATTAAACACAACTCTGAAGATTGGGATCTCGACGAAGGTAAGGAGTCAGGTATAACACCTAAGTTTGATTGTGTTAAATCTTTTATGGATGCCGATGTTTTCCGTAAATTTAGCACTAAATATGGACTTGACTCTGAGATGGTAGCTTCTTTCTGTGAATCCTTTGCTACTCATGTTGATCTCCCTAAGGAGAAGTGGTTTAAATATAATCCTCCCATTGAAGTAAAAGTAGTTGCACCTATTAAAGTTGAAGAAAAGACTATCATTTATAATGATCCTATTGTTCCTACTGCTTATGTTGAGAAACCACATTTCCCTATTAGAATAAAGAATCATGCTAAAGCTTCAACTGTGGTCAACAAAAGTAATATTAATTAAGACACCTAAACCCCCTGAGCAAGTTAAAGTTGAACCTAATGTTGCTATGGTTAAAGATCTCTTGGTTGATAATATTGATGGGCATGTTATTTACTTCTGCGATGAGACTTCTAGAATTTCTAAACCTGGTGCTAAAGATAAACATAGACATGTTGTAGGCATGCTTGTTATTTCTGTTAAAATAGGAGATCATTGTTATCATGGCTTATGTGATATGGGTGCTAGTGCTAGTGCAATACATATTTCCTTATATCATGAAATTATGCATGATATTGCACCAGCTGAAATAAAAGGTATTGATGTTACTATTAAGCTTGCTAATAGATATACTATTTCACCAATTGGGATTGTTAGAGACATTGAAGTCTTGTGTGGGAAGGCTAAATATCCTGCTGATTTTCTTGTTCTTGGTTCCCCTCAAGATAGCTTTTGTCCCATTATACTTGGTAGACCCTTCTTGAATACTGTCAATGCTAAGATAGACTGCAATAAGGATATTGTTTCCGTTGGTTTAGGGGATATGTCTCATGAGTTTAATTTTTCTAAATTTCGTAGACAACCCCATGATAAAGAATTTTCTAGTAAAGATGAAATTATTGGTCTTGCTTCTATTGCCGTGCCTCCTACTGATCCATTAGAACAATACTTGTTGGACCATGAAAATGATATGTTTATGAATGAAAGAAGGGAAATAGATGAAGTATTCTTAAATAGGAACCTATTCTGAAACACAACTTGCCTGTTGAAATCCTAGGGGATCCTCCTCCACCCAAGGGTGATCTCGTGTTTGAGCTTAAACCATTACCTAATACTCTTAAATATGCTTATCTTGATGAAAAGAAAATATATCCTGTTATTATTAGTGCTAACCTTTCAGAGAAGGATGAAGAGAAATTATTGAAAACTCTAAAGAAGCACCGTGCTGCTATTGGATATACTCTTGATGATCTCAAGGGCATTAGTCCCACTCTATGTCATCACAAAATAAATTTGGAGGAAGATGCCAAACCAGTTATTGATCATCAACGACGGCTGAATCCTAAGATGAAAGAAGTGGTAAGAAAGGAAATATTAAAGCTCCTTGAGGCATGTATAATTTATCTCGTTGCTGATAGTCAGTGGGTAAGTCCTGCCCATTGTGTCCCTAAGAAGGGAGGTATCACTGTTGTTCCTAATGATAAAGATGAATTGATTCTGCAAAGAATTATTACAGGTTATAGGATGGTAATTGATTTCCACAAATTAAATAAGGCTACTAAAAAGATCATTACCCCTTGCCTTTTATTGATCAAATGCTAGAAAGATTATCCAACCACACACATTTTTGCTTTCTAGATGGTTACTCTGGCTTCTCCCAAATACCTGTGTCAGCCGATTGTCAATCAAAGACCACTTTTACTTGCCCTTTCGGTACTTTTGCTTATAGGCGCATGCCTTTTGGTTTATGTAATGCACCTGTTACCTTTCAAAGATGCATGATGGCTATATTTTCTGACTTTTGTGAAAAGATATGTGAGGTATTCATGGATGATTTCTCTATTTATGGATCCTCTTTTGATGATTGCTTGAGCAACCTTGATCGAGTTTTGCAGAGATGTGAAGAAACTAATCTTGTTTTGAATTGGGAGAAATGCCACTTTATGGTTAATGAAGGTATTGTCTTGGGCATAGAATTTCTGAAAGAGGTATTGAAGTTGATAAAGCTAAAGTTGATGCTATTGAAAAGATGCCATGTCCCAAGGACATTAAAGGTATAAGAAGCTTCCTCGGTCACACCGGTTTTTATAGGAGGTTCATTAAGGACTTCTCAAAAATTTATCGGCCTCTGACTAATCTATTACAAAAAGATATTCCTTTGGTCTTTGATGATGATTGCATAGAAGCATTTGAAATACTTAAGAAAGCATTGATTTTTGCACCTATTGTTCAACCACCTGATTGGAATTTACCCTTTGAAATTATGTGTGATGCTAGTGATTATGCTGTAGGTGTTGCTCTAGGGCAAAGAGTTGATAAGAAATTAAATGTTATTCAATATGCTAGTAAAACTCTAGACAATGCCCAGAGAAATTATGCTACCACTGAAAAAGAATTTTTAGCAGTTGTATTTGCTTGTGATAAGTTCGGACCTTATATTGTTGATTCAAAAGTAACTATTCACACTGATCATGCTACTATTAAATACCTTATGGAAAAGAAAGATGCTAAACCTAGACTTATTAGATGGGTTCTTCTGCTACAAGAATTTGATTTACATATTATTGATATAAAGGGTGCTGAGAACCCTGTTGCAGACAACTTGTCTAGGTTAGAGAATGTTCTTGATGACCCACTACCTATTGATGATAGCTTTCCTGATGAACAATTAAATGTCATAAATGCTTCTCGAACTGCTCCATGGTATGCTGATTATGCCAATTATATTGTTGCTAAATTTATACCACCTAGTTTCACATACCAGCAAAAGAAAAAGTTCTTCTATGATTTGAGACATTACTTTTGGGATGACCCACATCTTTATAAAGAAGGTGTAGATAGTGTTATTAGATGTTGTGTACCTGAGCATGAACAGGAACAGATCCTACGCAAGTGTCACTCCGAGGCTTATGGAGGACACCATGCTGGAGATAGAACTGCACACAAGGTATTGCAATCCGGTTTTTATTGGCCTACTCTCTTCAAGGATGCCCGTAAAATTTGTCTTGTCTTGTGATGAATGTCAAAGAATTGGTAATATTAGTAGACGTCAAGAAATGTCTATGAATTGTTCACTCGTTATTGAACCATTTGATGTTTGGGGCTTTGATTATATGGGACCTTTTCCTTCCTCTAATGGCTATACACATATTTTAGTTGCTATTGATTACGTTACTAAGTGGGTAGAAGCTATTCCAACTAGTAGTGATGATCATAACACCTCTATTAAGATGCTTAAAGAAGTTATTTTCCCAAGGTTTGGAGTCCCTAGATATTTAATGACTGATGGTGGTTCACACTTTATTCATGGTGCCTTTCGTAAAATGCTTGCTAATGAAAGTGCAACTATCCCAGGGTGGTTTTGGTAATTCCTAACAACATATAGCTCATTGAGCTAACATTATTCCAAGATTAATATTTCAGGAAAAGCTCAATGAATGGCATGGCATGGATGAGGAAAGTGGATCCCTCAAATTCTAAGGACAAAATTTTTGGCTCAAGCTTGAAGCTCAAGACTCTACATTTTATATTTTAGTGATCCAAGATCACATTGAGTCTATAGGAAAAGCCAATACTATCAAGGAGGGATGAGGTGTTGCTTAATGGCTTGCTTGCTCAAAATGCTTAGTGATATGCTCCAAAATCCTCAACTACCTTCTCACATCCACATATGACCTAAACCAAAAGTCAAACTCGGCCCCACCGATTCTTTCTATCCGGCGCCACCGAGTTTCAAATGTCATAGCCACTGCCACAAACCCTAGGCAAATCGGTCTCACCTATAGGGATCTCGATCTCACCGAGATGGGATTGTAATCTCTCTATTTCCCTTCGTAACGTTTCGGTCTTACCGAGATGAGCGATCGGTCCCACCAAGATTGCAATGTAAACTCTCTGTTTCCCTTTTTGTAGCATTTCGGTCTCACCGAGATGAGCGAATCTGTCGTGGATTTGTCACGGCAGATGTCCTAGCGAAAGGACTTAGTCGTGGAGCCATCGCTACGAGTTTACTTGAAGGGGTTAAAGCGGACACAAAGACACGTGGGGTTTATACTAGTTCGGCCCCTTCGATGAAGGTAAAAGCCTACGTCTAGTTGTGATGGAATTGATGTGGTCTCGATGGCTAGGGAGCAAACAAGCTTCGCCTAGGCCCAAGTTGTCGTTGTCTCTCTTGAACCGCCGCCGGGCCGTCCCCTTTATATACACGGGTGACGCCCGTCGGTCCATAGAGTCCCAGCCGGTTCATATTCGTATCCCGGTCGGTATCTCTCTATTCCTAACTTACAATACAAGTTATACATCAGGTCGGTTTTACAGCTACATATTCTAAACCGACTATAGGCCTTGGGCCTTCACCTGCTTATACCACTATGACGTTAACCCGGCCCAAGTAGGCCGGTTTACACCCAGTGGTAATATCCCCAACATTAGGCCCCAGATTGATTTGAACTGGTTCATGTCAATCCTTCACACCATCTTGCGTCTTGGATGTCTTCTGTTAATTGGCAAATCTCCATGTCGTCATCATGTTTGATTGCTGTAAACCGGCATGACGTCATCAGATTTGGCTACTATAAACCGGCATGACGTCATTATGAAATTCATAACACCCTCTTAATGACAGCTCCTGGATTCGCGCGTTTGACCTAGCTCAGTTGCCTTATAAATAAGACCGAAGGGTCATTTGTTTTCTCTTCCCCTTCGTCCCTTCTTCTTCTTCTTCCTCACGTTGCCAGCTTTGGAGCTCCGCCACCACCATCGACCTCTGCCTCGTCTCAGGCCGCTGCATCAACCTGCACGTACCAGAGTGTCGCGACGTCTTTCCGCATCCTCTCCGTTCCTGGTAAGTTCTCTCTCCCACTTAACCTAGATCTGTTCCTAGGGTTTCATGTTCTTGCTATGTTCATCACGCTTTCATAGCTGCTCTCTGATCTTGAATGCATCCGTGAACTCTTGCTGTGTTCAGTAGCGATCCCTTTAGCATCCGCTTACCATTTCTCATCCAAGCTCATAGATCTCCCGTATCTATCCGCTCAATGGTTCACTTCTGTTTCCGTCTTAGTCTTCAAAATATTTCCTGTTTTTATGAGCTTGCTGTAGATCCGTGGTTGTAACATAATTTTGTGAAACTTGTTTCTGTATAACTAGTTATCCATAGTTTCGATTGCTTCCGATGCTTAGGCCAAGCGGTTTAACTTCACCATAGAGAAAAAATTGCTAGACCGGTATTACGTCATTAGTCCCCTGGTTGATCCGCCAGAATCCATCTGATGCTACGTTGTAGAAAACCGGTTTATGGGTACTGCCTCCGGTTTACCGTAATTAGATCAACACCGTTTTATCTGGCATGTTCTTGAACCGGATCATTTATTTCTTGTAGATCTTGTCATGGCCAAACAAGTGTACGAGTGCAACTGGGTTCCCTCCCGTGTCACAGAATCACAGCTGAACGATCTAGTCCTGATTGGCGCTTTGGATAGCAAAGACACGATTCATTGGAGGGTTCCTGGAGATGAATGTCCTCCTACACCCCAAGAAGGAGAGGTCGTGGTCTTCACAGATCATATGGCCCGGGGCTTCAAACCACCCGGCTCCAAATTTTATCGGGATGTGTTAGCCAACTTTCAACTCCGTCCACAGGATATCGGCCCCAACTCCGTCACCAATCTATGTCATTTTCAAGTGCTTTCTGAGGCATACCTTCAAGAGGAACCTTCCGTCGAGTTATTTAGAGATCTCTTTCATCTGAACCGCCGTACTGAATTCACTGACGGCCCTAATACCGAACTGGGCGGTATGGCCATTCAGAAGAGGAAAGAAATTACCTACCCTCACGTCAAACTCCATACGCACCCCAAAGAATGGAACGTAACTTGGTTTTATTGCAAGGATACATCTCCTGACAACGAAAATCCCTTGCCTGGCTTCCGTCCAGAACGGCTCAGCAACACTCACCCTTTTCCACAGAGGCTAAGTGCCAAGGAGAGAATTAAATATGCTCCTCAACTGTCCAAGCTCCGGGCCTTCATGGCCAATGGTTTAACAGGGATAGACCTTGCACGCTGCTGGATATCATGGAGCATTTTGCCTCTAAGCCGGCGCCCAAATTTGATGTGTGAGTATACTGATAGTGTCGATGACCCACTCCGACACACTAAAATCCAACTCCCTGAGGACGAAGTCACAGAATCTGTGAAAAAGATGCTGAATGAACCGGAGCACCTCTGTGCTCAAACCGGGCTGCTTCCTTACTGCTCCACCAACAAACCGCCTGCGGTAATATTTCAATTGCTCTATTGTTGAACCGGTTTACTATTTTATATGTTCAATGTTTTAATTGCTGCTGATCTAGGGTGATAATCCGTTCTGGAGTAAGAAACTTCCTCAAGACAAAACGGAGAAGGCAGGACGGCCAACCCGGCCCAAGACCAAGGTTGTCAAGAAACCAGCTCATAAGAGAAAAACCACCGCTTCATCTGACCCAGCCATTGATGATGATGTGGGTAATCCGGATCTTGAGGTAGAACTTGATTCACTTGGCTTACTTTTTACATGCCTTATTGATGATGATGTTTGTCAGGATGACGCTGAAGCCAGCAATGCGGTTTTCGTTGAGGTAACCATTCTCTCTTCTGATTCAGAAATCTTGCCTTTGCCAAAATTTCGCCGGGCAAACTGGAAAGTTAAATTTTCTCATCCTCTTGCTTATCTGGATTCCCAATTTCTTATGAAGACCCAACAACACGAAGCTCGCCGCACAACCCGGCACAGTGGCCAGGTAGTTACCTCTGCCGGTTTACCAAACAGTCCGGTTCGAAAACGCCGCTCCGAGGTCTCCGACCTTTTTATTGATTTAAATCGTAAAGCGGGTTTCTTCCGTCAACCTCTTAATCCATCCGACTTCGATTATCAGGTCACTTCTCATTCCTCATCTGGTGAATCGTCAGCCACCCAGCTACCACCTTTGAAAACAGTTGCTGGGTAAGTTTAAACCGAACATATGCTTCCAGTATGCTGCGCAATGGTTTACACCTTTCCTTAATTTTTATCTTTTCTTCCAGGGCTAAACCGAAACCAAGCAAGAAGGCCTGCCTGGATAAAGCGGTTGAAGAAAATATAGCCCCAGAACATGACCAAGCGCCGGATCGTGAAATGTTTACTTCTGAAGATATCCCCAATGATCCTCCTCTGCAAGACAACATTATCCCTGAAGAAGGTCTTACTAATACTCCAGCGTCTGCTGATCCGCCTGCCAGCTCTGTCCAGATTGAGAAATCCCACACTCCTGCTGACAAAACGGCCGCACCAACCCAAACCGGCGAGTCAAAAGATGACGATGTTGTGATTACCGGTGTAGGCCGCTCTGAACCCGGGAATCCTGCCACCCTTACCAGGCATACCATGAAAGAGGATTCTTCCCCTTTGAATAAAGGAAAATGGGATGTTGAATTAGAAACATATGCCGCTCTGAATGCTCAAGATCTTCACTCTGGCTATTTGAACCGGCTTTATACTAGCCGTGACTGTGAAGCTGGCCTGGTCAAAATGACGAGGGATAAATTTGAGGTAAATTCCTTCTTTCTTTTCTGCCCTTGCATTCATCCCGGTAGCCCCCAAGGGCCGGTTTTGTGACCTTGGTCAAATCGGGACTTGATCCTGAATATATAATTATTGAAATCCATCGGTATAACCCTCGAGGGCCGGTTTAGCATAAGCAAACCGGGGCTAAAGAATAAAAGCTGTCCTTAGAACATAACTTGATCAAATAACCATTAGCCCCCAAGTGCCAAGTTGAATACTTGTATTGAGCTCGGGACTTTGTAATCGAACAATAAAATCTGAAGGTACATTAGCCCCCAAGTATCAGGCATATAACTTTGTTATGTGGTTGATACTTCAATTTTTTTGGCTCGCCTGTGCAAAGCTTTAAAATGCCATCTGTATGCAGGCTGAAATTAAAATCAAGGAGGACCGGATTGCCGATTTGCAGGAGGCCCTGAAGACCCAGCAAGCTGAAACAGATAAGGCCAAGCAAGAATTAACCAGCGCTTTGAGCACTGCTGAACGACTGAAACAAAATTTCAAGAAAGAGCGAGCTGACTGGGCCACTGAGAAGGCCGGTTTAACCAAAAGAGCAGAAAATGCTGAAGCGGCCCTTAAACCGGTGGTAGATGAACTGACGGTCGTACAGCGGCAAATACACTCCATGACTGCTGCAATCTTTGGTAAACTCCTTGTAACTTCTGTGATAAATTTGAATCTGCTGTATCGTAAGTCCGGTTTGAGACCATTCCAATTCTTTTGTAGGTACATGTATTGGGCACTTAGGAAATGATGTGAGGAAGAAACTGAAAGCTGCCTACACCTTGGTAGAACAATTGTACACTGGAGCCCAACGGATCATCAGCACAGCTTCTCACAACAACCCGGCGCCCTCCTTAATCCAGGACACTCTTAGCAAGTTGTCAATGCTTCCAGCCCGGATTGAGGAGCTGAAAAAATCCGCTGCCCGAACCGGAGCCATCAATGCCTTAATCCTGGCAAAGGCATGGGTGCCCGACTTTGATCCAGTGGAAGCAGCTCAAGGCTATCCCAGTCTGAAAGAAGACGGCTCTGAGTTCAACGAAGAAGATTTAAGGGCTATAAACCGTGCAGTGCGCCCTCTGGCTTGCCAGCTAGCTGAAGAGGCAGATTTGACGCATTATCAAGCGCAATACAATAATCAAAACAAGCGAGTGCCTGCCCCAACTGTTGAAGCGGAGAATCTGATTCCTCCAATCCGTAAGCACACTTACGCCCCTGATATTGAACCGTCTTCCCTGATCCATGAAGAAGCTGTTTTCCAAGCTTTAATGGGAATCGACTGGACCACTGTTGATTTCCAGCCAATGGGTAGAGACGAGGAAGCTGAAGCGGCGGAGGACGAGGAGCAAGCTTGAACCGGAAGCCGGTTTGAAATGCTATTTGAAACATCCTTCTACAAAAACAATGATTTTGTTTGGGCACCATGCTGCCTTGTAATAGGATAGTTAAAACTTCTGCCTGGGATATGCCTTCGTGCATAAGTACTAAAGCTTTTGCTTGAAAAACTTTAATTCATATTTCCTGCAATCAGAAAAAATTTGAACTTCGGTAGCGGTTATACCGCAGCCGGATTATGATCTTGATATGTGTATCAGAAATATAACAAACACATGATACATAAATACCTTCCATGTTTGGGTATAAAGCTGGCTTATCCAAGCCTGAAGCGGTGGTTTTATAAACCATTACCGTCAAAAAGGGAGAAAGTAGCCCCCGTACAAACCGTGCTGACTTAATACAAGCCCCCTGGTTATTCCATGATGTTAACAGGGAAAAGATAAACCGGGAGACTCCTCCGGATTAGAAGGGGGATCAAAAATCATTGGCTGAACCGGAAAAAATATGCTTGTCGACATAAAGAAATCCAACAAAAGCAAAAACGAACAAACCATGAAAACAAGATGGAAACGAAAGTAATGATAAAAACCATTCGCAAAAATATGCTATATTAAGCTGTTTAGATGGCATTACCATGGTCGGACAGGATCAAGGCCCCCAATAGGGGTGACAATGATTCAAGTCAGCCAGGTCCCCAAATGACTCGTGGCATATATGCCAAATCAAGTGGCGTAGCAATGGCTCGGGCCCGACCATGCTCCCAAGTGATTTTGTGGCCTTAGGCCAACCAAGAGGCATTACTGGTTCAAACTTGACCCAGTCCCCAAATGATCTGGTGGCTGTCGCCTATCAAAGGGTGTTCGTTGGTTCGGACACGACCAAAGCCCCCAGTGATATAAAAACAAATGTCAAAGGGTAAACCGGAGGCTGCTTTAGACAGAACCACTCCGTGTAACCTCGCATGATGAGAAAGACAGAGACCCCGCTTCGGCTGAGGCTCCGGTTTGATATATCAAAGATAATATATACATTGTCATGATATGTACATAAATAGAGCCAATGGCTCAAGTATAGTAAGGCCGAAGATGAGCTATATTCCACGGTCTGTTGGTCTCTTCTTCTGATGTACGTGAGTCTTGATGCTCTCGAATGTCAATCAGATAATACGACCCGTTGTGCAGATTCTTGCTGGCTACGAAAGGTCCCTCCCAGGGTGGGGATAACTTGTGCATATCCGTTTGATCTTGGATGAATCGAAGCACCAAATCTCCTTCTTGAAAAGTTCTGGTTCTAACCCGGCGACTGTGATAGCGACGAAGATCTTGCTAGTAAATCGCCGAACGGGTAGCCGCTATATCACGCTCTTCGTCCAATAGGTCCAAAGCATCTTGTCGTGCTGTCTCATTGTCTGCCTCAACATAAGCTGCCACACGAGGCGAATCGTGCCGGATGTCACTAGGGAGAATTGCCTCTGCTCCATAGACCATGAAAAACGGCGTGTATCCTGTGGACCGGTTTGGCGTAGTATTGATACTCCATAATACAGATGGCAACTTTTCAACCCAACATCCCGGTGTTCTTTGCAATGGGACCAAAAGCCGGAGTTTGATGCCTCGCAAGATTTCCTGATTAGCTCGCTCTGCCTGTCCATTGGACTGGGGGTGTGCTACTGACGACACATCAAGTCGGATGTGCTCACGTTCATAGAACTCCTTCATAGCACCCTTAGATAAATTGGTACCATTATCAGTAATGATACTGTGTGGAAAACCAAACCGGAAAATCACCTTCTTGATGAACTGTACCGCTGTTGCTGCATCACACTTGCTGACAGGCTCCGCTTCAAACCACTTGGTAAATTTATCAACTGCCACCAAAAGGTGAGTTTTCTTATCCTTGGATCTTTTAAAAGGTCCAACCATGTCTAGCCCCCAAGTTGCAAATGGCCATGTTATTGGGATCATCCTCAACTCCTGAGCCGACACATGAGCACGCCTTGAAAATTTCTGACATCCATCACACCGTTTAACCAAGTCCTCCGCATCAGCATGAGCTGTCAACCAGTAGAACCCATGACGAAACGCCTTTGCAACCAGAGACTTTGAACCGGCGTGGTGCCCACAATCCCCTTCATGGTCTCAGCTGCCGATTTGAACTTCAGATCTGAATCATGCTCTGTAGTTGGCTTCTTTAAAGGGGTCATATCCGCCGGATCGACATTGTCCTTATAATACTTCAACTCTTCCGTGGCACAGACCGACTCTGCGTAAGCCGCATCACCCTCTTCACATTCCAAAGCGATCCTACGGTTCCCGTGAACCGTTATCGTCCCCTTGTAACCCGACATCTTGAGCTGTAAGTAGATATAATAAGGCCGCGCCATGAATTTGGCATAAGCCGGTCGCCCAAACAAGGCGTGATACGGGCTTTGGATCTTCACCACTTCGAAGCTCAATTTTTCCGACCGGGAGTCGTGCTCGTCTCCAAAAGTCACATCTAGAGCTATTTTACCAACAGGATATGCAGATTTGCCTGGCACAACACCATGGAATACCGTATTTGATGGTCTGAGATCCTTGTCAGTTAGTCCCATGCGCCTGAATGTCTCATAATATAGTATGTTAATACTGCTTCCTCCATCCATGAGTACCTTGGTGAATTTATAACCCCCCACCTGAGGGTCCACCACTAATGCTAACTGACCCGGATTATCAACCCGGGGCGGGTGATCTTCTCTGCTCCACACGATGGGCTGCTTTGACCAGCGTAAGTAACGCGGTAAGGCCGGTTCAACAGAATTCACCGCTCGTTGGTGGAGTTTTCGGTCACGCTTATCCAAGCCCGTTGTGAATACATGGTATTGCCCATTGCTCAACTGCTTCGGCTGGCTCTGATAGCCCGACTGCTGCTGCTGCTGCTGGCTCTGATAGCCTGACTACTGCTGCTGCTGCTGGCTGTTCTGATTATTCTGGTAGTTGTGACCGCCCTGATTATGTCCTGAACCGGAAACCCCATCGTGATCCGGCCCGCTGAAACCGGATCCTGAACCGCCACCTGATCCGTGATCATACAGGAAAGCATTAGAGTTCTTGAACTCCTGCATGATGTAGCAATCTTTCCAAAGATGGCTAGCCGGTGCCTCCTTCGTCCCGTGCTTTGGGCAAGGCTGATTCAACAAATAGTTCAAACGGCTTGCACTAGGATTGGGAGCCCCGTTATGATTTGCCGCTTTACCTTTGCGCCACTGCCCCCTGTCCTGTGCGTTAGTGTTAGCCACAAAGTCCACACTGCCGTCCGCCTTGCGCTTGCCTCCGTTTCCATGACCCACTAGTTTATTCTGCTGCTGTTTGGAGCTGCTATCCTTCTTTCCCTTCCCTGCTTCATTATCATTAAGCTCGGGATCCTTGGTACTGTCCGAATCGGCATACTTCACTAGGGCAGCCATGAGGGTTCCCATGTCATTACAGAGTCGCTTCATGCGTCCCAGTTTCAATTTTAGAGGATCAAACCGGCAGTTGCCTTCCAGAGTTAAGACCGCAGAGTCAGCATTAATCCTGTCAGACGAGTGCAAAATTTCCGAAACGCGACGCACCCAATGGGTCGTTGATTCTCCTTCTTCCTGGACACAAGCCGCCAGGTCTACTATGGACTTGGGCTGCTTACATGTATCCTTGAAATTCTGTATAAACCGGCTCCGCAACTGGGCCCAAGAGCTGATAGAATTGGGCGGTAGGCTCTTTAAGCAAGTACGAGCCGTGCCTTCGAGCATCATGGTGAAATATTTGGCACATGCAGCCTCATCCACATCCAGCATTTCCATGGCCATCTCATAACTCTCTATCCATGCTTCAGGGGGTAAATCAGCGGTATAATTCGGCACCTTGCGTGGGCCCTTGAAATCCTTAGGCAGGCGCACATTACGCAAAGCAGGGATCAAGCAAGGCACTCCCAGAGCGGATGTGATTCCTGGTCCGGCAAAGGTGGCAGAACGAACCGGTGTAAGTTGGCCCGCATTATCCTGTGCTGCTAACTCGGCCTCCCTTTGTGCCCGGGCCCGGTTCACCGCATCCCGAGCATCGACAACACCACCTGCCGGGTCATCACCACGGGCCGCTTCACGGCCGTGCGCATTGCTTGATATGGCCGGTTCATCTATGCGCCTGCTGTAACTCCGGCTCGGACGGGGCGTAGAATGAATCCGATCACGGCTGTATGAGTATGCCTCCTGCTGCATCAGCGCGGTCCGGAGAAGCTCCTTAACCCGGCGCGTTTCTACTGCTTGCGGAGAATCCCCTTCGACCGGGATGGCCTCTAACCGTGCTGCGGCCGCAACAAGGTTGTCCGTAGGATTCGAATAATGACCCGGGGGCGTCTGCACCGGTGGAGGCATCGCAATATTTTGTTGAGGGGGCTCCATCAGGCGAGGTTGGACCGTCGCTCCTGGCCCTGGCGCCTCAATCCGGTTTGTCTCCTGGTACCGCGGTGGATTACTGGGTCCAGCTCCTGGAGTGTGAAAGAGATTTCGGGGGTCAAACCCTAACGGCAGGCGTGATCTGTGCTTTCGCTTTAAAACCTCCTGTGATGCATTCTGGTCAAGCATGAGTTTATAGGCCTGTGCGTCCAAAGCGGCCCGCTCTGCGGCCATCCGGTCTTTTTCTGCTGCCAGATCCGCTTTGGCTTGCACGATCTGCTCTCTCACCTTCGCGATTTCTGCATTATGAACATCTTGATCCGCCGGGTCATCCTCTGCCATAAGCGCGACCAGTGTGTCAAACAGATCAGATAGAACTTGAACCGGTGGGCGCACAAGGCCTCCTGCCCCTGCTGCCGCTGCCGCTGCGGATCCGGAGAGCATTGCTGCGGCAGTCGAAGAATAATTCGCCGCCTGGGTGCCAGCCATGAATATTCCAACCCGGTTGATCTGGCCTGGGGGGTCCGGAATACCGTCGCCATCGGAACAACCCCTAACTTGATCGTCTTGCATCCGGTATAGCGACTCGGTCTCTCCGGTCGAGGACTCGTCGCCAGAATAGACGACGGTCTCGCTATCGTGCTCTGATTCGTCCTCGCGCTCTCCTCCGTAGATGACTCCAACGAAGGCACGCTTCATGGCCGGTTTAACCTGAGTAAAGCTCGCACGCTGAGCCGTCTCGACGGGGTCGGTGTAGATGTCCGGCTCAGGCCCAGGCTCACCGATCTTGCCGATGAAGACGTGTACGCTGCCAAAGGGGACCTGGTAACCATACTCAATTGAATCGGCCTCAGGACCCCATCCTGCGTCATCGATGTAGATCCTGCCCCGACGACTCTTGGTCATCCGGCCCACAACATAGCCTTCGAGTCCTTTGAGCTTGCCCTCCAAGATCGTCAAACCATTGTGCGATAGCCCCACGGTGGGCGCCAACTGTCGTGGATTTGTCACGGCAGATGTCCTAGCAAAAGGACTTAGTCGTGGAGCCATCGCTACGAGTTTACTTGAAGGGGTTAAAGCGGACACAAAGACACGTGGGGTTTATACTAGTTCGGCCCCTTTGATGAAGGTAAAAGCCTACGTCTAGTTGTGATGAAATTGATGTGGTCTCGATGGCTAGGGAGCAAACAAGCTTCGCCTAGGCCCGAGTTGTCGTTGTCTCTCTTGAACCGCCGCCGGGCCGTCCCCTTTATATACACGGGTGACGCCCGTCGGTCCATAGAGTCCCAGCCGGTTCATATTCGTATCCCGGTCGGTATCTCTCTATTCCTAACTTACAATACAAGTTATACATCAGGTCGGTTTTACAGCTACAGATTCTAAACCGACTATAGGCCTTGGGCCTTCACCTGCTTATACCACTATGACGTTAACCCGGCCCAAGTAGGCCGGTTTACACCCAGTGGTAATATCCCCAACAGAATCAGTCCCACCGAGTTTACCTGACCAACTCTCTGGTTAGCTTATTACCAAAATCGGTCCCACCGAGTTTGTGTAAGTGGTCACACCGAGATTACGTTATGCCCTAACCCTAACCATATCGGTCCTACCGAGTTGCATCTCAGTCCCACCGAAAATCCTAACGGTCACTAGGTTTGCTGAATCGGTCCGACCGAGTTTAACCATTCGGTCCCACCGAGTTTGGCAAATTGTGTGTAATGGTTAGATTCTGTGTGGAGGCTATATATACCCTCCACCCACTCTTCATTCGTGGAGAGAGCCATCAGAACATATCTACACTTCCAATACACATTTTCTGAGAGAGAACCACCTACACTTGTGTTGAGGTCAAGATATTCCATTCCAATCATATGAATCTTGATCTCTAGCCTTCCCCAAGTTGATTTCATTCAAATCCTCTTTCCACCAAATCCAAATCCTGTGAGAGAGAGTTGAGTGTTGGGGAGACGATCATTTGAAGCACAAGAGCAAGGAGTTCATCATCAACACACCATTTGTTACTTCTTGGAGAGTGGTGTCTCCTAGATTGGCTAGGTGTCACTTGGGAGCCTCCGACAAGATTGTGGAGCTGAACCAAGGAGTTTGTAAGGGCAAGGAGATTGCCTACTTCGTGAAGATCTACCGCTAGTGAGGCAAGTCCTTTGTGGGCGACGGCCGTGATGGAATAGACAAGGTTGCTTCTTCGTGGACCCTTCGTGGGTGGAGCCCTCCGTGGACTCGCGCAACCATTACCCTCCGTGGGTTGAAGTCTCCATCAACGTGGATGTACGATAGCACCACCTATCGGAACCACGACAAAAACATCCGTGTCTCCAATTGCGTTTAAATCCTCCAAACCCTTCCCTTTACATTCTTGCAAGTTGCATGCTTTGCTTTCCGCTGCTCATATACTCTTTTGCATGCTTGCTTGAATTGTGTGGAGATTGCTTGACTTGTACTAAGATAGCTAAAATCTGCCAAGAACTAAAATTGGGAAAAGGCTAGATTTTTATTTGGTCAAGTAGTCTAATCACCCCCCTCTAGACATACTTTCGATCCTACAAGTGGTATCAGAGCTTTGGTCTCCATTTGCTTTGATTTCCATAGCTTTTGGTGATCATAGCCTTGGTTTCACAACCTAGGAGAGTATGGCGTCTAGCGAGGGAAATTATCACCGTAGAGGTCCTTACTTTGATGGCACTAATTTTGCTAGTTGGAAGCATAAGATGAAAATGCATATTCTTGGACATAACCCCGCCGTTTGGGCTATTGTGTGTATTGGCTTGCAAGGTGAATTCTTTGACGGGAAAGAACCGAACCGTGAAGCTACCGCGGAAGAGTTGAAAATGCTGCAATACAACGCTCAAACTTGTGATATCCTGTTCAACGGATTGTGCCCCGAAGAATTCAACAAAATCAGCCGTCTTGAGAATGCAAAGGAAATTTGGGATACTTTGATTGATATGCATGAAGGTACCGACTCCGTCAAGGAATCCAAATTGGATGTGCTTCAAAGTCAACTTGACAAGTTCAAAATGAAGGATGGTGAAGGTGTCGCTGAAATGTACTCTAGGCTTGCTCTTATCACAAATGAGATTGCCAGCTTAGGGAGTGAAGAGATGACCGATAGATTCATCATCAAAAAGATCCTAAGAGCCTTGGATGGAAAATATGATACCGTGTGCACATTGATCCAAATGATGCCCAATTACAAAGATCTCAAGCCAACGGAAGTCATCGGAAGAATTGTTGCTCATGAGATGTCACTCAAGGATAAAGAGGAACTTCACAACAAATCAAGTGGTGCTTACAAAGCCTCATGTGAAGCCCCCACATCATCGAGTGAGAAACAAACCTTCAATGAAGAATTGAGCTTAATGGTGAAGAACTTCAACAAGTTCTACAAGAGTAGAAGCAAAGAGAGAAGCTCCAAGTCAAGGTCCTACAATGACAAAAGATCTTCTAGTCGAGAGCGAAACTGCTATAATTGTGGAAGGCCTGGACACTATTCCAATGAGTGTACGCCCCCTACAAGAGAAGAGAAGATTCTCCCAAGAGAAGAAGTAGAAGAGAAGAATCACCATCTAGAGAAAGAAGGAGTAGAGATGATCGTTATGAACGAAGACCCTCACGGAGAAGCAAGGATTCAGAAAGAAAGGACAAGTCATCAAGGAGCTACACAAAACGAAGACATCAAGCTCATGTTGGTGAATGGGTATCCAGCTCCGACTCCGACAACCACTCCGAGAGAAGCTATCACTCCGACTCCGAATATACTCAAGATGAAGGTGTTGCCGGTCTAGCACTTGTCACAACCAACTCCTACGACATATTTGACTCACCAAATGAAGGAGTTGGAACATGCTTCATGGCTAAAGGCCCAAAGGTATCACACCCCGAGTATGTTGATTTCAATAGTGATGAAGATGACTTGTTAGGTGATGATGATTTACGTGTTGACAACTCTAGTGATGAATACTATGATGAAACATCAATTAATCATGCTAATCAAGATAAAACGAATGACAATGATAAGGAGAAGATTGAGTCTCTAACTAAAGAACTAAACACTCTTAAGTTAGCTCATGAAACTATCTTAGGAGATCATCGAGAACTTTTAAGGACTCATGAGAAATTACGCTTTGAAAAGCTCAACCTTGAGCAAGAGCATGAGTTCTTAAAAGCAATCAATGATGATCTTTGTAAGAAAAGTTCTTCTTGCATTGCCAAGCGTTTACTCTTATCCACTTACATGCCTCAAGTCAAGTCTAGTAACAAGAACAAGAAAGATTCTTCCTCTAGTAGTAACAATAATCATGCTAAATCCAATATTGTTGCTTCTAGTAGTTCTCTTGATTCCACTAATGATTCTCTTAGCCAAGTTACACTTGAGCAAGAAAATAGCTTATTGAAGGGAATTATAGAGAAAGGTGTTTACAAGAGCCTTGCCGGAAGTAAGTAATTCGAGCAAATTGCACGCAAGCAAGGAAGGCACCGGAAGAATCAAGGTGTTGGTTTTGAACGAAAGTTCAATGCCAATGGAGTTGAGTGGGAAGAAGATCAATACCCCAAGACGAAGTTTGTTCCTCAACAAGAGAAGTATGATCCTACTTCTCTCAAAGGGACACAAGCTCAAGATGATCTTCCACCACAAGATCACAAGCAAAAAGGCAAGGACAAGCTTCAAGAGGAAATTGATGCATTTGAAGAAGCTCCTAAGGCCTTGGTCAAGTGGGTTCCCAAGGCTACTTCAAGTTCCACTTCATCAAGTACAACTACAACACCGAGGATTCCCATCAAGATGGTGTGGATCCCGAAGAAGAACTAGAGAGTTCTTGAGGGTGACTCCGCCAACATACTTCACTCTTATCATCTTGGCAAGAACAAGTTCAATCAACTTCCACATCTTGCACTAGTTCAAGGAGTCACAAACCCTCTTGTTGGTAAGACAAGGGACAAGGTAACCTAAAAGCTTTCATGGACATCATCTTGTGTGTGCATCACTCTATGTCTATGGATATCCTTGTTTGTTCCTTGTGGGACTAACCCGTGTAGGTATTGAAAGTGCAACTCACTCCAATGGATAGCTCCAAATGATCTACATCAACATTGAGCATCCACATCTTCAACATCTACATGAAGTCATCATCGACAAAACCCAAGGTTAGTTCATCCCTCTTAGGGGGGATCTCACATCTAGGGGGAGCTTTACTCTAAGAATTGAGCTAAAGCAACTCTAATGGTGTGAACACAACGATGCTTTATGTAGAAGTGGTAACCCCACTTGTGCTTAAACGATGAGTATGACCTATGATCAAATGTTCTCATTTGACTCCTAAGTCAATATACTCATATATAGATGACCTAATCATCGCCAATTGTTTGATAGATGCTAGAATTGGTTGTGCATGCTTTGCCACATATTTCAATTGCCATTTTATTGTGTGAGCATGTTGATTGCATATTTTACTCATTCGAGGACATTCACTTGTTGTTTTGATTGATTGGTTTTCTTTTCTTTTGCCAAGCGGATGGACAAGAATGCCTAAGAACCCTCTCTAGCTATCTATGTTTTTCTCGTCTCAAACTCTATTCATGCTACATCACAAAATTTGATGAAGTCAGATTCGAACCACTCTGTGTGAGGAGCACTCGGAGTCCCTGATTCGTCATAGACTTAAACTTCCAAAACTTCTTTGTGCTTTTTGGTCTGACCGATTCCTCCATTTCGGTCATACCGAGATCACTAAGTCGATCTAGGTTTTCAATCTCGGTGCAACCGATTTGAACCCTTCGGTCACACCGAGTTTCAGTAACTGTTTGCAGTTATGAATCTCGGTGCCACCGAGTTGTTCCACTCGGTCACACCGACAGGGTCGGGCTATATATACTCATGGGCAAACTTTTGGAAATTTCTCCGAAACCCCTTCACCCGCGCATAGCTCGCTCTGCCTCCTGGGTCTCTGGATCACCCTCCTCGTCGCCAGCCGCCTCCTGTCTCTGGTCTCCGCCGCCGTTAATGGAATTCTTCCCCGTTGTTGCCGCCGTAGCGAGTTCATCGTCGAACTAGGGTATGGACTCGATCACAGTGCTATCCCCGTCCGATTCCTAGCACATTGTGTTCATTATGATTCTTACCACGATTGAAACGCTTCTATCTAGTCAAAACACTCCGTAGATTAGAGTTGAATTGAAAATTTAGGGTTAGGTTTCCGCCGAAACCATCTCGGACCATCTGAGTTGTGGAACTTGGTACCACCGATTCGGCTCAGGCCATTGCACATGTAATTTTCGGTCTGACCGAGAATTGCAAATCGGTGTGACCGAGAATTGCAAATCAGTGTGGCCGAGTTCAGGACTTTGTGAAACCCTAGCAGTCTCGGTGCCACCGAACTGTGACTCGTTCTGACCGAGTTCACTAGTTTAGGTTCCAACAGCTGCTTCGGTATCACCGAGTTTACAAATCGGTTGATCCGAAATGCTTTCTGTGGAAAACTAAAAATAAGTTTTTGACTCATTCTTTTGCAAAAACCTCTGCATTTTGTGATGCTCATCCACTCTATCTCATCTATATCTATTCACGGGGTCTGTTGTCAGTGTTTGCAATATGTCTGATCAGAGTGACAGCCAGAACAGGTCAGAGGAGCAGGTTCACCTGAGTGAGGACACTAGTCCCTCTAGCAGTTCAGATGATGGTAGCAGGAGCACTCCTAGCAACTTGCCCAAAGCTGCCACCAGAACAAGGAAGAAGAAAACTTCAGAGTCTGAGGTTGAAGACTATGTGGCAGTTGAGGATGAGGCCACTTCCAAGAAGAAAGTGGTTAAGAAGGAATATAGCACTGCTGCTGCCACCAAGCCAGGCATGAAGCAAAAGGTTCCTGCAAAGAGAATTCCAATGTCTAAGGCCAGAGCATCTACTCAAGTCCCTTTGGGATCTGAACCCAAAGAGGCTGCTGCAGAAGGGAAGAAGAGGAAGGAGAGGATCAAAAAGACCACTGCTAGAGTGCTTGGGAGATCCTCAATCATGATGGAATAAGAGGAAGAGGAAGAAGAGGTTGCTGCACCAGCACCTAAGGCCCAGAAGCTTATGTGTGATGCTATCAGGACAGGGGCTGCTTCATCAAAGCCCAAAGAAGCACCCAAAGCAGCCTCCAAGCCCAAGAGTGCACCTAAGAGTAATACCAGGAGTATACCAGCTGCTGAGAAGAACAAGGCCCCAGTGCCTGAAGTTGCTGCTGATGAAGATGATGAAGGACAAGTCCTGAGGAAGCTCAAACCCAAGATTCCAGACCACAATGATGCTCATCCTGTGGCTGAGAACATGAAGATCAGGAGAGACTCAGGGTTGAGGCAATGGAGAGAGTCAGATCCATATGCCACTAGGAGAAGGACTGCTGTTGATTACAGGTTCCACACAAAGGAACAACAAGATTTCTATGAGACAGTGCTGCTGGACAAGAAGCCTATAGTGTGTGAAATGAGGTGGGTCGACTGGAAGTATATCAAGGAAAATGAGGAACACTATCCTGGTGTGTTTGACAGCTTCCGTGCTTGTGGAGTTGCAGACTTTGTTGGACAGAAGCTCACAAAGTGGAATGAGGAGCTCATAATGCAATTCTACTCCACAGCACACTTCTATCCAGATGGCAGGATAGTATGGATGTCTGAAGGTACAAGGTACCGCTCAACTATTGAGGAATGGGCAAATCTGATCAATGCTCCTAAGGAAGAAGAAGATGACTTGGATGTCTATGCCAAGAAGAAGATGGATCACAATTCTATGGCAAACATGTACAAGGAGATTCCTGAAGATGATCTTGAGAATCACCAGTTGGGGTCAGTAAAACACTTGCTGTCAGGCCTGCCTACAATCAATTGGATCCTTAGGCACACTCTCTTGCCCAAGTCTGGTGATCACAGAATGATCAGAGGCCATGCAATTAACTTGCTACATATATTTGATGTGCCACAGAAGTTCAAGGTCATGAGCCTTATAGTTGAGACTATCAAGAGGACTGTAGCTGACCAGAAAAGAAGTTGTGGATATGCCCCACAGATCCAGGAGTTGATAAACTCAAAGATGGGCACATGCACATACTTGTTGGATAAGGAACACTTGCCTATCTATCCTGACTTTGAGGACAATCAAGTTGTGATGAATGAGAATGAACCATCATCAGTACAAGCTCAAGAGAAGAAGGAGAAAGCAAAGAAAGAGAAGTCTGCCAAGATGCCAACTCAAGAGGAGGCATCTGAGTACTTTTTGAAAAGCAATCAGGACCCGCTTGGTTACTTGATAGCATCAACTCTGAGGATTGAGAAGGGGTTGGCCACCCTGACTCAAAACTAGGAGAGCTTGGAAAGAATCGTGGAGCAAAAATTCTATGATTTAGATGTCAAAGTAACTGAGATTCAGTCTGCTGTGGAGCAACTTCAAGATGATATGTAGGAGAGGAAGGGCAGAACAACCACTGATGCATTTGCCAGAGTGCCTCGAGCTCAGAGATCAACTGCAGTGCCTGTTCCAGACACCAGAGCCACTTCATCTGCACCAGCTACAACTTCAGTGCCACCAGCTCCAGCACCTACCCCAGCAGCTCCATCCACATCAACTGAAGCCTTCACCCTTGGCGTTCTCCGGACACCACCACCTGAAGACCAAGCCTGAGAGACGTTTTAGTGCTATGCATTTTCTATGAACTTTTTGGTAACTTGTTGCCAAAGGGGGAGAAAAATGTATAGATCATAGGCTTCGAGAGAGAGCGTTGCCTTTTATTCTCTCTTGCTTTCTTGGTTGAACTTTGTTTATCTTTTGATTGCTTGAGATACTATGCTATTATCTGTGAGACATTGATGATCATGTGGTTGATCATAAGCTACACTTATGCTTGTTAGATGATATTATCTTACTTATCCTTATATGATCATTCACTTTGCTTGGTGATGAGTGCATGTATATAATTCTTATCATTTTGAGCGCTCCACCAAGATGTATGTGACATGGAAGAGTAACCCATGATCCTAACTCATTGTGCATTTGCAGTCCAAAGCAAATCTTAAGATATGCACAAATTTAGGGGGAGCTCTTGCTTTTCACATACTTCTCAAAGCGACAATATCTTACACTCTTATTATCATTTGTCGAAGCTTTGATCTATATGTCGTCATCAATTACCAAAAAGGGGGAGATTGAAAGTGCAACTATCCCTGGGTGGTTTTGGTAATTCCTAACAACATATAGCTCATTGAGCCAACATTATTCCAAGATTAATATTTCAGGAAAAGCTCAATGAATGGCATGGCATGGATGAGGAAAGTGGATCCCTCAAATTCTAAGGACAAAAAGTTTGGCTCAAGCTTGAAGCTCAAGACTCTACATTTTATATTTTAGTGATCCAAGATCACATTGAGTCTATAGGAAAAGCCAATACTATCAAGGAGGGATGAGGTGTTGCTTAATGGCTTGCTTGCTCAAAATGCTTAGTGATATGCTCCAAAATCCTCAACTACCTTCTCACATCCACATATGACCTAAACCAAAAGTCAAACTCGGCCCCACCGATTCTTTCTATCCGGCGCCACCGAGTTTCAAATGTCATAGCCACTGCCACAAACCCTAGGCAAATCGGTCTCACCGATAGGGATCTCGGTCTCACCGAGATGGGATTGTAATCTCTCTATTTCCCTTCGTCACGTTTCGGTCTTACCGAGATGAGCGATCGGTCCCATCGAGATTGCAATGTAAACTCTCTGTTTCCCTTTTTGTAACATTTCAGTCTCACCGAGATGAGCGAATTGGTCCCACCGAGTTTACCTGACCAACTCTCTGGTTAGCTTATTACCAAAATCGGTCCCACCGAGTGTGTGTAATTGGTCACACCAAGATTATGTTATGCCCTAACCCTAACCATATCGGTCCTACCGAGTTGCATCTCAGTCCCACCGAAAATCCTAACGGTCACTAGGTTTGCTGAATCGGTCCGACCGAGTTTAACCATTCGGTCCCACCGAGTTTGGCAAATTGTGTGTAACGGTTAGATTCTGTGTGGAGGCTATATATACCCCTCCACCCACTCTTCATTGATGGAGAGAGCCATCAGAACATACCTACACTTCCAATACACATTTTCTGAGAGAGAACCACCTACACTTGTGTTGAGGTCAAGATATTCCATTCCAATCATATGAATCTTGATCTCTAGCCTTCCCCAAGTTGCTTTCCACTAAAATCCTCTTTCCACCAAATCAAAATCCTATGAGAGAGAGTTGAGTGTTGGGGAGACTATCATTTGAAGCACAAGAGCAAGGAGTTCATCATCAACACACCATTTGTTACTTCTTGGAGAGTGGTGTCTCCTAGATTGGCTAGGTGTCACTTGGGAGCCTCCGACAAGATTGTGGAGTTGAACCAAGGAGTTTGTAAGGGCAAGGAGATCGCCTACTTCGTGAAGATCTACCACTAGTGAGGCAAGTCCTTCGTGGGCGACAGCCGTGATGGAATAGACAAGGTTGCTTCTTCGTGGACCCTTCGTGGGTGGAGCCCTCCGTGGACTCGCGCAACCGTTACCCTCCATGGGTTGAAGTCTCCATCAACGTGGATGTACGATAGCACCACCTATCGGAACCACGACAAAAACATCCGTGTCTCCAATTGCATTTGAATCCTACAAACCCTTCCCTTTACATTCTTGCAAGTTGCATGCTTTACTTTCCGCTGCTCATATACTCTTTTGCATGCTTGCTTGAATTGTATGGAGATTGCTTGACTTGTACTAAGATAGCTAAAATCTGCCAAGAACTAAAATTGGGAAAAGCTAGATTTTTATTTGGTCAAGTAGTCTAATCACCCCCCTCTAGACATACTTTCGATCCTATAGCTAAGTATGACGTTAATCATAGAATTGCATCTCCATATCACCCACAGTCTAGTGGTCAAGTAGAATTGAGTAACAGAGAGCTCAAATTAATTTTGCAAAAGACTATTAATAGATCTAGAAATAATTGGTCCAAGAAACTTGATGATGCATTATGGGCCTATAGAACTGCATATAAAAATCCTATGGGTATGTCTCCGTATAAAATGGTTTATGGTAAAGCATGTCACTTACCTATTAAACTAGAACATAAGGCATATTGGTACATTAAAGAGCTCAATTATGATTTCAAACTTGGCGGTGAGAAGAGGTTATTTGACATTAGCTCACTTGATGAATGGAGAACCCATGCTTATGAAAATGCCAAGCTGTTTAAAGAAAAAGTTAAAAGATGGCATGATAAAAGGATACAAAAGCGTGAGTTCAATGTAGGTGATTATGTATTGCTATACAACTCTTGTTTAAGATTTTTTGCAGGCAAACTTCTCTCTAAATGGGAAGCTCCTTACGTTATCGAGGAGGTCTATCGTTCCGGTGCCATAAAAATCAACAACTTCGAAGGCACAAATCCGAGGGTGGTGAACGGTCAAAGAATTAAACATTATATCTCAGGTAATCCTATAAATGTTGAAACTAATATTATTGAAACCGTAACCCGGAGGAATACATAAGGGACACTTTCCGGAACATTTTAGACTCCGAAAAGGAATAGGTACATGGTACGGTAAGTAAACCGACTCCAAAACAATTCTAATGGTAATATTTCTTCGATTTGGAATATTTAAGAAAATAGGAAAATAAGAAGCAGACCGGAAAGGACACGGGGCTTCCACGAGGGTGGGAGGCGCGCCCTACCCCCCTGGGCGCGCCCCCTGCCTCGTGGGCACCTCGTGTGCTCTCCGGACTCCGTTTTCTTGCACGATACTTCTTTTGGTCGGTAAAAATTCATTATATAATCTCCCGAAGGTTTTGACCACCGTATCACGCAAATATCTCCTGTCTTTGTTTCGAGCTATTTCTGCCGTAGATTAGAGCAAGATGTCTTCTCAAGAGTCAGTCGGGGAGAGTCGGGTGTCTCATCCGACACCAGGTCCAGGGGCAAACTGCGATGCCTATCACTTTGGGCCCTCAACGCAGGAAGAGATGGAAGCTGACTTGAAAACGATAGATGCCATGGAGGAGGATCAAGAAGTTACTTCTCGTTTTCGGGCAGGATTCATGATGGGGGAACCACAGAGCTCAGCTATTCCAAACTCGGTTATCCCTTCCAATGTTAGATTTCTTTCTTATGAAAATATGAAAAAGAGTGTTACCTGTTCTCCCGCGGCTATGCAACATCCTTGGGTGAAAGGAGCCTTAACCGTCACTGGCAAGCTCCGTAAGGAAATAATGAACCTCAAGCAGCAAGTCAATAAGCTCGAGGAAGAGAATCGTATCCTGAGGGGCATCATCGCCAAGAATATCACATCACCACCCTCGAAGAAGGAGACATAATCACACTGGTATGGGCACTCCCCTTGGCAACTGCCAAGCTTGGGGGAGTGCCCCGGTATCGTATCACCATCACTTTTATCTTTACCATTTTTCTTAGTTCGACCCTTTTAGTAATATCTTGATCTAGTAGAATAAAGTTTTAGTATGATCTAGTCGTGAGTTTTGCTTTATGATCCCCCTATGTAATCGACTCCGTGAGCTATATATTTAAGATTAGTGTTGAGTCAAGGGCTTGATTATTTTTCTATGATCTTGAGGGAATTAAATGAAATAAAAGAGAAGAAATAAAAAGAAATAAAGAGATCATATGAATCTTATGGAGAGTAATGAGCTCACATATAAAGAGTATGATGAATAAAAGTTGTTGAGAGTTGACAAACATAGTTTTGGTCATCGTTTCAATTAATAGGAAGTAATAAAGAAAGAGAGGTTCACATATAAATATACTATCTTGGACATCTTTTATGATTATGAGCACTCATTAAAGTATGACATGCTAAGAGTTGATGTTGGACAAGGAAGACAACGTCATGGGTTATGTTTTCTTACATCTGAGATAAATTATATTGTCATGGATCATCCAACATGTTGAGCTTGCCTTTCCCTCTCATGCTAGCCAATTTCTTTGCACCAAGTAGAGATACTACTTTTGCTTCCAAATATCCCTAAACCCAGTTTTGCCATGAGAGTCCACCATATCTACCTATGGATTGAGTAAGATCCTTCAAGTAAGTTGTCATCGGTGCAAGTAATACAAATTGCTCTCTAAATATGTATGACTTATTAGTGCAGAGAAAATAAGCTTTATACGATCTTGTGACATGGAAGAAATAAAAGCGATGGACTGCATAATAAATGTCCATACCACAAGTGGCAATATGAAGTGACGTTCTTTTGCGTTAAGTTTTTGTGCATCCAACCATAAAAGCGCATGACAACCTCTGCTTCCCTCTGCGAAGGGCCTATCTTTTACTTTTATCTTCTACCTTACATAAGAGTCATGGTGATTTTCACCTTTCCTTTTTACATTTTATCCTTTGGCAAGCACAATATGTTGGAAAGATCCTGATATACATATAGCTAATTAGATGTGAATCTTCATGAACTATTATTGTTGACATTACCCTTGAGGTAAAACATTGGGAGGCAAAACTATAAGCCCCTATCTTTCTCTATGTCCGATTAAAAACTTCATACCCATAAATATTGCGTGAGTGTTAGCAATTGTGAAAGACTAAAAGATGGTTGAGTATGTGGACTTGCTGAAAAGATCTTATATTGACTCTTTCCTATGTTATGATAAATTGCAATTGCCTCAATGACTGAGATTAGAGTTTGTTGGTTCTCAATGAAGTTTATGATTCATACTTGAAATTGTGATTGAATTGTTACTTTAGCATAAGAGATCATATGACTATATATATATATATATATATATATATATATATATATATATATATATGTTGCTGTTCTAAGAATGATCATGATGCCCTCATGTCCGTATTTTATTTTTATCGACACCTCTATCTCTAAACATGTGGACATATTTTTTGATTTCGGCTTTCGCTTGAGGACAAGCGAGGTCTAAGCTTGGGGGAGTTGATACGTCCATTTTGCATTATGCTTTTATATTGATATTTATTGCATTATGGGCTGTTATTACACATTATGTCACAATACTTATGTCTATTCTCTCTTATTTTACAAGGTTTACATAAAGAGGGAAAATGCCGGCAGCTGGGATTCAGGGCTGGAAAAGGAGCAAATATTAGAGACCTATTCCGCATAGCTCCAAAAGTCCTGAAACTTCACAGAAGCTATTTCCAGAATATATAAAAAATACTGAGCGCAAGAAGTTCCAAAGGGGGGCCACACCCTGGCCACGAGGGTGGGGGGCGCGCCCCCTGCCTCGTGGGCCCCCTGGTGGCCCTCCGATGCCCATCTTCTACTATATGGAGTCTTTCGTTGAGAAAAAAATCAGAAGCAAGCTTTCGGGACGAGACTCCGCCGCCACGAGGCGGAACCTTTGCGGAACCAATCTAGGGCTCCAGCGGAGCTGTTCTGCCGGGGAACTTCCCTTCGGGAGGGGGATATTATCACCAACGATCCTCTCATCGGGAGGGGGTCAATCTCCATCAACATCTTCACCAGCACCATCTCTTCTCAAACCCTAGTTCATCTCTTGTATCCAATCTTTGTATCCAAACCTCAGATTGGTACTAGTGGGTTGCCAGTAGTGTTGATTACTCCTTGTAGTTGATGCTAGTTGGTTTACTTGGTGGAAGATCATATGTCCAGATCCATTATGCATATTAATACCCCTCTGATTATGGACATGAATATGCTTTGTGAGTAGTTACGTTTGTTCCTGGGGACATGGGAGAAGTCTTGCTGTTAGTAGTCATGTGAATTTGGTATTCATTCGATATTTTGATGAGATGTATGTTGTCATCCCTCTAGTGGTGTCATGTGAACGTCAACTACATGACACTTCACCATTGTTTGGGCCTAGAGGGAGGCATTGAGAAGTAATAAGTAGATGATGGGTTGCTAGAGTGACAGAAGCTTAAACCCTAGTTTGTGTGTTGCTTCGTAAGGGGCTGATTTGGATCCATATGTTTCATGCTATGGTTAGGTTTACCTTAATACTTCTGTTGTAGTTGCGGATGCTTGCAATAGGGGTTAATCATAAGTGGGATGCTTGTCCAAGTAAGGACAGTACCCAAGCACCGGTCCACCCACATATCAGATTATCAAAGTACCGAACGTGAATCATATGATCGTGATGAAAACTAGCTTGGCGATAATTCCCATGTGTCCTCGGGAGCGCTTTACATCATATAAGAGTTTGTCCAGGCTTGTACTTTGCTACAAAAAGGATTGGTCCATCTTGCTACACCTTATTTACTTTTATTACTTGCTACTCGTTACCAATTACCTTATCACAAAACTATTTGTTACCGATAATTTCAGTGCTTGCAGAGAATACCTTGCTGAAAGCCGCTTATCATTTCCTTCTGCTCCTCGTTGGGTTCGACACTCTTACTTATCGAAAGGACTATGATAGATCCCCTATACTTGTGGGTCATCACTTGCCTTTTGCTCTGCGTCGGCATGGCCCCACCCCGTGCGGACCTCAACCAATGCTGGAACGTCAGGTCGCGATGCCTAGACAAGACCAGGAGGTGAGGGGCTCCGGGAGTTAGTGAAGGCTCCTGAGGCGCAATGCATGGGAGCCCCCTTTTGACATGCAAGCGGCCCGCGAGGGTAAAACGTTACCTGAGGAGAACACACACATGAGAGGCTCCATCCCGGACGATGCGCACTCGCAAGTTCGCCCTGGGTGTTACGCGAGGAGACCAGACACCAAGGGCCTTGGTGGGGTGATGTTGCACGGGAGCAAGACCGCGAGCCAGAGCCTGGTCCCTTGGGTTTTTCAGTATTGGTGGGACTAACCCGAGCATAGACACCGTGTCCAGCCCCGTCCCGGACGATGCGCTCGCGTGAAGCTCAGGGGGAGTTGCGAGTACATGTTGCGGAAAAGTTGAACAGCAGCCGTGACAAGCACGGGCCCTTAGTTGATTATCCACTAGTGGGGAGCATGGGGCTTCCACTTGGGCATGGGCATGATTGTGATTCGATCGTTCCGCTAGCGCGAAGCATGGGGCTTCCACTTGGGCGTGGGCATGACCGTGATTCGGTCGTTCCACCAGCGCGGAGTATGGGGCTTCCATTGGGGCATGGGAGGGAGCTTTGTTTCAGAGTCTCTGGGGCGTGTATAGCCTTGTCTTGTTCGTACACGTGGGAGACACGACAGAATTGGAGGTATTGGGCGTCCCAGGCGATAGGCACAGGGACCCCGTTCTCCGCTTGCAGCTGGGCTGCGTTAAGCTCTGGGCCATGGTGAATCTGTTGCGACCTCGGGAAGAGGTCGCACGGGGGAGCCTTGGCGGTACCTGCATGTTTGCGGATCCAGTGTCGTGAGGGTAACGCACGTCGGGCGATCGTCCCGAGGCCATCGCATGCGGAGATTGGACACCAAGGACCCAAAGGAGGTGACGTGCACGGGTCCGGCCCGTCAGACAGAGCTTAGTCACTTGGATTTATCGACGCGACAGGGACAGACCCGAGCACAGACACCGTGTCGGATTTCCTCATGGGATGATCACGGGAAGAGTCATCGAACGCGCGATGCCCGAGGTCGTGAAGCACCGAATTGCAATTATACAACTTGGGCTGCGGCCTTACTTTCCTGCTCGTGATAATATATGGAGCTGAGCACCATGTTTAAGTAGAGATTACAGCGGGGAGAAGAGGTGTTACACCGCTGCATAGAGGGGGAGAAAGTTGATGTTCATGGTAGCAAGATTGTTGATGTAGATCGCCGTCACGATCCTTGCCCCGACGACACTCCGGCGCCACCGGGAGAGAGGGGAGAGAGCCCCCGTCCTCCTTCTTCTTCCTTGGCCTCCCCCTAGATGGGAGGATAGTTTCCCCTCTGGTCCATGGCCTCCATGGCGGCGGAGGGGTGGGATCCCCTCGGAGATTGGATCTCCCTCTCCGTTCTCTTCTATTTCGCATTCCCTGGGGTCTGGCGGTTTCTTAAATTTCCGGAGATCCATAACTCCGATTGCGCTGAAATTTTTACATGATTTTTTCCATAAATTATCTTTCTTGTGCCAGAAGAAGGGCCCCAACCAACTTCCGTGGAGGGCATAAGACACCTGGGCGTGCCAGGGGGTGCCCGGCGCGCCCTGGTGGGTTGTGGTCACTATACGCCCCCATTTGCGTTGATTCCAAGTCCCCAAAATCACATATATTCCAAAATAATTCTCCGTAAATTTTTATCGCGTTTGGACTTCGTTTGATATGGATTTTCTGCCAAACAAAAAACATGCAACAAACAGGAACTGACATTGGGCACTGGATCAATAGGTTAGTCCAATAAATCATATAAAAAGTTGCCAAAAATATGTGAAAGTTGTATAATATGGGCATGAAACAATGAAAATTATAGATACGATGGAGACGTATCACATGTCCCTTGTCAGACTGGTCAGGTCAGACGCTCTCTAGATGGAAGCCCCCGAGCCTGGCCTGAGGGAGGCGTCGGGCGCACCTTCCTATGCGGGAGGAAGGCATTTCCTAGCGGCAGGGGCGAAGCCCTAGGTGTCGTCGCCAACCGGCTGCTTGTTTGCTTCAGGGCGGCTCTTGGGGAGGAGCTGCTTCTTCTTTGTAGGGGCAGCTTCAGGAGGCCCGATGACGTTCTCGGCGTCGGAGTTCTCAGCCGCAGCGGCACGGTAGGCATGCTCAAGGGAGCATACCACATCCTTCTTGTCACAGGCGACAGTGATGATGTCGCTGCAGCCAGGCATCTTGAGAACGTTGTAGCTATGGTGGGTCGCTGCCATGAACTTGGCAAGCGCGGGGTACCCCAGGATGGTGTTTTACGGGAGGCCGATGTGGGCCACGTCGAAGTCGATGAGCTTAGTATGATAGTTGTCGTGAGTGCCGAAGGTGACTGGGAGGCACACCTACCCCAGGGGAGTGGTCGATCCATCTGTCACCCCGGAGAAGGGCCTGGTGGGCATCAACTGGTCGTAGGGCACTTGGAGCGTCTCGAAGGTCGTGATAGAGATCATGTTGAGGAAGAGCTCCACAACAAGTCAAGTGGTGCTTACGAAGCTTCAAGTGATGCTCCTGCAACATCAAGTGAGAAGAAAGTCTCTAATGAAGAATTGAGCTTATTGGTGAAGAACTTCAACAAATTCTACAAGAGTAGAAGTAAAGAGAGGAGCTCCAAGTCAAGGTCCTACAATGACAAAAGATATTCTAGTCATGATCGTAATTGCTACAATTGTGGAAGACCTGGACATTATTCCAATGAGTGTACAGCTCCCTACAAGAAAAGAGAAGACTCACCAAAAAAGGAGAAGTAGAAGAGATGAATCACCTCCAAGAGAGAGAAGGAGTAGAGATGATCGTTGTGAACGAAGACCCTCTCGTAGAAGAAAGGATTCAGAAAGGAAGGACAAGTCAACAAAGATCTACACAAGACGAAGACATCAAGCTCACGTTGGTGAATGGGTATCCGGTTCCGACTCTGACAACTACTCTGAGAGAAGCTATCACTCCGACTCCGAATATACTCAAGATGAAGGTGTTGCCGGTCTTGCACTAGTATCATCCAACTCCTACGACATATTTGATTCACCAAATGAAGGTATTGGAAGATGTTTCATGGCTAAAGGCCCCAAGGTATCACACTCCGATTATCTTGATTTCAATAGTGATGAAGATGATTTGCTAGGTGATGATGATTTACTTGTTGACAAAACTAGTAATGAAAACTATAATGAACTTGCTAGTAATCATGATAATCAAGACGAAACGAATGACAATGATAATAAGGAGATTGAGCGTCTAACTAAATAACTAAACACTTTTGAGTTAGCTCATGAAACAACTCAAGAGGATCATAGAGAGATCCTAAGGACTCATGAGAAGCTATGCTTCAAGAAGCTAAATTTAGAGCAAGAGCATGAGTTCCTAAAAGCAATCAACGACGATCTTCGAAAGAAGAGTTCTTCTCACATTGTCAAACATCTCCTCTTGTCTACTTATATGCCACAAGTAAAATCTAGCAACAAGAGCAAGAAAGATTCTTCTTCTAGTAGTAACAATAACCATGCTAAATCCAATATGTTGCTTCTAGTAGTTCTCTTGATTCCACTAATGATTCTCTTAGCCAAGTTACACTTGAGCAAGAAAATAGCTTATTGAAGGGAATTATAGAGAAAGGTGTTTACAAGAGCCTTGCCGGGAGTAAGCAATTTGAGGAAATTGTACGCAAGCAAGGAAGGCATGAGAAGAATCAAGGTTTTGGTTTGAATGAAAGTTCAATGCCAATGGAGTTGAATGGGTAGAAGATCAATACCCCAAGACGAAGTTTGTTCCTCAACAAGTGAAGTATGACCCCACTTCTTTTGAGGGAACACAAGCTCAAGATGATCTTCCACCACAAGAGCACAAGCTAAAAGGCAAGGACAAGCTCCAAGAAGAGATTGACTCATTTGAAGAAGCTCCTAATGGCATGGTCAAGTGGGTTCCCAAGACTACGTCAAGCTCTACTTCATCAAGTACAACTACAACTCCAAGGATTCCCATCAAGTTGATGTGGGTCCTAAAGAAGAAGAACTAGAGTGTTCTCGAGGGTGACTCCTCCAAGATACTTCACTCATTTTCATTTTGGCAAGGACTTGTGCAACCAACTTTCATATCTTGCACTAGTTCATGGAGTCACAAACCCTCTTGTTGGTAAGACAAGGGATAAGGTAAGATAATGCTGTCATGGACATCATCATTTGTGCATTTCACTATGTCTATGGATATCCTTGTATGTTCCTTGTGGGACTAACCCATGTAGGTATTGGAAGTGCAAAACTCCAAAGGATTGCTCCAAGTGATCTACATCAGCATTGAGCATCCACATCTTCACTATCTACATGAAGTCATCATCGACAAAACCCAAGGTTAGTCATCCCTCTTAGGGGGGATATCACATTTAGGGGAAGCTTTGCTCTACAAATTGAGCTAAAGCAACTCTAATGGTGTGAACACATTAATGCTTTACGTAAAAGTGGTAACCCCACTTGTTCTTAAATGACGAGTATGAGTTATGATAAAATGCTCTCATTTGACTCCTAAGTCAATATACTCATATATGACCTAGTCACCGCCAATTGATTGATAGATGCTAGAATTGATGGTGCATGTCTGACACATATTTCATTTGCTATCTTAATGTGTGAGCATGTTGGTTTGCAAATTTCCTAGAGGCAATGATAAAGTTTTTATTTATTTCCTTATATCATGACAAATGTTTATTATTCATGCTAGAATTGTATTAACCGGAAACATAATACATGTGTGAATACATAGACAAACAGAGTGTCACTAGTATGCCTCTACTTAACTAGCTCGTTGATCAAAGATGGTTATGTTTCCTAACCATAGACATGAGTTGTCATTTGATTAACGGGATCACATCATTAGGAGAATGATGTGATTGACTTGACCCATTCCGTTAGCTCAGCACTTGATCGTTTAGTTTGTTGCTATTGCTTTCTTCATAACTTATACATGTTCCTATGACTATGAGATTATGCAACTCCCGTTTACCGGAGGAACACTTTGTGTGCTACCAAACGTCACAACGTAACTGGGTGATTATAAAGGTGCTCTACAGGTGTCTCCGAAGGTACTTGTTGGGTTGGTGTATTTCGAGATTAGGATTTGTCACTCCGACTGCCGGAGAGGTATCTCTGGGCCCTCTCGGTAATGCACATCACTTAAGCCTTGCAAGCATTGCAACTAATGAGTTAGTTGCGGGATGATGTATTATGGAACGAGTAAAGAGACTTGCCGGTAACGAGATTGAACTAGGTATTGAGATACCGACGATCAAATCTCGGGCAAGTAACATACTGATGACAAAGGGAACAACTTATGTTGTTATGCGGTCTGACCGATAAAGATCTTCATAGAATATGTGGGAGCCAATATGAGCATCCAGGTTCCGCTATTGGTTATTGACCGGAGACGTGTCTCTGTCATGTCTACATTGTTCTCGAACCCGCAGGGTCCGCACGCTTAAGGTTTCAATGACAGTTATATTACGAGTTTATGAGTTTTGATGTACTGAAGGAGTTCGGAGTCCCGGATGAGATCGGGGACATGACGAGGAGTCTCGAAATGGTCGAGACGTAAAGATCGATATATTGGACAACTATATTCGGACATCGGAAAGGTTCCGAGTGATTCAGGTATTTTTCGGAGTATCGGAGAGTTACGGGAATTCGCCGGGGAGTATATGGGCCTTATTGGGCCATACGGGAATAGAGGAGAGAGGCCAAAAGGAAGGAGGCACACGCCCCCCTCTGGTCCGAATTGGACAAGGGGTGCAGCCCACTTTTCCTTGTTCCTCTCCCCCTCTTTCCTTCTCTCCTACTCCAACATGGGAAGGAGGAGTCCTACTCCCGGTGGGAGTAGGACTCCCCCCTTGGCGCGCCCTCCTCCTAGGCCGGCCACCTCTCCCGTTGCTCCTTTATATATAGGGGCAGGGGGTACCTCTAGACACACAAGTTGATCAGTTGATCTCTCCCAGCCGTGTGCGGTGCCCCCTCCACCATATTCCACCTCGGTCATATCGTAGTGGTGCTTAGGCGAAGCCCTGCGTCGGTAGCAACATCATCACCGTCACCACGCCGTCGTGCTGACGGAACTCTCCCGTGAAGCTCTGCTGGATCGGAGTTCGTGGGACGTCATCAAGCTGAACGTGTGTTGAACTCGAAGGTGCCGTGCGTTCGGTACTTGGATCGGTCGGATCGTGAAGACGTACGACTACATCAACCGCGTTGTGCTAACGCTTCCGCTTTCGGTCTACGAGGGTACGTGGACAACACTCTCCCCTCTCGTTGCTATGCATCACCATGATCTTGCGTGTGCGTAGGAAAATTTTGAAATTACTACGTTCCCCAATAGTGGCATCCGAGCCTAGGTTTTATGCGTTGATGTTGTACACGAGTAGAACACAAGTGAGTTGTGGGCGATATAAGTCATATTGCTTACCAGCATGTCATACTTTGGTTCGGCGGTATTGTTGGATGAAGCGGCCCGGACCGACATTACGCGTACGCTTACGCGAGACTGGTTCTACCGACGTGCTTTGCACACAGGTGGCTGGCGGGTGTCAGTTTCTCCAACTTTAGTTGAACCAAGTGTGGCTACGCCCGGTCCTTGCGAAGGTTAAAACAACACCAACTTGACAAGCTATCGTTGTGGTTTTGATGCGTAGGTAAGAACGGTTCTTGCTAAGCCCATAGCAGCCACGTAAAACTTGCAACAACAAAGTAGAGGACGTCTAACTTGTTTTTGCAGGGCATGTTGTGATGTGATATGGTCAAGACATGATGCTAAATTTTATTATATGAGATGATCATGTTTTGTAACCGAGTTATCGCAACTAGCAGGAGCCATATGGTTGTCGCTTTATTGTATGCAATGCAATTGCGCTGTAATGTTTTACTTTATCACTAAGAGGTAGCGATAGTCATGGAAGCATAAGATTGGCGAGACGACAATGATGCTACGATGGTGATCAAGGTGTCGCGCCGGTGACGATGGTGATCATGACGGTGCTTCGGAGATGGAGATCACAAGCACAAGATGATGATGGCCATATCATATCACTTATATTGATTGCATGTGATGTTTGTCTTTTATGCATCTTATCTTGCTTTGATTGACGGTAGCATTATAAGATGATCTCTCACTAAATTTCAAGATAAAAGTGTTCTCCCTGAGTATGCACCGTTGCCAAAGTTCGTCGTGCCCAGACACCACGTGATGATCGGGTGTGATAAGCTCTACGTCCATCTACAACGGGTGCAAGCCAGTTTTGCACACGCAGAATACTCAGGTTAAACTTGATGAGCCTAGTATATGCAGATATGGCCTCGGAACTCTGATACTGAAAGGTCGAGCATGGATCATATAGTAGATATGATCAACATATTAATGTTCACCATTGAAAGCTACTCCATTTCAGGTGATGACCGGTTATGGTTTAGTTGATTTGGATCACGTGATCACTTAGAAGATTAGAGGGATGTCTTTCTAAGTGGGAGTTCTTAAGTAATATGATTAATTGAACTTAAATTTTATCATGAACTTAGTCCTGGTAGTATTAGCATATCTATGTTGTAGATCAATAGCTCGCATTTAGCTCCCCTGTTTTATTTTTGATATGTTCCTAGAGAAAACTAAGTTGAAAGATGTTAGTAGCAATGATGCGGATTGGATTCGTGATCTGAGGTTTATCCTCATTGCTGCATAGAAGAATTATGTCCTTAATGCACCGCTAGGTGACAGACCTATTGCAGGAGCAGATGCAGACGTCATGAATGTTTGGCTAGCTCAATATGATGACTACTTGATAGTTTAGTGCACCATGCTTAACAGCTTAGAATCGGGACTTCAAAGACATTTTGAACGTCATGGATCATATGGATGTTCCAGGAGTTGAAGTTAATATTTCAAGCAAATACCCGAGTTGAGAGATATCAAGTCTCCAACAACTTCTATAGCTAAAAGATGGAGGAGAATAGCTCAAGCAGTGAGCATGTGTTCAGATTGTCTGGGTACTACAATCGCTTGAATCAAGTGGGAGTTAATCTTCCAGATAAAATAGTGATTGACAGAATTCTCTAGTCACCATCACCAAGTTAGTAGAACTTCGTGATAAACTATAGTATGCAAGGGATGATGAAAACGATTCCCGAGCTTTTCATGATGATGAAATCGATGAAGGTAGAAATCAAGAAAGAGCATCAAGTGTTGATGATTAACAAGACCACTAGTTTCAAGAAAAGAGGAAAGAAAGGGAACTTCAATAAGAACGACAAGCAAGTTGCTGCTCAAGTAAAGAAGCCCAAGTCTGGTCCTAAGCCTGAGACTAAGTGCTTCTACTGCAAAGGTACTGGTCACTGGAAGCGGAATTGCCCCAAGTATTTGGCTGATAAGAAGGATGGCAAAGTGAACAAAGGTATATTTGATATACAGATTATTGATGTGTATTTTACTAGTGTTCGTAGCAACCCCTCGGTATTTGATTCTGGTTCAGTTGCTAAGAGTAGTAACTCGAAACGGGAGCTGCAGAATGAACAGAGACTAGTTTAAGTGACGATGTGTGTTGGAAGTGGTTCCAAGATTGATATGATCATCATCGCACACTTCCTATACTTTCGGGATTGGTGTTGAACCTAAATAAATGTTATTTGGTGTTTGCGTTGAGCATAAATATGATTGGATCATGTTTATTGCAATACGGTTATTCATGTAAGTTAGAGAATAATTGTTGTTCTATTTACATGAATAAAACCTTCTATGGTCATACACCCAATGAAAATGGTTTGTTGGATCTCGATCGTGGTGATTCACATTTTCATAATATTGAAGCCAAAAGATGCAAAGTTAATAATGATAGTGCAACTTATTTGTGGCACTGCCGTTTAGGTCATATTGGTGTAAAGCGCATGAAGAAAATCCATGCTGATGGGCTTTCGGAATCACTTGATTTTGAATCAGTTGATGCTTGCGAACCGTGCCTCATGGGCAAGATGACTAAGACTCTGTTCTCCGGAACAATGGAGCAAGCAACTGACTTATTAGAAATAATACATACTGATGTATGCAGTCCGATGAATGTTGAGGCTCGCGGCGGGTATCGTTATTTTCTGACCTTCACAGATGATTTGAGCAGATATGGGTATATATACTTGATGAAACATAAGTCTGAACATTTTAAAAGTTCAAAAACTTCAGAGTGAAGTGGAAAATCATCGTGACAAGAAAATAAAGTTTCTACGATCTGATCGCAGAGACAAATATCTGAGTTACGAGTTTGGTCTTCAATTAAAACAATGTGGAATAGTTTCACAAAATCGTGCCACCTGGAACACCACAACATAATGGTGTGTCCGAACGTCATAACCGTACTATTATTGGATATAGTGCAATCTATGATGTTTCTTACCGATTAACCACTATAGTTTTGAGGTTATGCATTAGAGACAGCTACATTCACGTTAAATAGGGCACCATCCAAATCCGTTGAGACGACACCGTATGAACTATGGTTTGGCAAGAAACCTAAGCTGTCGTTTCTTAAAGTTTGAGGTTGCAATGCTTATGTGAAAAAGTTTCAACCTGATAAGCTCAAACCCAAATCAGAGAAGTGTGTATTCATAGGATACTCAAAAGAAAATGTTGGGCACACCTTCTATCACAGATCCGAAGGCAAGATATTCATTGTTGAGAATGGATCCTTTCTAGAGAAGGAGTTTCTCTCGAAAGAAGTGAGTGGGAGAAAAGTAGAACTTGATGAGGTAACTGTACCTGCTCCCTTATTGGAAAGTAGTGCATCACAGAAATCTATTCCTATGACTACTACACCAATTAGTGAGGAAGCTAATGATGATGATCATGTAACTTTAGACCAAGTTACTACAAAACCTCGTAGGTAAACCAGAGTGAGATCCGCACCAGAGTGGTACGATAATCCTGTTCTGGAGGTCATGTTACTTGACCATGACGAACCTACGAACTATGAGGAAGCGATGATGAGCCCAGATTCCACGAAATGGCTTGAGGCCATGAAATCTAAGATGAGATCCATGTATAAGAACAAAGTATGGACTTTGATTGACTTGCCCAAAGATCGGCGAGCCATTGAGATTAAATGGATCTTCAAGAGGAAGACGGACGTTGATAGTAGTGTTACTATCTACAAAGCTAGAATTGTCGCAAAAAGGTTTTCAACAAGTTTAAGGTGTTGACTACGATGAGAGTTTCTCACTCGTATCTATGCTTAAGTCTGTCCGAATCATGTTAGCAATTGCCACATTTTATGAAATCTGGCAAATGGATAAACAAAACTGCATTCCTTAATGGATTTATTAAAGAAGAGTTGTATATGATGCAAACAGAAGGTTTTGTCAATCCTAAAGGTGCTAACAAAATATGCAAGCTCCAGTGATCCATCTATGGACTGGTGCAAGCATCTCGGAGTTGGAATATACGCTTTGATAAGTTGATCAAAGCATATAGTTTTATACAGACTTGCGGTGAAGCCTGTATTTACAACAAAGTGAGTGGGAGCACTACATCATTTCTGATAAGTATATGTGAATGACATATTGTTGATCGGAGATAATGTAGAATTATTCTGCAAAGCATAAAGGAGTGTTTGAAAGGAGTTTTTCAAGAAAGACCTCGGTGAGGCTGCTTACATATTGAGCATCAAGATCTATAGAGATAGATCAAGACGCTTGATAAGTTTTTCAATGACTACATACCTTGACAAGATTTTGAAGTAGTTCAAAATGGAACAGTCAAAGAAAGAGTTCTTGCCTGTGTTACAAGGTGTGAAACTGAGTAAGACTCAAAACCCGACCACGACAGAAGATAGAAAGAGAATGAAAGTCATTCCTTATGCCTTGGCCATAGGTTCTATAAAATATGCCATGCTGTGTACCAGATCTATTGTATACCCTACACTATTTTTGGCAAGGGAGTACAATAGTGATCTAGGAGTAGATCACTGGACATTGGTCAAAAATTATCCTTAGTGGAATAAGGATATGTTTCTCGATTATGGAGGTGACAAAAGGTTGGTCGTAAAGGGTTACGTCGATGCAAGTTTTGACACTAATCCAGATGACTCTAAGTCTCAATCTGGATACATATTGAAAGTGGGAGCAATTAGCTAGAGTAGCTCCGTGTAGAGCATTGTTGACATAGAAATTTGCAAAATACGTACGGATCTGAATATGGCAGACCCGTTGACTAAACTTCTCTCACAAGCAAAACATGATCACACCTTAGTACTCTTTGGGTGTTAATCACATAGAGATGTGAACTAGATTATTGACTCTAGTAAACCATTTGGGTGTTGGTCACATGTCGATGTGAACTATGGGTGTTAATCACATGGTGATGTGAACTATTGGTATTAAATCACATGGTGATGTGAACTAGATTATTGGCTCTAGTGCAAGTGGGAGACTGAAGAAAATATGCCCTATAGGCAATGATAAAGTTATTATTTATTTCCTTATATCATTATAAATGTTTATTATTCATGCTAGAATTGTATTAACCGGAAACATAATACATGTGTGAATACATAGACAAACAGAGTGTCACTAGTATGCCTCTACTTGACTAGCTCGTTGATCAAAGATGGTTATGTTTCCTAACCATAAACATGAGTTGTCATTTGATTAACGGGATCACATCATTAGGAGAATGATGTGATTGACTTGACCCATTCCGTTAGCATAGCACTTGATCGTTTAGTTTGTTGCTATTGCTTTCTTCATAACTTATACATGTTCCTATGACTGAGATTATGCAACTCCCGTTTATCGGAGGAACACTTTGTGTGCTACCAAACGTCACAACATAACTGGGTGATTATAAAGGTGCTCTACAGGTGTCTCCGAAAGTACTTGTTGGGTTGGCGTATTTCGAGATTAGGATTTGTCACTCCGACTGTCGGAGAGGTATCTCTGGGCCCTCTCGGTAATGCACATCACTTAAGCCTTGCAAGCATTGCAACTAATGAGTTAGTTGCGGGATGATGTATTACGGAACGAGTAAAGAGACTTGCCGGTAACGAGATTGAACTTGGTATTGAGATACCGATGATCAAATCTCGGGCAAGTAACATACCGATGACAAAGGGAACAACGCATGTTGTTATGCGGTTTGACCGATAAAGATCTTCGTAGAATATGTGGGAGCCAATATGAGCATCCAGGTTCCGCTATTGGTTATTGACCGGAGACGTGTCTCGGTCATGTCTACATTGTTCTCGAACCCGTAGGGTCCGCACGCTTAAGGTTTCGATGACAGTTATATTATGAGTTTATGAGTTTTGATGTACCAAAGGAGTTCAGGGTCCCGGATGAGATCGGGGACATGACGAGGAGTCTTGAAATGGTCGAGACCTAAAGATCGATATATTGGACGACTATATACGGAGAGTGATTCGGGTATTTTTCGGAGTACCGGAGAGTTACGGGAATTCGCCGGGGAGTATATGGGCCTTATTGGGCCATACAGGAATAGAGGAGAGAGACCAAAAGGAAGGAGGCGCGCCCCCCTGTGGTCCGAATTGGACAAGGGGTGCAGCCCACTTTTCCTTGTTCCTCTCCCCCTCTTTCCTTCTCTCCTACTCCAACAAGGGAAGAAGGAGTCCTACTCCCGGTGGGAGTAGGACTCCCCCCTTGGCACGCCCTCCTCCTAAGCCGGCCACCTCTCCCCTTGCTCCTTTATATACAGGGGCAGGGGGCACCTCTAGACACACAAGTTGATCAGTTAATCTCTCCCAGCCGTGTGCGGTGCCCCCCTCCACCATATTCCACCTCAGTCATATCGTAGCGGTGCTTAGACGAAGCCCTGCGTCGGTAGCAACATCATCACCGTCACCATGCCGTCGTGCTGACGGAACTCTCGCGTGAAGCTTTGCTGGATCGGAGTTCGCGGGACGTCATCGAGCTAAACGTGTGCTGAACTCGGAGGTGCCGTGCGTTCGGTACTTGGATTGGTCGGATCGTGAAGACGTACGACTACATCAACCATGTTGTGCTAACGCTTCTGCTTTCGGTCTACGAGGGTACGTGGACAACACTCTCCCCTCTCGTTGCTATGCATCACCATGATCTTGCATGTGCGTAGGAAATTTTTGAAATTACTATGTTCCCCAACAGTGAACACATTAATGCTTTACGTAAAAGTGGTAACCCCACTTGTTCTTAAACGACGAGTATGAGTTATGATAAAATGCTCTCATTTGACTCCTAAGTCAATATACTCATATATGACCTAGTCACCGCCAATTTATTGATAGATGCTAGAATTGATGGTGCATGTCTGACACATATTTCATTTGCTATCTTAATGTGTGAGCATGTTGGTTTGCAAATTTCTCCATTCGAGGACATCCATTTGTTGTTTTGATTGTCTTAGTTTTTATTGGCCAAGTGGATGTACAAGAATACCTAAGAACTTTCTCTAGCTATCTATGCTCTTCTTGTCTCAAACTCTATTCACGCTATATCACAAAAATGGAACAAGTTCCTTTCGGACCCTCCAGGTGAGGAGCACTTGGAGCCACCGACCCGTCAAGGGCTGCCTTCCAAAACCTTCTATTGTTTTTCGGCCAGACCAATTCACTCAAACTCAGTCACACTAAAAGCATTAGATTGATCTAGGTTTTCATCTCGGTGCTACCGATTAGACCTACTCGGCCCCACTGATTTGTTATAACTGCACGCAGTTTCACATCTCAGTGCCACCGATTCTTTCCACTCGGTGCCACTAACAGCACATGGGTATACATATCTTGCGGCCCGTACAGTTGGAAAATTATTCAAACATTTTGAGCCCGTGACCCATTGCTGCCGCCCCCTTGGTCTTCGGATCATCATCTCCTGTGCATCGTCGCCACAGGAATCCGCCACCGTCAACAGAATCTACTCTACCGCTGCCGCCGTAGAGGATCGTCACCGAGTTAGGGTGAGATTCGATCTCCTCGTGCTTTCTTTCTCCGATTCAATGCACAAGGATCTTGCCTAGTATCTTACCATGTTTGAGATTTACCTTTCCACGAAACAAATTCGTTAGAATAGATATGATGGCGGCTTGAAGCTACGTCGGTATTTCCCCAAAGAGGAAGAGATGATGCAGCACAATAGCGGTAGGTATTTCCCTCAGTGATGAAACCAAAGGTTATCGAATCAGTAGGAGAACCAAGCAACACAACGTAAACAATACCGGCACACAAATAACAAATACTCACAACCCGACATGTTAAAGGGGTTGTGAATCCCTTTCGGGTAACGGCGCCCAAGGTAGACAAACGGACGTGAGAGAGTTGCAAATATGGATAGATCGAATGCCAAATAAAATAAATTGCAGCAAGGTATTATTGTATTTTTGGTTTAATAGATTTGAAAATAAAAGGAAAGGAAAAATAGATCGCAAAGGAAAATATATGAGAAAGAGACCCGGGGGCCGTAGGTTTCACTAGTGGCTTCTCTCGAGAAAATAGCAAACAGTGGGTGAACAAATTACCGTTGGGCAATTGATAGAACTTAAAATAATCATGACGATATCCAGGCAATGATCATTATATAGGCATCACGTCCAAGATTAGTAGACCGACTCCTGCCTGCATCTACTACTATTACTCCACACATCGACCACTCTCCAGCATGCATCTAGTGTATTAAGTTCATGGATAAACGAAGTAATGCAATAAGAATGATGACATGATGTATACAAGATCTATTTATGTAGAAATAGACCCCATCATTTTATCCTTAGTAGTAACAATACATACGTGTCGGTTCGCCTTCTGTCACTGGGATCAAGCACCGTAAGATCAAACCCACTACAAAGCACCTCTTCCCATTACAAGATAAATAGATCAAGTTGGACAAACAAAACCCAAATATCGGAGAAGAAATACGAGGCTATAAGCAATTATGCATATAAGAGATCAAAGAAGACTCAAATAACTTTCATGGATAAAAAGATAGATCTGATCATAAACTCAAAGTTCATCCGATCCCAACAAACACACCGCAAAAAGAGTTACATCATATGGATCTCCAAGAGACCATTGTATTGATAATCAAACGAGAGAGAGGAAGCCATCTAGCTACTAACTACGGACCCAAAGGTCTACAAAGAACTACTCACGCATCATCGGAGAGGCACCAATGGAAGTGGTGAACCCCTCCGTTATGGTGTATAGATTGGATCTGGTGGTTCTGGACTCTGCAGCGGCTGGAATTGATTTTCATCAACCCCCCTAGGATTTATAGAATTTGGGGTATTTATAGAGCAAAGAGTCGGTTCAGGGGGCACCTGAGGTGGGCACAACCCACCAGCACTAGTGCAGAACCGGGATGTATCACCGGTTCGTAAGGGCCTTTAGTGCCAGTTCTGCAACCGACACTAAAGAGTGGGGACTAAAGGCCCCCCTTTAGTACCGGTTCTGCACAAACCGTCGCTAAAGGGACACCACGTGGCACGAGCCAGTGCCGGGGGCGGGGAGCCCTTTAGTACCGGTTGGTAACACCAACCGGTACTAAAATATTTGGGGGGTTTTGGTTTTATTTTTTTCCTTTAATTTTGTGTTTTCCATTTAATTCTTTTTTGTTTGCTGGTATTTTATGATACTACATATTGTACACGTTATGCATATATATAAATAGATTTTCTCATAGAACCGATCATATATATCATATATATATATATCATCATCATCATCATCATCGAATGTCTCACAACCACCATTATTCACACATACACATGTATATATATATATATACAATTTCTCCTACATGTTGCCTTGGTGCCTTCGGAGCATGATGACAATTGAGAGTGGTTCATGAGGGCAGTAGCGGGTAATAGTATTCTCCTTTGGGATCTATGACCTGGTCGAGCAAAAATCCCGCTATTTCCTCTTAAAGTGCTTGTATGCGCTCCGTTGCTAGGAGCTGGTCCCGCACCTCTTTAAACTGTTAAGAAGGAGATCAATATGCATGTGTATTAGTTGTGTGACTAGATATCGATAATCATGTAAAAATTGTGAATAGTGTTCTGGCAAACGTACCCATTCCTGTCTTTGAGATTTGCTCCTTTCGGACGCCATCATGCGAATGTTCTCGAAAACGTATTATGCACACACATCAGTCCCTGGCGCCTGCTTCAGGGCCTTTACGAGAATAGAATTTAATCAGATAATAATTAATCAAGCATGATAATTAATTAATGGTATTGAAACAAGAATTAAAGAGATGGTAGCTAGTTAGTACTACTTAATTACTTACCCTGGGTCGATACCAAAACAACTTTTTTGCCATTTGCTTGGAGTCACCTTGATGAACTTTGCCCAAGCCCTGCCCGTCGACAAAGAAAATTAATAAAGGGGTTATTAAATAGTTGATATCAGGAAATGACAAACTAAATAGGCCGAGATATAGTTAATAATGATTGAAATTACCTGTCGAGTATCCCCTTCATGATGGTGAAGTCACTTTCTTTTTTAAGTAGTGAGTCCAGTACTTCAACTTTTCCTTCTTCAACTTTAATGTCTAACAAGACCCAGTGGTAACTGTATGCGCACATGTTTGCATGTCTTAATTAAGGAGGCATGTGCATAACAATAATCAACTACCCTAAACCCTATACACTTAATTATTAACATCTAGCTAGCTAGTAAGCAAAAACAGAATTTGTAGTACAAGATAGTGTGACTCACCGGAAGTTGTAAGGAAGTAGTATATCTTCATTGCTATTGAGGCGCTTCAAGAACTCTAGCATTTTATTCTCTACATCTTGTTTATAATATTCATATGTCCATGTCTTTTCATTAATGGTATTTGGGTCAATGAACCCAATGCCATAGCATCCAGCTTTTTTCATTTCATACATCTTCATCCTGCATAATACCACAAAAAAGAATATAGTGAGGATAATTACAGGTAATGATCGATCAATGAGCACTAAATCTAACTTGATACTTAAATTACAGAAAGAAATCACTTACAGACAATAGCAACTGACGAGTGATTTGTGGAGTGCATCTTGATTGAATAACTAAAATAGTTCTGAATACTCAACGGACAGAGCTAGCTTATGGAAGTAATGCTCTTCCTTGACGTTCACCACGAGGGACTCTGATTGGAACTCTTGGTAATTTTCATGTACCAATCATGCAATTCATACATTCTCGTTGGGAGGTTCTTGACCTCCTCGGGCTCAACTAAAGTTTGGCCGCGGACATATTTTCGTTTTATTTCCTCCTCTCTAAGCGGAGACATGGGCTTGATCTCGAGGAGTTGTCCAACAGTGATATTGAGCATTTTAGCCTGCATTATATGCTCCTCGGTTATTACCAGATTGCCCAGCTGGGGAACGGTTTACCCACATATATATAGGGCGGCGGTACTCTCATGTGTTGTTGGCACAACAAGCGGGGGATCGACTGCGCCGCCTGTTCTCCCAGCTGGGGAACGGTTTTCCTGCATTTTTGCCAGCTGCTTGGCTCGAGCTTGAGCTCGACTCCTTCTGTAGTCATGCTCGATGTGCCTTCGTGATTTGGCGCTCATAGTCTGAGTCAACAAGCTTGGGAGCTGGTGGTCTAGCCATACGAATGAAGTGGTCAACATTTTCCTCAGGCACTTTCTCCTTTGGCGGCAGTGCCGGTTTCGGTCCAAAATGGGCATCCACTTGGGCCTGCACTATGGCTGCGTTTTGCTCCTCGGTCATGTCGTAAGGCCTCTGAGGAAGATGAGCGAGGCTTGGACCATATTTATATCACTTTCCTCCGCATGTACCTCCTGTACTACCTCGACTCGTAGCACTACACACCATAGCTGTGGCGGCTCTCTTCTGCGATTGTTGAGGCGGCGGAGACGACTGACGTGGCTGAGTTGGAGCAGGAGGAGTGGCCTGACGCTGTGCTTGACTTGGAGGAGGAGGAGTGGCCTGACGCGTTGGTGGACTTGGAGGAGCGGGAGTCTGCTGACGCGGTGGCGGACTTTGAGGAGGAGTCTGCTGACACTGTGCCAGACTTGAAGCAGGAGGAGTGGCCTGACGCTTTGCCAGACTTGGAGGAGGAGGAGTGGACTAAGGCTTTGCCGGACTTGGAGGAGGAGGAGGAGTGTCCTGACGCGATGGTGGACTTGGATGAGCGGGAGTCTGCTGACGCGGTGGCGGACCTCGAGGAGGAGTCGGCTGACGCGGTGTCGGTGGCCATGGAAAGGTGATGCAATCCTTTCTCCATAGGATGATACGATGTTTGGCCTCTCCCAGTGTGTGCTCCTCGTCACCTCCAGGAATGTCAAGCTCTAGGCCCGAATATTGGTCCACCACTTCATCAACCTAGACACGAGCATAGCCGGCTGGAATCGGGTTGCAATGGAAGGTTGCATCGGGGGAATTTGTATAAGCAATGGCGTCTGCCACCTTCATGGATATGTTCTTCATTTCGAAGTGTAGCTCATAGTTAGTGCTCTCCATGATGTCATCCACATGGTATCTATCCAGTAGTGCGTCGCCCGGGGCGGAACCAACGCTGCTTCTCGGCATGGATGGGACGGTGCTATCCAATGCTGGATCATCCGCTAGCTGCTGCCGCTGCTGAGACCCCCTTTCCTGGCTAAGTGAGTCGATCTGCTGCTGTTGCCGCTGGAATTTGAGTGCCAAGTCTGCGTGCGCTGATTCTAGGCCTTGAAGGCGTTCTGCTTCCTTCTTCCTTTGCTCCTCCTCCAGCTTCCTCTTCTTCTCCTCCTCCATCTTCCTTCTTGCACGGGTTCTATAGTCGGCGTTCCAGTCTGAAAAGCCCTCATACCACGGAACAACGCCCTTGCCTCGTGTTCTTCCCGGGTGTTCAGGATTTCCCAGGGCGCGCATAAGCTCGTCGTTCTCTCTGTTGGGCGTGAACACCCCCGTTCGAGCATCTTCTATTGCTTGAAGTAACTTATCTTCGGCTCCTTTTAGACTTCCCTTCTTTGAAACTAGGCCTGTTGATATGTCTCTGTCGTATCTACTTTTCCAAACACTTTTGCCCTTGTTTTGGACTCTAACTTGCATGATTTGAATGGAACTAACCCGGACTGACGCTGTTTTCAGCAGAATTGCCATGGTGTTATTTTTGTGTAGAAATAAAAGTTCTCGGAATGACCTGAAAATCAACGGAGAATTATTTTGGAATATATAAAAAATACTGGCGAAAGAATCAAGGCCAGGGGCCCAAACCCTAGCCACGAGGGTGGGGGCACGCCTGCCCCCCTAGGCGCGCCCCCTACCTTGTGGGCCCCCTGGAGCTCCACCGACCTCAACTCCAACTCCATATATTCGTGTTCGGGGAGAAAAAATCAGGGAGAAAGATTCATCGTGTTTTACGATAAGGAGCCGCCGCCAAGCCCTAAACTCTCCCGGGAGGGCTGATCTGGAGTCCGTTTGGGGCTCCGGAGAGAGGAATCCGTCGTCGTCGTCATCATCAACCATCCTCCATCACCAATTTCATGATGCTCACCGCCGTGCGTGAGTAATTCCATCGCAGGCTTGCTAGACGGTGATGGGTTGGATGAGATTTATCATGTAATCGAGTTAGTTTTGTTAGGGTTTGATCCCTAGTATCCACTATGTTCTGAGATTGATGTTGCTATGACTTTGCTATGCTTAATGCTTGTCACTAGGGCCCGAGTGCCATGATTTCAGATCTGAACCTATTATGTTTTCATGAATATATGTGAGTTCTTGATCCTATCTTGCAAGTCTATAGTCACCTACTATGTGTTATGATCCAGCAACCCCGAAGTGACAATAATCGGGACCACTCCCGGTGATGACCGTAGTTTGAGGAGTTCATGTATTCACTATGTGTTAATGCTTTGGTCCGGTACTCTATTAAAAGGAGGCCTTAATATCCCTTAGTTTCCAATAGGACCCCGCTGCCACGGGAGGGTAGGACAAAAGATGCCATGCAAGTTCTTTCCCGTAAGCACGTATGACTATATTCGGAATACATGCCTACATTACATTGATGAATTCGAGCTAGTTCTGTGTCACCCTATGTTATGACTTTTACATTATGAACCACATTCGGCATAATTCTCCATCACCGATCCAATGCCTACGAGCTTTCCATATATTGTTCTTTGCTTATTTACTTTTTCCGTTGCTATTGTTATCATCACTATAAAACACCAAAAATATTACTTTTGCTACCGTTACCTTTTACCACCGTTACCACTACTATCATATTACTTTGCTACTAAACACTTTGATGCAGATATTAAGTTTCCAGGTGTGGTTGAATTGACAACTCAGCTGCTAATACTTGAGAATGTTCTTTGGCTCCCCTTGTGTTGAATCAATAAATTTGGGTTGAATACTCTACCCTCGAAAACTGTTGCGATCCCCTATACTTGTGGGTTATCAAGACTATTTTCTGGCGCCGTTGCCGAGGAGCATAGCTCTATTCTTTGAGTCACTTGGGATTTATATATGCTGGTCACTATGAAGAACTTGAAAGATGCAAAACAAAAATTTATCCCTCAACTACGAGGGGAGGTAAGGAACTGCCATCTAGCTCTGCACTTGATTCACCTTCTGTTTTGAGTAAGCTTGCGACACCTAAGCCTGCTTCTGCTATTAATTCTGATATGTTGCATATTATTGATGATGCCACTTCTGCTATGCATGATACATACGATGAAACTACTTCTATGCTTGATACTACTGTGCCACTTGGTGAATTTCTTGATGAACAACTTGCTAGGGCTAGAGAGAATGAAATTATTGAAACTGATAATACTGATGACAGTGATGATGAAGGCTCTCCTAATAAATATTAATTGCATGTTGTGCCTGAGGGCTATGTTATGGATGAAGAAACTAAAAGAGACTTTCTTGCATGCAATGATATAAGTGATCTTAAGAAATTATGAGCTAAGCTTAAGCAAAAAACTCTGAATGCTAGAATGAAATATGATCCTGCTTATGCTACTTCACCTATCTTTGTTACTGATAAGGATTATGAATTCTCTATTGATCCTGATATAATTACTTTGGTTAAATCTGATCCTTTTTATGGCTATGAATCTGAAACTGTTGTGGCACATCTTACTAAATTAAATGATATAGCCACCCTGTTCACTAATGATGAGAGAACTCGCTACTTTTATATCCTTAAAATATTTCCGTTCTCATTAAAGGGTGATGCTAAGATATGGTTTAATTCTCTTGATCCTGGTTGTGTGCATAGTCCCCGAGATATGATTTATTACTTCTCTGCTAAATATTTCCCTGCTCATAAGAAACAAGCTGCCTTAAGGGGTACATATAATTTTGTGCAAATTGAAGAAGAGAGTCTCCCACAAGCTTGGGGGAGGCTTCTCCAATTACTTAATGCTTTACCTGATCATCCTCTTAAGAAAAATGAAATACTTGATATCTTTTATAATGGATTAACCGATGCTTCCAGAGACCACCTGGATAGTTGTGCTGGTTCTGTTTTCAGGGAAAGAACACCGGATGAAGCTGCAATTCTATTGACTAATATGTTGACAAATGAAAATAGTTGGACACTTCCTGAGCCAGCTCCTGAGCCAACTCCTGAGCCTATTCCTAAACCAACTCCGAAGAAAAGGGGTGTTCTATTTCTCAGTCCTAAAGATATGCAAGAGGCAAAGAAATCCATGAAAGAAAAGGGTATTAAAGTTGAAGATGTTAAGAATTTACCTCCTATTGAAGAAATACATGGTCTTAATTTTCCGCCTGTTCAAGAAATATATGGTTTTAATCCATCACCTATTGAAGAAACACATGGTCTTGATAACCCGACACAGGTAGTAAAGGTAAATTCTCTCTATAGATATGATAAAGCTGACATCCCTCCTACTAAGTTTGCTAGCCAATGTTTGGATGAGTTTGATAACTTTATGGTTAAGCAAGAAGACTTCAATGCTTATTTTGGTAGACAATTGAAATAAAATGCTTATATGATTGAACACTTGGGTGATCATATGTCTAGAGTTAAAGGTGAACTTAAACTCATTAGTAAACATGCTTCTATGGTTACAGTAGAACAAGTACTTAAAGCTCAGAATGATTTGCTCAATGAATTAAATAGTAAGAAAAATGATAATGATGTTAGAGTTATGACTAGAGGTGGTAAAATGACTCAGGAACCTTTGTATCCTGAGGGTCATCCTACGAGAATTGAGCAAGATTCTCAGAGAAATGATATTGATGCACCTAGTCCTTCTAAGAGGAAGAAAAAGAAAAATGATAGGACTTTGCATGCTTCTAGTGAACCTGTTATTGACACACCTGAGAATCCCAATGATATCTCTATTTAGGATGCTGAAACACAATCTGGTAATGAACAGGAAACTAGTGATAATGTTAATGATGATGTTCATGTTGATGCTCAACCCAGTAATGATAATGCTATAGAAATTGAACCTGTTGTTAATCTTGATAACCCACAATCAAAGAATCAACGTTATGATAAAAGAGACTTTGTTGCTAGGAAGCACGTAAGGAAAGAGAGCCTTGGGTTCAGAAACCCATGCCTTTTCCTCCAAAGCCATCCAAGAAAAAGGATGATGAGGATTTTGAGCGCTTTGCTGAAATGATTAGACCAATCTTTTTGCGTATGCGTTTAACTGATATGCTCAAAATGAATCCTTATGCTAAGTACATGAAAGATATTGTTACTAATAAAAGAAAGATACCGGAAGCTGAAATTTCCACCATGCTTGCTAATTATACTTTTAATGGTGGAATACCAAAGAAACCTGCAGATCCCGGAGTACCAACTATACCATGCTCCATTAAAAGAAACTATGTTAAAACTGATTTATGTGATCTTGGAGCCGGTGTTAGTGTTATGCCTCTCTCTTTATATCGTAGACTTGATTTGAATAAGTTAACACCTACTGAAATATCCTTGCAAATGGCTGATAAATCAACTGCTATACCTGTCGGTATTTGTGAGGATGTGCCTGTTGTAGTTGCAAACGTTACTATTTTAACGGACTTTGTTATTCTTGATATTCCCGAGGATGATAGTATGTCTATTATTCTTGGAAGACCTTTTTTGAATACTGCAGAGGCTGTTATTGATTGCAACAAAGGCAATGTCACTTTTCATGTTAACGGTAATGAGCATACTGTACACTTTCCGAGGAAACAACCTCAAGTCCACAGTATCAATTCTATTGGAAAAATTCCATCGATTATTTTTGGAGGTTTTGAATTTCCTCTTCCTACTGTCAAGAAGAAATATGATATTCTTATTGTTGGGGATGTGCATATCCCCGTTGAGGTAACATAGTTGCATTCGAAATTTCTCTGGTTTCATGTTACTCGAAATGAGTTTGTTAACAAGACTTGATCAACCTTGTTAGTGGATTCCTTTTGATGAGCATGAGATGGATGAAGTTAGAAAGCACAACCTTCTGTACCCTCCTTTTACTTTCTGTTATTTAGTTGAAATAAATTAAAAATAGTATTTTCTGTCAATTTTCTGAATTATTCGTGCAATATAAAAATACCCCGAAAATAAAAGTTCTCCAAATGCCCTGCCAATTTAATATGATTTTTTATGGAATATTTGAGAATATCTAGCACTGAGAACACATCAGGGGGGAGCAAGCACCTGGCCACAAGGGTCCAGGGCGCGCCCACCCCCCTAGGCGCGCCCCCCTACCTCGTGGGCCCATGGTGGCTCCCCTCCACTTATTCCTACACCCACACACTTCTTCTTCCTCCCAAAAAATCACCAGCCAACTCAAGCACGAGTTCTAGCTCATTTTGCTGCGATTTTCGATCTCCTTGCTCAAAGCACCTCTCACAAAACTGCTTTGGGGGATTGTTCCTTGGTATGTGACTCCTCCATTGGTCCAATTAGTTTTTGTTCTAGTGCTTTATTCATTGGAAATTCGTGCTGCCTAGGTGACCATGTTCTTGAGCTTGCATGTCAAATTTATATGGTTCCAAGTAGTTCTAATGCATGATATAGGCTCTAGGCACTTGTAGGAGTAGTTGCTCTCAATTTTGTTGAGTTTGGTTTACTTTTATTTGAAGTTACTAAAAACTTCAGAATTTTTCAGAAAACAATGAAGAGATTTTTGAGGGGCTCATCGAGCCGAAGCTCGAAGCGAAAGCAAAATGAAGAAGCAGAGAGGCCCAAATATAATCTGCCTCACATCACGGAGGTTCGGCCGTGTGAATGGCCTTCCAATGATTTCTTGAGAGCAGCCGGGATTTATGATGATTTTTATGAATTGGTTAAGAATGCAGGCCCCACCGACTTCCTCCGCAACCAACGCGAACAGTATCTCTTACTCACCAATACTTTTGTGCAAAACTTCTACTATTATCCTAAGGAATCACCTCCTTCAGTAGAGTTTCATTTATATGATGTGGTTAAGAAGATGTCACTATATGAATTTTGTAGGGTTTGCAAAATACCTTTCGAGGGTAGCTTAGAGGAACCACATCGTAAATATGTGGACGGGTTTATTCACACTATTATTGTAGGGGAAACTAGGAAGGTTTCTGATGCAAGAATCACTAGCATACATTTTCCCGTTTTACGCTATTTTGCAATATTTGCTAGTCGTTGCTTAATTGGTCACGGAAACTATGGAAACCTTAGTGTTCCTAATATTATTATTTTGTTCCATGGTTTATTCCATGACGACTCTATTAGTATGGGCGGTATTATTGCCAAACGGTTAAGTCTGAACCGTACAAAGGGCCCCATCTTTGGAGGTGTCTATGCTTCACGCCTTGTTGCATACTATAACATACCTATTAGACACTATAAAAAGAAGAAAAATTGCTGCCCACTGTTTATTTAGATTATAAGAGTATGGTAGCACATGATTTTATTGTTAGAATAGGGAAAAGGCGCTTAAGTACAACTTAATATTTGGTAAAAATCATCCTAAGACTATCACCTTGCCTGCTCCTTCCTTGTTTGATTTATCTGCAGGCAAGTACCTTGTTCCTTTGGAGGCCATTCACGCCTACCGGAACCCTACATCAGCTATAGAGCCAGAGCCGGAACCACAATTTGATCGTCCACGATAGTCTGACTACCAGTGGGATCCGAAGGTGATTGCCAACCAGTGGCAATCTGAGGCTTCTTCACAGTACGACCCCAACTATTACTTTGGATATCCGCCAGGCCAGCCGTGGCCATAGACCAACTTAGGCCAAAAGCCTAAGCTTGGGGGAGTACGTATTTCCCACCGACATTACATTTATGTTCACACACTCATTGCTAGATGTCGGTGCTCATACTTTTTCATTGTAATATCCATGCTAGTTTATTTCTTTTTTATGCTTTCTTCTTGTGTGTTTGATAAACCTTAAGAAAAACAAATAAAAATTAGTAGTAGCTTTTAGCTATTTTATTTTCCATGCTTGTAGTAGTAATTAAAAAGAAAACCCAAAAAGATTTCCTGTTCTTCTTTTGCTTGTTGGGAGCTTTCCCGTGTAAATAGTTTTATTTCTTTTCTTTTCTTTGGGGGTCGATAGGAGAAGACCATGATTAAATTGTTGAAGTGACTCCTATATGCATTATTGTTGATTTAACCAAGGGTCCATATTGCCTTGTCTTCTCCTGTTTATTGAATGCTTGCAGATTCCAACTTAGTCCAATGCACGTGCACTGTTATTATTATTCACATCATTCGGTTGTGCAAGTGAAAGGCAATTATGACGATATATGATGGACTGATTGAGATGGGAGAAGCTGGTATGAACTCGTCCTCTCTTGTTTTTGTAAATATGATTAGTTCATAATGGTTTACCTTGCATGCCAACATGGTATTAAGATGGTTGTGATGTGGTATGATAGGGTGGTATCCTCTTTTGAACGATTCGAGTGGCTTGACTTGGCACATGTTCACGCATGTAGTTGAAACAAAATCAACATAGCCTCTATGATATTTATGTTCATGGTGCATTATATCCTACTCGTGCTTGCATTCGGTGTTGATTAATTTTAATGCATGTTCATGACTGTTGTCGCTCTCTAGCTGGTCGCTTCCCAGTCTTTTTCTAGCCTTCACCTGTACTAAGCGGGAATACTGCTTGTGCATCCAATCCCATAAACCCCAAAGTTATTCCATATGAGTCCACCATACCTACCTATATACGGTATCTACCTGCCGTTCCAAGTAAATTTGCATGTGCCAAACACTAAACCTTCAAATGAAATTCTGTTTTGTATGCTCGAATAGCTCATGTATCAACTAGGGTTGTCCATATCTTCCATGTTAGGCGGGTTATTCTCAAGAGGAGTGGACTCCGCTCCTCATTCACGAGAAAATGGCTGGTCACCGAGATGCCCAGTCCCATGCTTTATGCAAATCAAATCAAAATAATTGCAAACAAAACTCTCCCTGGTACTATTGTTAGTTGGAGGCACTCGTTGTTTCGAGCAAGCCATGGATTGATGCTTGTTGGTGGAGGGGGAGTATAAACTTTACCATTCTGTTTGGGAACCGCCTATAATGTGTGTAGCATGGAAGATATCGCCATCTCTTGGTTGTTATGTTGACAATGAAAGTATGCCGCTCAAAATAATATTTATCTCTGCTTTAAATTCGAGCTCTGGCACCTCTACAAATCCCTGATTCCCTCTACAAAGGGCCTATCTATTTACTTTTATGTTGAGTCATCACTCTCTTATTAAGAAGCACCAGTTGGAGAGCACTACTGTCATTTGCATTCATTACTGTTAGTTTACATTGAGTATGACTTGACTGGATCTCTTTTACCATGAATTACAATGTCTAGTCAGTCCTTGATCTTTAAAGGTGCTTTGCATTTATGTTTTGCGGTCTCAGAAAGGGCTAGCGAGATACCATCCTGTTATATCATATCATGATTGTTTTGAAAAAGTGTTGTCATCCGAGATTTATTATTATTGCTCCCTAGTTGATTATGCCATTGATATGAGTAAACATGAGACCTAAGTGTTATTGTGAATGTGGTTAGTTCATAATCTTCGGTGAAAACTTGAATGCTGGCTTTACATATTTACAACAACAAGAGCAAACAGAGTTTGTAAAAGTTTTTCTTTATCACTTTCAATTTGTCAATTGAATTGCTTAAGGACAAGCAAAGGTTTAAGCTTGGGGGAGTTGATACGTCTCTGTCGTATCTACTTTTCCAAACACTTTTGCCCTTGTTTTGGACTCTAACTTGCATGATTTGAATGGAACTAACCCGGACTGACGCTGTTTTCAGCAGAATTGCCATGGTGTTATTTTTGTGCAGAAATAAAAGTTCTCGGAATGACCTGAAAATCAACGGAGAATTATTTTGGAATATATAAAAAATACTAGCGAAAGAATCAAGGCCAGGGGGCCCACACCCTAGCCACGAGGGTGGGGGGCGCGCCCCCTGCCTCGTGGCCCCCCTGGAGCTCCACCGACATCAACTCCAACTCCATATATTCATGTTTGGGGAGAAAAAAATCAGGGAGAAAGATTCATCACGTTTTACGATACGGAGCCACCGCCAAGCCCTAAACTCTCTCGGGAGGGCTGATCTGGAGTCCGTTCGGGGCTCCAGAGAGGGGAATCCGTCGCTCTCGTCATCATCAACCATCCTCCATCACCAATTTCATGATGCTCACCGCCGTGTGTGAGTAATTCCATCGTAGGCTTGCTGGACGGTGATGGGTTGGATGATATTTATCATGTAATCGAGTTAGTTTTGTTAGGGTTTGATCCCTAGTATCCACTATGTTCTGAGATTGATGTTGCTATGACTTTGCTATGCTTAATGCTTGTCACTAGGGCCCGAGTGCCATGATTTCAGATCTGAACCTATTATGTTTCCATGAATATATGTGAGTTCTTGATCCTATCTTGCAAGTCTATAGTCACCTACTATGTGTTATGATCCGGCAACCCCGAAGTGACAATAATCGGGACCACTCCCAGCGATGACCGTAGTTTGAGGAGTTCATGTATTCACTATGTGTTAATGCTTTGGTCCGGTACTCTATTAAAAGGAGGCCTTAATATCCCTTAGTTTCCAATAGGACCCCGCTGCCACGGGAGGGTAGGACAAAAGATGTCATGCAAGCTCTTTTCCATAAGCACGTATGACTATATTTGGAATACATGACTACATTACATTGATGAATTGGAGCTAGCTCTGTGTCACCCTATGTTATGACTGTTACATGGTGAACCACATCCGGCATAATTCTCCATCACCAATCCAATGCCTACGAGCTTTCCATATATTGTTCTTTGCTTATTTACTCTTCTGTTGCTATTGTTATCATCACTATAAAACACCAAAAATATTACTTTTGCTACCGTTACCTTTTACCACCGTTACCACTACTATCATATTACTTTGCTACTAAACACTTTGCTGCAGATATTAAGTTTACAGGTGTGGTTGAATTGACAACTCAGCTGCTAATACTTGAGAATATTCTTTGGCTCCCCTTGTGTCGAATCAATAAATTTGGGTTGAATACTCTACCCTCGAAAACTGTTGCGATCCCCTATACTTGTGGTTATCACCTGTCTTTGGGTCCAACGCCCCCCATGCGCATAGAACCAAGTTCTGCACCTGGGGGGCCAGCTCCTAGTAACTAGATCGACCCGTGCATCCAGCATCTCTTGCTCAGACTTATCCGAGTTAGGCATTGCCACCGCATAGCCACGTGGCCCCAGCCTATGGAACTGTGTCTTTTTTGCGGCATTGGCCTTGTTTTTTCTCGACCGTTCCTTAGATAATTTTGATTCCTTGAATTTCATGAAAGCGGGCCAGTGTTCTCTTTGCTTCTCCAGTGTTCCCTTGAATTCTGGAGTCTTCCTTCCTCCTTCGACGTAGTTGGCCCATATAGTTTTCTTGTGGGTGTTGAATGAAATTGCCATCTTCCTAAGAGCAGCGTCCTTGACTTTCTGCACATCTGCATCAGTGAAATGATCTGGTAGGGTGAAATGTTCCATGAGAGATTCCCAAAGCATTTTTTTGCTCTGTCATCGACCCAAGCAACATCTGGATGTTTATTTTTTGGCTCTTTCCATTATTGAATGGAGATCGGGAGTTGGTCCTTCACAAGAACTCCGCACCGACGAATGAACTTATTCGCAATGTTCTTAGGCGTGATTGGTTCGCCATTAGGTTTGATGGCAATGATGTTGTACTTTACACCGTCCTTCAACTTTTTGCCCAGGCCTCGCTTTGTCCTGTTGTCTGTAGAAGCAGATTTGCTCGATCTGGAGGGCTGAAAGAAGAAAGATCGATTCGTTAATATATCTTCAAATAAAAAAACATGTGATGATCACCAGATGCTTGCTTATATAAATATACCTCGCCGGTCTTTGTTATTTCAAGATCAACATTGTCTGCATCATCATAATCATAATCATAGTTCATGACTTCATCAATTCGGTCGTCGAGATTGAATATCTTATCATCACCCTCCCTGGTATTGTTCAGATATTCGGAGCCGTCATAATCTTCATTCTGATCATCTGGCCCGCGAGGGCTGCGTATGATCTCGAACATGGTCTCTTCTCCCTCTCTGCCGGTATTGTCCACCATAACTTTTATTTAACTAATCCAGAAGAAATATAAAACAATTTAGTATTCAAATTACAATGCATGGATGCAATCAATAAGGAAAAACTGAATCATAGTACATAATGTGCATCGTCTTGAATAATATATAATCTCGAATACATCGTCTCGAATAATATATAATCTCGAATACATCATCTCTAATAATATATATAATCTCGAATACATTGTCTCGAATATTATATGTCGGATAAATCACTAGCTAGCTAGCTTATAAAGATCGAATACTACAGAAGAATCTAGGCCACTCGCGGTTCCTGAGGCGCGGGCGGTGGACACCCGAAGAGAAGGAACCATCACAGGATCATATCTCCGGTCATCTGCCCAAAGAACCTGCCAGGTATTGGAGAACCTGACGTCCATAGCAGCCATGTAACGACGGACGTGCTCGTCCTCCTCCCTGACACGGCGAGGCACCACCTCCGGCGGGGCCGGCTCCCTCTGCACCGAATGTGGCCCACGCGAACGCCACCAAAGGAGACCAGGGTCGACGACGGGACCCGGGGCTGGGTTCCTCACCAAGCGGCGCGCCCCTGAAGGTAGCACCTCCCAGTGCTAGCCCGGCGGAGCCCAGTCCCAGACATGGGTCCTCTGAAGCAGGACGTCGTCGCGAACGGGTCGACGGCGGGGATGCGGGCCGGGCATCGTCAAATGCAAATACTGTTTGCCCGCAAAAAGTAACATTTTTTAAATTATTGGAGTGTGATAACTAAAATTCTATATGCAAATTCTAAATTTTTCTATAACTAAAATTATAAGAAACTAAAAAAAATCGATCATCGTCTAACAATTTGACATTAATCTAATTCATCTAGCTAAAACTAACATTTCTAAAATTTCTAACATTTCTATAACATTTCTAATATTTCTATAACTAAAAAAGATTTCTAACATTTCTATAAATATTTCTATAACTAAAAAACAGAAAATTTTCTAACATTTCTATAACTAAAAAACATAAAAATACTAACAATTTTACAATTAATTAACAATGTGTGTGTGTGTGGACATGGCGGCCAGGGCAGGAGCTCATCGGCGAGGCGAGGCGACGGGGGGCGGTGACGACGGGGATGGGGACGGCCGGGGCGGTGACGACGGGGACGGGGCGTCG
>NC_041384.1:561429560-561444433 GCF_002162155.2 Triticum dicoccoides | reverse complement strand
GGCAGAGGAGAAGAAGCAGATGAAAACTGACGAAATTTGTAAGTGCTGCTTATATAGGATGGGCCTTTAGTACAGGTTGGTGCCACCAACCGGTACTAAAGGTCAAATTTGGCCAGGCCAAGCGGCGGGAAGCGACCCCCTTTAGTACCGGGTGGTAGCTCCAACCGGTACTAAAGACACCCCTTTAGTACCGGTTGGAGCCATGAGCCGGTATTAAAGGGTCCGCACTGCCAGGCGAGGGGCGCAAAGTTTAGTCCCAACTCGCCTAGCGAAGGGTAGCCGCACTGGTTTATAAACCCAGCCGCGGCTGCTCCTTCGAGCTCCTCTCCAAAGCAGGCCTTCTGGGCCTACCTGTTCTGTGCTGTCCTGTGGGCCAACTGGGCCTTGCGGGCCTGCATCCTGGCCCAACAACAGGTTGGGTTTCTAGTCGTATGCACGCCGCTGTGGCCTAGTAGGCGGGTTTTTTTTATTTTCTTTTTTTGCTTTATTTATTTTCTTTTATTTATTTCTGAGTTGTTTTTTGCTGTATTTAGAGTCTCTTTGTGTATATTTTTTCTTTATATAAAAAAAATTACAAACTTTCTGTTAGTGCCGGTAGTTTTCAAATTTGAATAGTTTAAATTTTGAATTGTTTGAAATTTGTGTGAATCACTAGTTTGTGAATAACTTCACTTTAAAAATACATTTTTCAGTGATTCTTTTTTCTTATCTTTAATATTAGTGTGTTTTATCATTATATTCAATTTGGTAATGCTTAGGTGATACGTCTCGAACGTATTTATAATTTTTGATTGTTCCATGCTATATTATATTCTGTTTTGGACATTATTGGTCTTTATTATACACTTTTATATTATTTTTGGGACTAACTTATTAACCGGAGGCCCAGCCCAGAATTGCTGTTTTTTGCCTATTTTAGGGTTTCGCAGAAAAAGAATATCAAACAGAGTCCAAATGGAATGAAACATTCGGGAACGTGATTTTCGGAACGAACATGATCCAGAGGACTTGGACCCTACGTCAAGCAATCAACGAGGAAGGCACGAGGTAGGGGGGCGCACCTACCCCCCAGGCGCGTCCTCCACCCTCGTGGCCCCCCTGTTGCTCCATCGACGTACTCCTTCCTCTTATATATACCTACGTACCCCCAAACTACCAGGACGGAGCCAAAACCCTAATTCCACCACCGTAACTTTTTGTATCCACGAGATCCCATCTTGGGGCCTTTTCCGGAGCTCCGTCGGAGGGGGAATCAATCACGGAGGGCTTCTACATCAACACCATAGCCTCTCCGATGAAGTGTGAGTAGTTTACTTCAGACCTACGGGTCCATAGTTATTAGCTCGATGTCTTCTCTCTTTTTGGATCTCAATACAAAGTTCTCCCCTATCTTGTGGAGATCTATTTGATGTAATCTTCTTTTGCGGTGTGTTTGTTGAGACCGATGAATTGTGGGTTTATGATCAAGTTTTTTTTAGAACAAAAATGCCAGATGCGTCCGGCTTTAAATTAATAAAGCCCAAACGGCAGCGTACCACACATCAAGTCTTAATACAACACCAGAAGCCATTCTGGCTCAACCACCAAGTGCAAGCGAAACTAAACAAGCCACAAACGAGATTACAGGGCAGGGCCCGAACAGAGCACGCAGGCTCGTCAAGCAACCAAAAGGGGCCGAAGTCATGACTCCCTAGCCATCGCGTAAACTTGCACCAGACGTTGTTGGGCGGTCTTGATCAGCTCAGCATCCATGCGCCTCCCCAACAGACTCCACTGCTGCAATAGAAGGTTGCATTTGAAGATGATGTTAGCCGGATGATTTGGAAAACACCCTTATATAGTGAATTTGTTCCTAGTTAGCCATAAGGCCCAGACAAGTGTCCCAACACAACTCCACATAACCCGATATGCTGGACCCTGAATCTCATCTAGGAGGTTGAAGAGCTTGGTAGCCGAGCGTGGGTCCCAATGGACACCTGCCGTGGTCCGGATCGCACTCCACGCGAACCTCGGAAGAGGGTAACGGAAAAACACATGATTGGCATCCTCCGGTTCCCCGCACAACGCACACGGACCCGTGGCCGGTCCATTGCGTTTGGCTACGTTCAGGGAAGTGGGAAGCCTGTCGCGAAACAATTGCCATATGAAAAGTTTGATCTTCAAAGGCATCCACGCTTTCCACAGTCCTGCTAGCACTGGCTGTGTCAGCCCTCGACACAACTTACGGTATAAGGAGTTAACTGAGAACTTCCCCGAGTTAGTGAGCACCCAACTCACCATGTCAGACTGGTCCGAAAGACCCACTGGTTCAATGAGCTGCAGCAAGGCAGCGAGGCTTGATTGTTCGGGCCCATTGAGTTCCCGCTTAAACTGAATCTCGGGTGGCGTCGCGGCAAGCGCATCCGCCACCGACATCGCGGTGTTGAAAGCAATATCGTACAGATCCCGGAATTCGACCCAAAGGGGTTGAGTACCTATCCAAAGATCAGTCTAGAATCGCGCCAACCTACCGTTCCCAATCGAGAATTTTGCCCCCATGGCAAATGCTGGTTTGATCAACTGAAGATCATTCCAAAAAGGTGAGCCCCTTGCCCTCCCTTCAAAGAAATTCCTGTTCGGAAAATATTTGGCCCTTAGGAGATCAACCCACAATCCAGAGGCCCCCTGGGTGATCTTCCAAATCCACTTACACATCAACGCAATGTTAAGCCATCTTGAGTTGGTGATCCCAAGGCCCCCCAAGTCCTTGGGTCGACACCCCCAGGCCCATTTAACCATGTGATATTTGTGGTTCGGGCTAGTTCCTTCCCAAAAGAACTTGGCGCGAGGCATGTCCAACTTGGCATGGACCCCTTCTGCAAGCAGAAACAGTCCCATGGCGAACATTGGCAAAGAGGATAGGCTGGAGTTTGTTAGCACTAGCCTCGCCGCTTTCGACAAAAATTTGCCCCGCCAAGGGCAAACCCTACTCCTCACTTTGGCACACAGAGGCTCCCAATCCTCTATCATGGGCCGTTTGGTGTCTGCCGGGAGGCTGAGATAAGTAAACGGGAATTTGCCCACTTTGTAGTTGAGCAAATCAGCAATGTGCCTTCCCTCCTCGGCCTCAATCCCCATCGAGAGCACCTGCATATGTGGAAGTTAATTTTGAGGCCCGATATGAGCTCAAAACTGAGAAGAATCGCCTTGACCGCAGCAATACTATGAAGGTCAGGACGAAACAGCAGTAGCGTGTCATCCGCATACTGCAAGTGGGTCACTCCCCCTGGAATAAGATGGCCTACCAACCCTTTGATATGGCCAGCCTCAGCCGCTTTCCTTAGCATAGGGGACAGCGCGTCAACAACAAAGTTGAACAGGAGGGGGGAAAACAGATCCCCTTGTCTGAGGCCTCGTTTATTCCAAAAGAAGTGCCCTACTTCTCCGTTCACCGAAATAGCAGTTTGGCCTCCCGAGACCAACTGCATGACGCGGTGCACCCAGACAGCGGAGAAACCCTGGCTGAGTAGCACCTGACGGAGAAAATCCCAATTCACTCGATCATACGCCTTTTCGAAGTCTAGCTTCAACAGCACCGCCGGTTCCTTAGTGCGTTTGAGTTCATGTATTATCTCCTGAAGGGCCAGGGGGCCCTCGAGGATATTGCGACCACGAATGAACGCAGATTGGTTGCGATGGATCACACGATGGGCAATCGGAACTAATCTAGTCGCACACGCTTTGGCACAAATCTTAAACGGTACGTTGATAAGCGCAATGGGACGGAAATGTCTAATGTCATCGTCCCCTTGAACCTTTGGAATGAGCGATAACACTCCAAAGTTAAGGCGAGCTATGTCTACCGAACCACGCATAAACCCGTTGCAAATCTCGAAAATTGGGCCCCTAAGCAAGGGCCAGAAACGTTTAAACATAGCCACCGGCCACCCATCCGGGCCAGGGGCCGTGTCCGCCTTCATACCCGTCAGCGCGGCATTGATTTCTTCGGGGAGGAATGCGAGCCCCAACCCCTCATTCTCGCAATCCAGAACACGTTGTCCGGCTTCTCACACATCCGCGCGCAGGCCAGCCCTCTGGTCCTCACACGTCCCCATCAAATTAATGTAGAACTCATAAATATGACGAGAGATGTCCTCTTGTCGCAACAGAAGCCCCTGTTCCGATTGCAACCTGAGAATAGTGCATTTCCGACGTTGGCCATTAGCGTAGGCCTGGAAATATTTGGTATTAGCATCCCCTTTGAGGATCCATTTCAGACCACTACGGCGACGCCAGTATTCTTCCTCCGCACGCAACGACGCCTCGACCTGTCCTTCCAGGTCATATCAGTGGGCCCATTCCGTCTCCGTTAGGTCCTGGATATCAGCCTGGGAATCGATCGTAGCGATCCCCACTAGGATCGCGGCTCCGTGCGCTTTATCAGACCTCCCTAGGTTAGCACCCCATCCCTTGAGGCTTGCCCAGAACCGTCCCCCGACAATGTTCCAGAACTCCATCGGGCCACGCTAGGGCCCCACTTGACTCACGCACGCCCACCACTTCTCCCTAAAAAGCTCCTCGAAACCTGGCACCTCGAGAGAGGCTGTTTTGAAGAAAAAACGAGGGCTACAACGCACTCTGTCCTCCCCCGAGGAGTACACAAGTGGTACATGGTCCGACCCAATGCGAGTCTCCACGACCAGAGTGCAGAGGGGAAAACCCATTTCCCAATCTGGCAACATGAACACACGATCCAGCACGGAGCGTACTGAGTCTAATTGTTTGTTTGTCCATGTGAACCGAGCGCTCGTTCTAGCCACCTCCCTAAGGGCCATCGAGGCGATCGCATCATTAAACATAGCCACCCGAGGCCAGTTTATGTTACTGTTACTCTTATCCGCACTCGACCTGATCAAGTTGAAATCGCCTCCCACCAGGACAGGAAGCGTCGCCTCAATCACCAAGTTGACTTTGGCTTGGAGTTCTCCCAAGAACTCCGCCGATCTCGAGTGATCGGCCGGCCCGTAGACCTGAATGACTACCAGCTCGCGGCGCGAGGCCCTAACTCTAAAGTGTGCTACAATAAAAAACGTACCAACGTCCTAGTCGATAATCTCATACAATGCTCAATTTAAGCCTAGCAACATACCACCGGAGTGACCAACAGCCGGAACATGTTGCCACTCAAAGCGCTCCAACGGGTCTATTGCGAGCAACTCGTGGAAACGAAAATCCCCCTTGACCATTTCCTGCAGCCCAACGATATCGACATCCTCGCTATGCATGTACTCCTTAAGTCTCTTCTCCAAGCCCATCAAGTTTATCCATGAACAATATTTGAATCTTCTCTAAATTCTTTTATGTATGATTGGTTATCTTTGCAAGTCTCTTCAAATTATCAGTTTGGTTTGGCCTACTAGATTGATCTTTCTTGCAATGGGAGAAGTGCTTAGCTTTGGGTTCAATCTTGCGGTGTCCTTTCCCAGTGACAGTAGGGGCAGCAAGATACGTATTGTATTGTTGCCATCGAGGATAACAAGATGGGGTTTATATCATATTGCATGAGTTTATGCCTCTACATCATGTCATCTTGCTTAAAGCGTTACTCTGTTCTCTTGAACTTAATACTCTAGATGCATGCTAGATAGCGGTCGATGAGTGGAGTAATAGTAGTAGATGCAGGCAGGAGTCGGTCTACTTGTTTCGAACGTGATGCCTATATACATGATCATACCTAGATATTCTCATAACTATGCTCAATTCTGTCAATTGCTCAACAACAATTTGTTCACCCATCGTAAATACTTATGCTCTTGAGAGAAGCCACTAGTGAAACCTATGGCCCCCGGTCTATCTTCCATCATATTAATCTTCCAATACTTAGTTATTTCCTTTGCCATTTATTTTACTTGCATCTTTTATTACTCTTTATCATAAAAATACCAAAAATATTATCCTATCATATCTATCAGATCTCACTCTCGTAAGTGACCGTGTAGGGATTGACAACCCCTTATCGCATTGGTTGTGAGGATTTATTTGTTTGTGTAGGTGCGAGGGACTCATGCGCGGCCTCCTACTGGATTGATACCTTGGTTCTCAAAAACGGAGGGAAATACTTACGCTACTTGGCTGCATCACCCTTTCCTCTTCAAGGGAAAACCAACGCAGTGCTCAAGAGGTAGCAAGAAGGATTTCTGGCGCCGTTGCCGGGGAGGTTCACGCAATACAAGTCAAGATTTGACTCCCGACAATGAGTCACTTATGGCGCCGTTGCAAGTCAAGACATACCAAGTACCCATCACAAACCCTTATCTCCCGCATTACATTATTTGCCATTTGCCTCTTGTTTTCCTCTCCCCCACATCACCCTTGCCGTTTTATTCGCCCCCCTCTCCATCCTCCCTCTCTTTCTCTATTTGCCTCTTTTTGCCCGTCTCTTGTTTGCTTGTGTGTTGGATTGCTTGCTTGTCACGATGGCTCAAGATAATACTAAATTGTGTGACTTCACCAATACCAACAACAATGATTTCCTTAGCACTCCAATTGCTCCTCTTACCGATACTGAATCGTGTGAAATCAATGCTGCTTTGTTGAATCTTGTCATGAAAGATCAATTCGCCGGCCTTCCTAGTGAAGATGCCGCTACCCATCTGAATAGCTTCGTTGATTTATGTGATATGCAAAAGAAGAAAGATGTGGATAATGATATTGTTAAATTGAAGCTATTCCGTTTTTCTCTTAGAGATTGTGCTAAAGCTTGGTTTTCGTCTTTGCCTAAAAATAGTATTGATTCGTGGAATAAGCGCAAATATGCTTTTATCTCTAAGTATTTTCCTCTCGCTAAGATCATCTCTCTTAGAAATGATATTATGAATTTTAAGCAACTTGATCATGAACATGTTGCACAAGCTTGGGAGAGGATGAAATTAATGATATGTAATTTCCCTACACATGGTTTGAATTTGTGGATGATTATAGAAACTTTTTATGCCGGATTGAATTTTGCTTCTAGAAATCTTTTAGATTCGGCCGCGGGAGGCACTTTTATGGAAATCACTTTAGGAGAAGCTACTAAACTCCTAGATAATATTATGGTTAATTATTCTCAATGGCACACTGAAAGATCTACTAATAAGAAAGTGCATGCGATAGAAGAAATTAATTTTTTGAGTGGAAAGATTGATGAACTTATGAAATTATTTACTAATAAAAGTGTTTCTTCTGATCCTAATGATATGCCTTTGTCTTCTTTGATTGAGAATAATAATGAATCTACAGATGTGAGTTTTGTTGGTAGGAATAATTTTGGTAACAACGCGTATAGAGGAAACTTTAATCCTAGGCCGTATCCTAGTAATTCCTCTAATAATTATGGTAATTCCTACAACAATTCTTATGGAAATTATAATAAGATGCCCTCTGATTTTGAATCTAATATTAAAGAATTTATTACTTCGCAAAAGAATTTCAATGCTTTGATTGAAGAAAAATTACTTAAGATTGATGAGTTGCTAGGAACATTGATAGAATTTCTCTTGATGTTGATTCTTTGAAACTTAGATCTATTCCACCTAAGCATGATATTAATGAGTCTCTCAAAGCCATGAGAATTTCCATTCATGAGTGCAAAGAAAGAACCGCTAGGATGCGTGCTAAGAAAGATTGCTTTATAAAAGCGTGTTCTTCTAGTTTCCATGATAATAAAGATGAAGATCTAAAAGTTATTGATGTGTCCCCTATTAAATCTCTGTTTTGCAATATGAATCTTGATAATGATGGGACTGAATATGATCCACCTTTACCTAGACGGCATTCCAAAAAATTCGGAGTCTTTAGATCTTGATGCTAAAATTGTTAAAAGTGGGATTGAAGAAGTCAAAACTTTAAATATTAATGAAACCACTATTTTGGATTTTAAGGAATTTAATTATGATAATTGCTATTAGATAGATTGTATTTCCTTGTTGGAATCCATGCTAAATTCTCCTCATGCTTATAGTCAAAATAAAGCTTTTACTAAACATATCGTTGATGCTTTGATGCAATCTTATGTAGAAAAACTTGAGTTGGAAGTTTCTATCCCTAGAAAACTTTATGATGAGTGGGAACCCACTATTAAAATTAAAATTAAAGATCATGAATGCTAAGCTTTGTGTGATTTGGGTGCTAGTGTTTCCACGATTCCAAAGACTTTGTGTGATTTGCTAGGTTTCCGTGATTTTGATGATTGCTCTTTAAACTTGCACCTTGCGGATTCCACTATTAGGAAACCTATGGGAAGAATTAATGATGTTATTATTGTTGCAAATAGGAATTTTATGGCAGTAGATTTTTTTATTGTTCTTGACATAGATTGCAATCCTTCATGTCCTATTATTCTTAGTAGACCTCTCCTTAGAATGATTGGTGCAATTATTGATATGAAGGAAGGGAATATTTGTCGGTGCTCTGGGAACGGGGGTCCCCAGACTTGCCTGCCTGCGGCCTGCGGTGTGGCTCAAAGGGGGGGGGGCAGCACGACCCATATTCATCAACACAGACTCAAGACCCTCGCGAGGGGCCAAGCCTCGCGGGGCGGACGACACGGAGCTTCCTCAGGCACGGCCTCATCAGGCTGGCTCGCGAGGAGGCGGAGAGATCAAGGCGGGGTACCTCACAAGGTGCCCGTGACGCAAGCCATGACGACCAAGGGCGCTAGGCGGGTGACAGCCCGCGAAGTGTCCTCCTTTCCCCTTTGGTGCAAAGGGGGCAAGCGCAGCCGCGGAGTACCGAGGCATCAGGCAAAGGTTGCCATTTCGGTGCAACAAGACCAAGACCAGGAGGACCGCAAGACGGAGGTCATGGTGGAGCCCAAGACGGCGTCACCACCAGAGCTTTGTGCAGGCGAAGACTACTTTTGTCAGGATAGCTGGTACTAGCTATCCCCCTTCAAATTAGCCCGCCATTGTTGGCCCCGTTCCCGCTCGATATTTGGGAAGAGGACCAGGGCCTCTATAAATAGGACCAGCCACCCACATGATAGGGGGTTCGAGATCGAATCAGAGAAGGAGAGAGAGAGAGAGAGAGAGAGAGAGAGAGAGAGATAGAAGGGTGATTGAACTCCTCCTAGCAGTTCATCGCCCCAGCCAAGAACAGACCCTCGCGAGGCTGTTCTTCCTTGTATTGCTCATCATCATCAGCCCAAGAGGCAATCCACCACACCACACACTGGACTAGGGTATTACACCACAACGGTGGCCCGAACCAGTATAAACCCTGTGTCTCTTGTGTTGTCCTTTCCATAGCTTAGATCTTAGCGAGGCGAAGGGGTGCAGGTAGGTAGGAGGCAAAATCTCTCCGCGCACCCCAGTGTTCGAACCTCAAGGGTCTGCCGGAACCCGAAATCCGACATTTGGCGCGCCAGGTAGGGGTGCGCCGGAATCCACCTTCTACCGCTTCGTGCCCCATCGTGTCGTCATCACCATGTCCGGCGACCAGGCGGGCAACCCAGATCCATGGGCGGCACGGCCCGCCCACGCAGAGCCGCTCGCCTCGGGCGACCCCGTGCCCCAGGCAGCTCGCGGTCCGCAGGGTGCTACAGGCCGCGGGCGACGCGGATAGGCTTCGACAGCTCTCACGCCGCGGCAGGCGCGGTCAGCAGCGAGGGCCTCCAATCACGCTGCGACCACGACACCATACACCCGCCGGGAGCAGGCAAACTTGAGGGCTGCGCTCACGGTGGCCTGAGAACTGCGGCAGTGCAGGCTGCTGGAGGGCGGCCGTGACATGCTGCTGGAGCGGGTGGCAGAGCTCCTGGGCTTCGCCGCCTTGGGGGCTCACCCCTTCTACACCCAGCTCTCATCTCAAGCCCAGGGCGGCCCGCACGGGGGCTCCGCGCGCGCCCGCGGCTCCAAGGCTACTCCAACGCCGGCGAAGCTGTCGGCACCGAACCAGCGGCGGCGCTGCCCCCGCTCCCGGTCCGCGAAGAAGAAGGACTCGACGCGACCCACGGCCCCAGTGGACAGCCGTGCTACCACCCCACGGTGGGCGCGTCAAGCAGAGCTGCGTGGCACGCGGAGCACTACAGCATGGCCTTCGGGATAACGGCGCCAGAAGAATACGTGCCCCTCATGATGGACCAAGGACACCCTCACGAGGGCGAACAAGGCTCGCTCCTTAGCCCAAGCTGGGGGGACGAGGCGCCAGAAGCTGAGCCCTTCCAGGAGTCCCGGTACGGTCCCACTAGCCACGCTGGAGGCAACGATTATCGGGTACCGCTAATTCCTCAGGAGCAGGCATACGCTAATCATGGATCGCAGGAGGTGCAGGTCGCCACAGCGAGCAGCTGCCCCGGTCCCACAGTCTCCTACCCCTCGGGAGGAGGGCGCAGGGGGCTGCAGGAGAGGGGCCGAGATCTGACATCACCACCGCGGCGTTCGGAGCAAGGTGTTCTCAGGAGGTAGGCCCTCTGCTGGGGAGGTGCCTCAGGGCCTGCCCCTGGCGGAGGACCCGTGGTCGTCGGGGGAACCGCTGGCGACCGCTCTACCCCATCGGCGGCGTCCTGGTTTCCGGTCGTTGTTGATGGCACTAGAGTGTGGCGCAAGGCGGGGCCCTTGTCTGGTGATATGAAGCAAGGCCGGTACCTGTAAAGAAGGCCTAGTGCCTGTGAAGCTCGCCGCCCCGTGACACTCTCACGTAATAATGAGTGGGGCTGTACATGCCCCGGAGTCTCAGGGGTGCCGGCCTCAGGCCCTGGGGCTCTCTCCCACGCCCAGTGGCAGCACTTAGCTCCGCGCTGGTGAGAAGACGTCCAAGACTAGATTAGGTGCCGGACGCGGCCTTTCGTCTGCTTTCGTTGCTTTCCCCTTTTGGTTGTTGCTTTCCCCCGCTGGATTCAAGTTGGATTCGAATTTGAGATTTGCGTGTGTTCAGGGAAGGGGTGCTTAGTCTCGTTCAAGCAATTTCTCGCGTTTTGGTTACCACTTCGCCTCAGCTGCCTCCCCTCGTGAGCCCCTCGCGAGCCGGGTCAGGCCTATCTTGCACGCAACCCAGACTGCCGCTGCCGCGTCCTCTCAGGAGGGTGTTTTACTGCTGGTCCTACGGATTCAATCAGGGAACACTCGGGACATCACAGCCTCCCACAGGCTACCTCAGGGCCCGCATGGGACAAAGGTAAACTAGCCGACCAGCACGTCGCTTAAGCCAACCACTTGGCGCGGGCGCATGGGCAATGTAGCGTCTACTAATACGATGAACACAAGTTTTACATGAGGGGCTCCCCCTCCCAAAATGCTCTCACAGCCATCAGGCCAAAACCTGAGTTCTATTCATGCAGGGTAAGGAAGCAGGAACGACGCACAATTAGTCGGATAAATCCCCCAATGCGTCCTCAGGAGCACCACCCGAACCGTTGCTGGCGTCGCTGAACTCGCCATCGCTGTCCGCGTCGCCTCCAGCGGTGTCAGGGCCGTTCACCACACCGTCCTCGTCGGCAGCCACAATCACGCCGTCGTTGTCCGAAGCGAAGGCCCTGACAAGAGCATCCACATTGTCTTCCACCCAGTGCGCCAGGTCGTCTCGGACGGCCTAGGGGACTGGGGGCGATGGCGGCGTCGAAATCGAAGTGGGGATCCATGTTTTGGAGATGGCTGAAGACGCGAGAAAAGGCGCGCCCGAGCAGGGCGCGGCTCCTCTCCTCCACCAACCTGTCAGCCCTGACCGACCGCACCTCCAGCTGCGTCACCACGTCGGTGAAGAACTGAAGGTTGTCGGCGTAGTTGACTGCGTGCGGCTCGCCAACAGCCGCCTCGCAGATGTTGCCTAAGGCTGTGTTGGCTCTCTCAAGGAGCGTGGTAAGCATGGGGCCGTGTTCATGCTCCAGGATCCGCCGCTGACGTATCTCATCCGCATTCTGGCGCGCAACGACCTCAGCCTCCTCCACCCGCTGGCGAAGAAGGAGCACCTCGGCCTGGGAGGTGGTTGACTCCCCTTGCGCTACCTCAAGGGCGGCCCAAAAAGCGTCGGCCCGCCGCGTCGCTTCCTCCAGCTTGGCCCTCAAGGCAGCAGTCCTACCTTCAGCCTCGGCCCGGATCAACTCCAGCCTATCCTCGAACTCGTGCTCGAGGTTCAAGCGCGCCATCGCCACCCGACGTCCGACCTCCTCCAGGACACAGGCTTCCTGTGCAGCGACATCGTCCTCCGCCTGCGTCACCAAGCAATCCCTCGTCTCCAGACGCTCGTACTCGCGGGTACGTTCGGCAGCTTCCAGCGTCAGCCTCCTCACGCTTCTGGAGCTCTGCTGAGTCGCCAGCAGCCACCTTCATCGATGCGAGGGCTGCCTCGCGCAGCTCCACCTGCTCCTCCAGTGAGTGGCACCAGGCCAGGAGCTCCCGAGCCCGCTCCTCCGCAGCCTTTCGCCGCGGGTCAGCTTCCCCGGCCTCCTCAGCGGCCCAAGATCGGGCCTCCCGAGAGGCCACCAGCGATGCCTTGGCCTCTGCATCGTCAAGATTGTGCTGACGGCGCGCAAGGGCGATGGCGCCCTCCAGCTCGCGCCTCTCTGTAGCCAGGCGCAGGCCCTCGGCCTCAAGGCGCGCGTCTTCATCAGCAAGCTCCTCACCAAGCAGGCTCACCGCGTCAGCCGCCCTTCGAAGGAATCCTTGGCGAAGAGCGCGACGATCCCGGGCGCGCTCGAGCACATATTCCACACCATCATCTGCCCCGAGCAAGCGCCGGGGGCCATGAATCAGCACTCCCCCTCCGAGAAGGGGGCTGGGGGCTGGCACCCTCGCGACGGCCGGGCACGCCCCGCCAGAAGCCCGGCCTGGAGCCAGCCCGTCCCTAGATGAAGAGCGCATGGAGCACCTCAACCAATCGCAGTCCACGACCAGGCGAGAAGCCCACGGCAGGCTGGCTATGCCACAAGAAGGCCCGCAAAGAAGGATCACGAGGTGCGCAGGGCCATGATGCGCCTCGGGACGGTTCACCTCTTCGATCGCCCTCACCACAAGGGCTCTGCTGCTCGGAGCGCTTGAGGACGGTGGAGGGGGCGAAGCCAAGGGGGGCGGCACCTCAGCCGTCTCCATGAGCTCGGCTGGAAGGGGCCTGTGGAGCAAGGATCAGTAAAAGCAACAGAAGGATCGGGAGCTAGGAAAGGAGAAGGCTTACTCATTAGTGGCGAAGTACTTCCTACGCTTCAGCAGGCGACAAGGGTAATCGTCGCCCAGGGCCTCCCTTCTCTTCCGGAGGGCCTCAAAGTCCACACGGAAGCGGCCCAAGAGTTGAGCGCAGGGATCAACCTGCGACGAAGACAGAGCGTCAAGGCGATCTGCGTCAGGGGCGCCTGCCTGATGCGCGCTGCCAATCGCCTCGCCAAGAGAAGCAGCTGGAGCCTCAGGGGCCTCAGTCACAGGCACTGAGTGCAGCTGCTTGTCACCCTCAGCCTCGGCGGCACGGGCCCCAAGAGCTGCTCCCTCATGAGCATCGCCCGACGCTGTCACCCTGCCGGGAGCCCCCTCGGCCTCTGGCGCTTCATGCCTCCCTGCTCCGCCACTTGAGGAAGAGTCGCCTTGGCTGACTGGAAGGGCAGTCACCATCACTGGGTTCTCGCGAGGCCCCTGGAGGCCGGCGGGGCGCGGCCCCCACTCATCAAAGATAGGCATCTGATTCACAAAATCGCCCCTACTCTGGCAGAGGTACAACAAGGCCCCTCCCTGCTGGATGCTGCCAGGGTTGGGGTCCCCAGTCAGGGTCAAGAGCGCTGTCCTCAGCACTTCAGGCGTCAGGTCCTCTTCCTGGAGCCTCATACGATCATCGCGCCCGCTGAAGGCCCACATCCGGTGGAAGTGGCATTGGAGAGGAGCAACGCAGCGTAGCAGGAACTCCTTCACCACCTTGGGCGCTGTCACGCCAAGCGACCTCAAGAACGCGAAGCGGTGCCAGACGAAGATGAGCCGGGGGCTCTCAAGCGTCTCCTGGCCCTAGCCCGAATTGGGGACAGCAGGCGAAGTTGGCTTCGATAGCAGGGGGCTGGGCACCCCTGCATCCACATACAGCCACCGCCCGCGAAACCCAGTCGCGGGCAGAGGGAGCCTGAAGTCAATCCCAAAGGCCACTGTCTCAGACGCGGCAACGAAGCCCACGCACGCCCAGCATTGGGTAGGGTCGACAAGGCGCAGCGAGAAGAAGTGGTGCAGCAAGGCAACCGAAGGAAGGATGCCCATCATAGCCTCGCAAACAAAGGCGAAGACCGAAAGGAGGGTGATGGATTCAGGACCCATATGCATCATGTGGATCTGATAGTGGGAAAGCACGGCATTGAAGAAATCAGAAAAGGGAGGAACCAGACCCGCCCATAGGGCGTCGGCAAAATACGAGACCTCGGTGACTATCCTGCCGCTGGAGAAGTGGGACACGGTCCAGGCCGTCGTCCTCCCGCATTCGTTGAAGATAGTGGCCAGAGCCGAGCTGACCTTGCCCAAGCCCTCGGCGGGGGCCGCCAACAGCGGCGGGCAAGGCGGAGGCACGAGTCTCTTCCCTCTTCCCTTCTTCGTCGGAGCCATGGAGATGGGAAGGGGGGGAGGGAAGGTTCGACATTGGGTTGAAAACAGAAGCTGGAGTTCGAGCGGAGGAAGGACAGAGGGCGCTCGAGCAACAGAAAGGGGAGCGGCTGTGTACGACTACGAGTCCGCCTAGCATGGCGCAAAATAAGGGGGGCGTGGGGGAACAGTGCCGCCCACGTCCAATAACCGCCATGCGGCGCCCAAGGCCGCAGGCTGTTAGGGCCCGCGGTGCTTCGCTCTTGCCCTTCCGCCTCCCTACATGGTCAAGTCCGGGCGCGCCTTGGGCCCGGGGGCTACTGTCGGTGTTCTGGGAACGGGGGTCCCCAGACTTGCCTGCCTGCGGCCTGCGGCGTG
>NC_041384.1:561392521-561428902 GCF_002162155.2 Triticum dicoccoides | reverse complement strand
CGGCGCCCAAGGCCGCAGGCTGTTAGGGCCCGCGGTGCTTCGCTCTTGCCCTTCCGCCTCCCTACATGGTCAAGTCCGGGCGCGCCTTGGGCCCGGGGCTACTGTCGGTGTTCTGGGAACGGGGGTCCCCAGACTTGCCTGCCTGCGGCCTGCGGCGTGGCTCAAAGGGGGGGGGGGGCAGCACGGCCCATCTTCATCAACACAGACTCAAGACCCTCGCGAGGGGCCAAGCCTCGCGGGGCGGACGACACGGAGCTTCCTCAGGCACGGCCTCATTAGGCTGGCTCGCGAGGAGGCGGAGAGATCAAGGCGGGGTACCTCACGAGGTGCCCGTGATGCAAGCCATGACGACCAAGGGTGCCAGGCAGGCACCAGCCCGCGCAGTGTCCTCCTTTCCCCTTTGGTGCAAAGGGGGCAAGCGCAGCCGCGGAGTACCGAGGCATCAGGCAAAGGTTGCCATTTCGGTGCAACAAGACCAAGACCAGGAGGACCGCAAGACGGAGGTCATGGTGGAGCCCAAGACGGCGTCACCACCAGAGCTTTGTGTAGGCGAAGACTACTTTTGTCAAGATAGCTGGTACTAGCTATCCCCCTTCAAATTAGCCCGCCATTGTTGGCTCCGTTCCCGCTCGATATTTGGGAAGAGGACCAGGGCCTCTATAAATAGGACCATCCACCCACATGGTAGGGGGTTCGAGATCGAATCAGAGAAGGAGAGAGAGAGAGAGAGAGAGATAGAAGGGTGATTGAACTCCTCCTAGCAGTTCATCGCCCCAGCCAAGAACAGACCCTCGCGAGGCTGTTCTTCCTTGTATTGCTCATCATCATCAGCCCAAGAGGCAATCCACCACACCACACACTGGACTAGGGTATTACACCACAACGGTGGCCCGAACCAGTATAGACCCTGTGTCTCTTGTGTTGTCCTTTCATAGCTTAGATCTTAGCAAGGCGGAGGGGTGCAGGTAGGTAGGAGGCAAAATCTCCGCGCGCACCCCAGTGTTCGAACCTCAAGGGTCTGCCGGAACCCGAAATCCGACAATATTAGATTCCAATTTCCGTTAAGGAAAGGCATGGAACACTTCCCTAGAAAGAAAATTAAATTACCTTATGAATCTATTATGAGATCCACTTATGGATTGCCTACCAAAGATGGCAATACCTAGATCTATCCTCGCTTTTATGCCTAGCTAGGGGCGTTAAACGATAGCGCTTGTTGGGAGGCAACCCATTTTTATTTTTATTCCTTGATTTTTGCTCCTGTTTAGTAATAAATAATTTATCTATCCTCTGTTTTGGTTGTGTTTTTTGTGTTTAATTAGTGTTTGTGCCAAGTAGAACCGTTTGGAAGACTTGGGGAAAGTCTTTTTAATCTTGCTGTAAAAAGCAGAAACTTTAGCGCTCATGAGAATTGCTGCCATTTTTATTTGGAAAGTAATATTTAGTTAATTCTTTTTGCAGATGATTAATAGACAAATTCCTCACGTCCAGAAATTTATTTTAGAATTTTTGGGGTTCCAGATCTTGCGTTAGCTACAGATTACTACAGACCGTTCTGTTTTTGACAGATTCTGTTTTTCGTGTATTGTTTGCTTATTTTAATGAATCTATGGCTAGTAAAATAGTTTATAAACCATAGATAAGTTGGAATACAGTAGGTTTAACACCAATATAAATAAAGAATGAGTTCATTACAGTACCTTGAAGTGGTGTTTTGTTTTCTTTCGCTAATGGAGCTCACGAGATTTTCTACTTTAAGTTTTGTGTTGTGAAGTTTTCAAGTTTTGGGTAAAAGATTTGATGGATTATGGAACAAGGAGTAGAAATAGCCTAAGCTTGGGGATGCCCATGGCACCCCAAGGTAATCTAAGGACACCTAAAATCCAAAGTTTGGGGATGCCCCGGAAGGCATCCCCTCTTTCGTCTACTACCATCGGTAACTTTACTTGGAGCTATATTTTTATTTACCACATGATATGTGTTTTGCTTGGAGCGTCTTGTATTATTTGAGTATTTATTTGTTAGTTTTCCACAATCATCCTTGCTTTACACACCTTTTGAGAGAGACACAGATGATTCGAAAATTGTTAGAATACACTATGTGCTTCACTTATATCTTTTGAGTTATATAGTTTTTGCTCTAGTGCTTCACTTATATCTTTTAGAGCACGTCGGTGGATTTGTTTTATAGAAACTATTGTTCTCTCATGCTTCACTTAGATTATTTGGGAGTCCTACAAAACAGCATGGTAATTTGCTTTAATTATGTTATGCATTCAAGATTAATAAATTTTTTCTTATGAGTGTGTTGAATACTATGAGAAGTTTGATACTTGATAATTGTTTTGAGATATGGAGATGGTGATATTAGAGTCATGATAGTCGAGTAGTTGTGAATTTGAGAAATACTTGTGTTAAAGTTTGTGATTCCCGTAGCATGCACGGATGGTGAACCGTTATGTGATGAAGTCGGAGCATGATTTATTTATTGATTGTCTTCCTTATGAGTGGCGGTCAGGGACGAGCGATGGTCTTTTCCAACCAATCTATCCCCCTAGGAGCATGCGCGTAATACTTTGCTTTGATAACTTGTAGATTTTTGCAATAAGTATATGAGTTCTTTATGACTAAGGTTGAGTCCATGGATCATACGCACTTTTCTTCCTTCCACCATTGCTAGCCTCTCTAATACCGCGCACCTTTCACCAGTATCATACACCCACTGAGGGAGTCCTGGATTAGGGGGTCTCCGGACAGCCGGACTATATCCTTTGGCCGGACTGTTGGACTATGAAGATACGAGATTGAAGACTTCGTCTCGTGTCTGGATGGGACTCTCCGTGGCGTGGAAGGCAAGCTAGGCAATATGGATATGTACATCTCCTCCCTTGTAACCGACCTTGTGTAACCCTAGCCCCCTCCGGTATCTATATAAACCGGAGGGTTTAGTCCGTAGGACAACATACAGTCATACCATAGGCTAGCTTCTAGGGTTTAGCCTCTACGATCTCGTGGTAGATCAACTCTTGTAATACTCATATCATCAAGAACAATCAAGCAAGACGTAGGGTATTACCTCCATTAAGAAGGCCCGAACCTGGGTAAACATCGTGTCCCCTGCCTCCTGTTACCATCCGCCTTAGACGCACAGTTCGGGACCCCCTACCCGAGATCCGCCGGTTTTGACACCGACATTGGTGCTTTCATTGAGAGTTCCACTGTGTCGTCATCATAAGGGGGGATGGCTTGTCTCATTGTCAAGGACAACATCACCTCTGGAGGAGCCCTGGCTGTAGGCCAAACTCTCTGACTAGGCGGCTTTGTCATGCCCGCCCGCTCGGCCATTGCGCCGACGATGACCTCTCCGGTCATTGAAAATAGCCTCCACATCGGCTCGAAATTCGCCGAGCAGATGGATCCAATGGATCTCTCCTCCTTGAACGAGCTCTTGGTTCGCATCGCCGCTCTGGGAGTCGCTACGGACTATGATCGGATCATGATTTATCCGACCAAAGGGAGATTAACTCTCCGCCGGTCACCCATCAGATAGCGGTGGTGGAGGAGCAACGCGGCAATTATTCCTCTATCATGAGGACGAACTATGTGAAAGTGCGTTATATCGACTAGAGGGGGGTGAATAGGCGATTTTTATGAAAGTCTTAAGAACATAGAAGTTTTGAAGACAAACTATAAAATTAAACCTATTACCATGCAGCGGAAGGTAGACTACACTAGGCAAACCATAGTCAAGTATTCAATGAAGTGTTAGCACAAAGACTAATAGCAACTAGGTAGTAAGGATCAGGTAGGAAGATATTGTGAAGCCAAACAGAACATGCAGTCACTCAGTGAAGACAAATGATAGTGCAAACATACAATGACTTCACGAGGAGTAACAGTAAGTAAAGGGAAGTGAAGATGAAACCAGTGACTCGTTGAAGACAATGATTTGTTGGACCAGTTCTAGTTGCTGTGACAACTGTACGTCTGGTTGGAGCGGCTAGGTATTTAAACCTTAGGACACACAGTCCCGGACACCCAGTCCTGAACACGCAGCTCAGGACACCCAGTCCTCACCGTATTCTCCTTGAGCTAAGGTCACATAGACCTCGCCCAATCACTCTGGTAAGTCTTCAAGGTGGACTCCCAAACCTTCACAGACATCGTTCACCAGCAATCCACAATGTCTCTTGGATGCTCAGAACGCGACGCCTAACCGGCTGGAGGATGCACAATCCTCAAGTGTAATAAGTCTTCAGATCACACAGACAAGAAGACTTAAGTGATGCCCAATTCTCTCTGGCTCTGGTGGTTAGGGCTTTATCCTCGCAAGGAATTCTCTCTCAAAGGCTTCGAGGTGGGATGCTCTCAAACGACAAAAGCCGTACTTTCAATCTGAGCAGCCAACCGTTTATGGTTGTAGGGGGTGGGCTATTTATAGCCACTTGGCAACCCGACCTGATTTGTCCGAAATGACCCTGGGTCACTAAGGAACTGACACGTGTTCCAATAGTCAGATTTCAAACTCACACGGCAACTTTACTTGGGCTACAAGCAAAGCTAACTTGTCTGACTCTGGACAAGATCCGCTCTCATAGTCTTCACTCGAAGACATAGGTTTTTGGTTTAGGCATCACTTCAGTCATTCTGACTGGTTCTCTTGGACCCCACTTAACAGTACGGTGGTTCCTATGACTCAACACAAAAGAAAAAGAACTACAAAATATCTAAGTCTTCGAGCTCCATAGGCTTCATATAGTGTCTTCTCTTGTCATAGTCTTCAATGTGAATATCTTCATATACCACCTTTGACTTCAATGTCTTCATACATTTTTAGGGGTCATCTCTGGTAGTAAAACCGAATCAATGAGGGACTTCTACCTGTGTTATCCTGCAATTCTCACAAACACATTAGTCCCTCAACTAGGTTTGTCGTCAATACTCCAAAACCAACTAGGGGTGGCACTAGATGCACTTACAATCTCCCCCTTTTTGGTGATTGATGATAAACTAGTTGAAGTTTTCAACGGGGAATATAATCTGTGAAATTGTAAAGGATAAGGAATTGTCTTCATAAGTTGCAAGGGCTCCCCCTGAAGATGTGCATATAAGTTAATTTGCTTTTGGAATGCAAATGCACATGGCAGGTTGTACTTGTGGAGATCCACTTCAACTTATGATGACAATCCACTATGCATGTGAAAGTATATGAAGATAATGACATGCATAATGGAAAATGGACGTCTACAGAATGAGCTAAGTGCGGAATTTATCGTCGCACCTGCGGAATTTATCTTCGCAAAACAAGGTGGCAAATAAGTAGCAGACGACCATCTAGTTTAAGTGTTACAACTCATAAGAACCAAATGTAGCAAAAACGAGAGTTGTAAGCACGAAGCAAAATATAAAGCACCCGCCCATATGGACCCGCTTGAAGACTATCAATCTCATATGCTTCTCCCCCTTTTGTCAGTAATGACCAAAAAGGTTTGAAGACATAGAGCCTCTACTCGTTCCCATGAGGAGTAGGTGAAGTAGCAGGGTTGTTGGTGTTGTTTGGCGGTGCAGAAGAGCTTGGAGGTGCTGAAGGAGGTGGCGGTGAAGTAGCAGCGTCTTCTTCCTCAATAATTCTGGCAGTCACTATGGCAGCAGAGGAAGAGAACTCAGAGTCTTCAAGGGATGGAGTTCCTAGCAGCACAGCCCTTCGAGGAGGTGTGGAGTCAAACTTGAATCTCTTAGTGAAGCCATCCTCTTGAAGATCAGCTTCAGAACACATCATCATGAGGCCTTTCCATGTGCGGCAACAGGTTTCATGGGCAACGAAAGCATTCTTGGTGGCAAGATTGCGAACACGATTAACTTCCACCAAGAGGCTTTTCATCTGACGCTTCAGCCAGTCATGATGCCTATCCTGTTTCTGATGTAGAGCCACAAGAAGCTCTCGGTCGTTGAGAACACGAGTGCGCTTCTTGGGTCTTGGAGCAGTGGCACTGTCAGTGGCTTCAGTGGAAGCAGGGTGTGGTGCACGTGTAGTGCCAGCCAAAGGATACACCTGAGAAACTGCTTCAACGCCTTCAACGTTTTGAGTAAAACTCTGATGTTCTGCATTCTGAAGACTTAGAGGTTGCTTGGCAGGCTCAGAATATATGGCTTCAGTAGACATGTCCACGTCAGGCAAGAAGATCCGATGGTTGCGGGCTGAGGGCTAATACGAGATGGCGGAGTGTAGCTTGATCAGCCGCATGACCCAAGGGGCGTAGAACTTCAAACCAAGCAGATCAATGCCTGATGCAGCAAGTTGGCGTATGAAGAAGTCCTGTGCATTGAAGCATTTGCCATGAAGTATATAGAAGACCAAAGTCTTCATTGCACCCTAAAGCTTGGCATTTGGAGAGTGCCCTTTGATAGGCCAGAGAGTTCGCCTGATGATGTGATAGATGGTTCTTGTCAGATACTCAAGGTCTTCAACGAAGAACTCTATGGGATAAGTAGCATCTTGGGGCAATGGCTTCATCATGCTGAGCATCTGACTCATATCAGGTTCTGGCCGCTGAAAGATGCTCTCAATAGCTTCAGTATGCAGCTGACAGCCTTGCTCGAAGAGATCGCCAGGAGTGGGCAAGTCAGTGAGCTCAATGATGTCAAATGCATTGGCTTCATGATGAACGTTGCCAGTCATCCACTCCAGGACCCAAGTCTTCGGATCTCTGCTGTACCCTCTGATGTGAAGTGTGGCATAGAATTGAAGCAGCAGCTCTTCATTCCAATGCTCTTCGTCAGTAATGAATGACAGCAGTCCAACTTCCTTGAAGCAATCTAAAGCTTCTTCCAGACAGGGCAGACCAGCTATAGCTTCAACGTCAAGGCGCTTGTGTGGGAAGATGCGACCTTGGTTGTAAAGAATGCAAGAGTAATAGCTTCGCTGAGGATAGCTCCAGAACCGATCAGATGATATCCTTTCCCTTGAGTAGGGGTTCCTGGAGCTATTGAAGAACGTGTTGTCTGCCCTGAAGCCATTGATGTTGAAGGAGCCAGGTGCTGATGCAGGACCTGGAAACCTTGGCAGTCTTGGGATTGGCTTCTGGACCTGAGGCCTGTGCTCAACATGATAGTCGAATTGAGGACCGGCAGCAGACTTAGGAACAAAAGTGGCGGGATCAGTGGCTTCGCTGTCTTCTGATGCCTTTGTTGGGGAGGGCTCCACATTAGCTTCATTGGTGATTTTGGCAGCCTCACGATTTTCATCCTCCACTTGACTAGCTGGAGGGTCGGTCACAAGCACATTCTCCTGGAGAACTGCTTCTTGGTGGGACAGGGGAGTGGGATCTTGTGGGACTCCTTCTTCTGCGGCTGATGCAGCCGGAATGTCTTCAGCAGAGACTTGAGGCCTTGGACCTTTGCGAAGCCTGCAGAATGCAAACGATGCCTGTTGAGTTGGAGTGGGCTGGGCCTCATAGTCTTGTTCCTCTTGTGGGCGATCCGCCCATGAAGCATCCTGTGCAATTGGCGTCAGTGGATGACCAATGCTGATGAGTTCACTGTTTTCAAACTGAGGAAGGACTGCACCATCTACTACATTGTCATGATGACCAATGTCTTCAGTAGCGATGGGATCAGCTGCTGGAATGTCTTCAGCTTCATGAGCCTCTGTGGAAGCAGGATCATGAATTGTCAGTTGTCGTTCAGCTTCAAGATAGACCATAGAAATGGGTTCAACTATCAAGGGCTCTGTGGAAGCAGCCCGAGATTTCTTGGTCTTCCTCTTCTTCTTGGAGGGGGCAGTAGGAGAGGCTTCAGAGTGTTTCCTCTTCCTGGCCTCAGCCTCAGCAGACCTTGTCTTCTTGAGCTCTGAAGCTGTTGACCGGCTTTTTGGCTTCGAGCCAGTCAGTCTAGTTGGGAAGACAATCGGAACTGCTTCTTGCCTTGGTGCATCAGGTTCAGCCGTAGCAGGCTTCTTCTTCTTCTTTGCGGCCATCTTGGGGTCGATGCCAGGACGCCCAAGTGCCTTGTGCTTCTCAGCCTCATTATAGGCTTGCACACATCTGTCAGCCAGAGTCTTCATGCGCTCACGCGAACCCTGTGCTTCTGCACGCTTCTTCACAAAGGCTTCCTTGAGCTCGTGCATCATTGTCTTGAAGTTTTTCACTTCTTGCACGCTGAGCTTGGCCATATGCTTCTTGAACTGAGCCTTTTCATAGTCAATCTTCTACTTCAGTTCAACAATGCGCTGGGCAATAGTAAGTTCTGAAGCAATGGCGCCTTGGAAGGCGACACTGAGGCCAATGGGTAGCTGCAGATCTTCAAAGCTGATGTTTGGCGTGTCAAAGCACTCGTCAATGAAGTTGTGGATGATGGTGACATCAAAGAGAGGCAGATCATTGAAGATTTCTGCTTCTTCTTTGCTCTTGATGAGTTGCTCAAGAGCGTCTTCTGCAAGATCTTCATCACTTGACAGATCAATGTCGTCATTGCGCAGAATGGCAGCAGCTGTTAGCTCTTGGCCAGTGTGAGGCAGAGGCATCTTGGCCTTCTGGGGCTTGGAGATGCGTGATAAGTCTTCAGACTGCACACTGTCTTCAGGAGGTGCAGTTGCCAGTGGCTTCACCCTTGAGACTTTTGGTGAAGGGGCAGGTTTTGAAGCTTTAGGCTTCTTCAGCTTCTTTGTCTTCAGAGCTGTAGGAGCTTCTTCTGATTCAGTGTCAGCTGTAGGCTCATTCACTGCAGTCCCTTGAACTAAGATGTAGGTGATGAGGCCTTCAAGGTTGGTGAAAGGACCGATGACATTGGGTTCAGCATCTCGTGTGCCATCTGCCCTTGGTGCTGAGGGACCAGGGTTGAAGTCTAACCCAAAAGTCTTCTTGTTCTACTTCGCTGAGTTCTGAGCAAACTGGAAGTTGCGCTTGAACAGATTGTCGTCATGACACCATAGTAGTGACGACAAGTGTGCATCAGCAGGCTGTGGTCCACGGACCATGCATGGATAGAAGCCTTGAGCAATGGCTTCATCTCTGGACCTGGGTAGAAGATTCTTGAATAGGATGTCTCCCCACGGTCTCTTGATGGCGTTTTTCTCAGCATACTCCCAGGTCACAAATCTGTATTTGAACCATTGTTCTGCCCAATATCTTCGAATCCATTGGATTCGGGTCTTGCGCTGACTGTAATCCTCTTCAGGATCTGTCTTGTACATTTCTGAGAGTTCATCTGGCAGATCTCTGGATGTTTCACCACGACGCTTTCTGCCATCCTTCCTTGCTGCTTTCTCTGAAGCCATATACTTTAACTTGAAAGGCTTCAAGACGTTCAAAGGCTTCAAAGGTTTTCGTTTGCTGGACCAACAGGAACTGGCTTCGGGCGAATTTATGTGATGCTGTAAGAATTCTGCAAATGAATGCAGACTATGAGAACCAAAGGATTCTCCCATGGACATGTACCTGTGACAACATTAAGGTGCGAGGGAAGGGGAAGAGGTCATATGCATTCTCAGAAGATTTTGAAGATAAATCAGTTTAGAAGACATTGACCTCATCGTGCGAAGACATTCACTCATAGATAAGAAGTTGGTTCCAGATTTGTACGAATCCACAGATCAGTACAAGTGAGGAATCTAACTACTTTGTGAACCACAAGTGAATATACTAGGCATGTTATGAGATGCAGTATGAGAGAGATCTAGCTTGTGTGAACAGAAACTGCTTGTGGTAGGAAGTGACAAATCCATAGGATCAATGGTGCTGTAAAAAGAGGAAGTTTTATTTACCACACTAAGAACTGCTAGACGGAGTGTAAGATGAGGCCGAGCAGTCGATCTTCCGTGCCCTAACTTGGTGACGGAGGACACCTACGACAACGGCGGAGAGGACGATGTCCGTGGTCGGCGTGAAGACGGCGTCGGAGAGGTTGCGACAGCGAAGTGCTTCGTCGCCGGCGTCGTCGAGGGCTAGCGGTGGCGCTAGGGTTCATGCGAGGGTGGAAGAAGAGATAATGACCGCTGTGAGTGTGTATTTATAGGTACAGGGGCGGCACTGTGCTATTACACAGGTGCCCCTGGCGATTCGCATCTGAGGAACACGTGGCCATTATGCGGAATTTTGGGGTTTGTTCCACGTCCCACGCACGCCTGGATTGTCGGGTGGTCGTTCCTACTTCTCCGGATTTCATGTGGAGGAATGAGCATTGAAAACGGACTTAATGGTTGTCTCTGTATCTTCTGCTGACAAGGACGCAGAGAAGACATTCGATAGTTTCAATAGAATGCATATGACTTGGAGAGATAGAGTTTGAGATAGAAAGCATAGAGAGGTTAGGGTCCGATCACATTCACTTAGTTCAAAAGATTCAACACGAAGACATAGCTATAAGTGAATGCTGTAGAGGACAGAACACTAGTATATATATATATATATATATATATATATATATATATATATATATATATATATATAATCAACATAGTGAAGATAATCGTGAAAATATGTTGAGATCGAAGCCAAACCAAATGTGAAGACATTGCAAGGTAACGCCATGAGTGAAACACTTCAAAATAGAATGTTTGGTGGTGGCGTTACCCACCGTATAGGAAGTATTAGACCCAGACACGGCGCACAATTATCGTGGCGCTCCGAAGTCAAATTCCACATTAATGTATTCACACTTAGAATGTATGTCTTCATTGATTGAAGATATAATTTACTTCGTGTGTTGCACATCTAAGTCATCAATATGCATAAGGGTTAGGATGTGTGCCTGATCACAGGACATTTGAGGATTCCAGGATATTTAGCTCACACCGTAACTTGCAAAACCTCTTCTCATCCAAGGGCTTGGTGAAGATATCTGCCAATTGCTCTTCAATGTTGATGTGTATGATATCAATGTCTTCCTTCACAACATGATCTCTAAGAAAGTGATGATGAATTTCAATGTGCTTTGTCTTCGAGTGCTGAACTGGGTTGTTGGCAATCTTGATGGCGCTTTCGTTGTCGCAGTAAAGTGGCACTTGCTTCAGATGAATGCCATAGTCCTTGAGTGTTTGCTTTATCCATAGAAGCTGACCGCAGCAAGATCCAGCAGCAATGTATTCAGATTCAGCAGTGGAGAGAGATACACAGTTCTGCTTCTTTGAAGACCAACATACAAGTGATCGTCCCAGAAAGTGACATGTGCCTGATGTAGACTTGCGATCGACTTTGTCACCAGCATAATCAGCATCCGAAAATCCAACCAGATCAAACTCTAAGCCCTTTGGATACCATAATCCTAGAGTTGGGGTGTGAGCCAAATATCAAAGAATTCGCTTCACAGCTAAGTGATGCGACTCCTTTGGTGCCTCTTGAAATCGAGCACACATGCAAACACTAAGCATAATATCTAGCCTAGATGCACATAGATAAAGTAAAGAACCAATCATGGAGCGGTATACCTTTTGATCAAACTCTTTACCATTGTCGTCAGGACCCAGATGATGTTTGGCTGGCATTGGTGTTGTGAAGCCTTTGCAGTCTTGCATACCGAACTTCTTCAGGCAATCTTTGAGATACTTCTCTTGAGATATGAAGATGCCATTGCGTTGTTGTCGTATTTGAAGACCGAGGAAGAACTTCAGCTCCCCCATCATGGACATCTGATATTGCTCTTGCATCATATATCCAAACTCTTCACTGTACTTCTGATTGGTGCAGCCGAAGATAATTTCATCCACATATATTTGGCATACAAACAGTTCACCATCATATGTCTTCGTGAAGAGAGTGGGATCTAGGGAACTAGGTATGAAGCCTTTGCTCTTCAGGAAGTATTTGAGTGTGTCATACCAGGCCCGAGGGGCTTGTTTGAGGCCATACAGTGCCTTGTTGAGCTTGTATACCATGTCAGGATGTTTTGGTTCTTCAAAGCCAGGCGGTTGTGCAATATACACTTATTCTTCAATCTTGCCATTGAGAAAGGCACTCTTCACATCCATTTGATATAGAAGTATGTTATGATGATTTTCATAGGCCAGCAGTATGCGTATGGCTTCAAGTCTAGCCACAGGAGCAAATGTTTCATCGAAGTTAATGCCTTCCACTTGAGTATATCCTTGAGCAACGAGACGAGCTTTGTTTCTGACAACTTGACCATGCTCATCTTGCTTGTTGCGGTATATCCATTTGGTGCCTATTATATTGTGCTTCCGTGGATCAGGACGCTTAACTAGTTCCCATACATTATTCAGCTCAAACTGTTGAAGCTCTTCTTGCATAGCTTGAATCCATTCAGGTTCCATGAAGGCTTCTTCAACTTTCTTGGGTTCTGTTATTGAGACGAATGCGAAGTGCCCACAGAAATTTGCTAGCTGAGTTGCCCTTGAACGAGTGAGTGGACCAGGTGCATTGATGCTATCAATTATTCTTTCAATCTGCACTTCATTGGCAACGCGAGGATGTACAGGGCGAAGGCTTTGCTCTTGCTGTTCATTGTCGTTGTTAGAGGGAATGTCTTCAGGCTGAGCATTGTCTTCATGTTGATCAGGTGCTGAGATGATAAGTTCTTCTTTAGGATGAGCTTCAGAAGGTATAATTTCTCCAGTTCCCATTAGCTTGATTGATTCACTGGATGGAACTTCATCTAGCACATTTGGCAGTTGCTCTTTTTGTGAACTGTTGGTCTCATCGAACCACACATCCACTGTTTCAACCACTTTGTAATGAAAGAGATTGAAGACTCTGTAAGAGTGCGAATCCTTTCCATATCCAAACATAAAACCCTCATGTGCTTTTGGTGCAAACTTTGAGGTGTGATGTGGGTCCTTGATCCAGCACCTTGCGCCAAATACTCTGAAGTAACTGACATTTGGCTTCTTTCCAGTAAGGAGCTCATAAGATGTCTTGTTCAGAAGCTTGTGAAGATAAACACTATTGATTGTATGGCATGCAGTATGAATGTCTTCAGGCCAGAATTTTCTTGGGGTCTTGTATTCATCTAGCATCGTTCTGGCCATCTCAATGAGTGTTCTGTTCTTGCGTTCGACGACGCCATTCTACTGTGGTGTGTACGGAGCTGAGAATTCATGTGTGATACCCAAGGTGTCAAGATATGTAAAGGCCAGTGTTCTTGAATTCAGCGCCATTGTACTTCTGATGTGCTTTATCTTGGCGCCAAAATTGTTCATAGCTCGATTGGCGAAGCGTCTGAAGACATCCTGCACTTCAGTCTTGTAAAGGATTATGTGCACCCAAGTATATCTAGAATAATCATCAACAATAACGAAGCCATAGAGGCAAGCAGTAGTAGTAAGAGTTGAGTAATGAGTGGGACCGAAAAGATCCATGTGAAGCAGTTCGAAGGGTCGAGTAGTGGTCATGATTGTCTTCGAGGGATGTTTGGCCCTCGTCATCTTCCCTGCTTCACAGGCACCGCATAAGTGGTCTTTCTTGAACTTGACGCCCTCGATGCCTATGACATGCTTCTTCTTCGCAAGGGTGTGGAGGTTCCTCATGCCAGCATGCCCAAGCCTCCGATGCCAGAGCCAGCATTCTGAAGCCTTTGCTAGAAGACATACTGCAAGCTATGGTCCTGCTGAGAAATCTACCACGTACAAATCATCTTTTCGATACCCTTCAAACACTAGAGACTTGTCAGATTCCATTAGCACAAGGCAACGATATTTTCCAAATATTACGATCATGTTCAAATCGCAAAGCATTGAGACAGACATTAAGTTGAAGCCAAGGGATTCAACAAGCATGACTTTATCCATGTGTTGATCCCTTGAGATTGCATCTCTACCTAGACCCAATACCTTACTTTTACCAGTGTCAGCAAATGTGATGTGGCTCTTGTCGGATGGACGTAAGGTTGAGTCCATAAGAAGACTTCTTTTGCCAGTCATGTGATTTGTACACCCACTGTCAATAATCCATTCTGAAGACGCTGGTGTCATACCCTACAGTGTAGTTAGGGGGCTAGGCTTCACCAAGAGCATTGTGAAGCAAAAGCATTTGACGAACCAGTGGGTTGTGAAAGCTTAGATCCAGGTTAGGACTAATAGGGAGAGTAGCAAGCGATTCAGGAACGAAGTACATAGTAAGACCATTCGGGCATTTGATCTTGCGCCCTACAAGATGTTTAAGGTCCCCAGCAATAGCGTCAGGCGATTTTGGTTTTCTGCTCGAGACCTTTCCCTGCAAAAGAGAGTCAAGCTTTCTTAGCCACCCACATCTTCAAGGGTGGCTTAGAAGCAATAAGTCTAAGTGCAGCATCTAAGAATTTTGGCTTTGAAGCCCTACAAACAGTCTTGCAGGCGGACAATAGTACTCATAAGAATAAGCAGAATAGTTCTTGGTCTTATGAACATGGCGGTTTGATGAACCGCTCTCATATTCATATGCCTGAGTATGGTTTCCCTGCAAAACATTTGCGTTAGTGCGACTCAGGTAAGTCCTCTGTCTGTATGAAGCCTTTGGACCGTATGAAGCCTTTGGTCTGAGGTTTGTCTTCTTCAAGTGAGGTGTCATAATGACATTCATAGTAAGATTCTCCAGACACCTTTTCGGAACCCAGATCTTCTTCATAGGCGGTCCATTCCTACAGTTAGTACCAATGTACCTGGCAAACACTTCACAATTCTGATTCTTAAACAGTATATAGTTTGCATCAAAGGATTCATCAATGATAATGGGGTTAGCACAAGTGAAGCCAGATAGATTGGATGGATCTGCTGAAGGTTCCTTTGCAGCAACCCACATAGTTTTGGGGTACTTCTCAGGTTTCCAGTAAGATCCATCTGCATTCATTTTCCTTACGAACCCAACACCCTCTTTCCTAGGGTTTCGGTTCAGAATCTGCTTTTTGAGGACATCACATAGTGTCTGATGCCCTTGAAGACTTTTGTACATCCCTATTTCAAGCAATGTCTTCAACCTAGCATTCTCATCAGCAATAGCGGTGGTATCCTCAGCAGAGGGGTTAGTTACCACATCAACAGTTGAAGATATTGCAACAACAGTAGCAGTAGAACATTCAGTAACAAAAGTAGCATTATCACGCTCAATGCATTTAAGACATGGTGGTTCAAATCCTTCCTGAGCGGGACTGATCTGTTTGGCGCGAAGTGACTCGTTTTCCTTTTGAAGATCTTCATGAACCGCTCTCAATTTCTCAAGATCTTTCTTCCTTTGAAGATAATCATAAGAAAGCTTTTCATGAGTTGTTGAGAGAGTTTCATGATGACTTTCAAGTTCCTAATACTTAATGTGAAGATTTTTTATGTCTTCAATTAAGGATTCAGATCGAGTCATTTCAGCACCTAACAGATCATCGCTTCTGTCTAACCGTTTTTGAATATGTTCCATAGCTTTCTGTTGTTCAGTTGCAATTTTAGCAAGTGTTTTGTAGCTGGGTTTTGAATCACAATCAGAGTCATCGTCACTAGATGTTTGATAGTGAGTAGTGCGTGTGTTTACCTTGGCACCGCGTGCCATGAAGCAGTAGGTAGAAGCGGAGTAGTCCTTGTCATTTGCATCGGTGTCGGTGATGAAGTCATTGTCTTCAGTGTTGAAGATGGACTTGGCAACGTATGCTGTAGCCCGACTTGCGACGCCTGAGTCGGACTCCTCCTCAGACTCCACCTCCGCCTCCTCAGAAGCAGACTCCTCCTCTGAATCCATTTCCTTGCCAACAAACGCACGTGCCTTGCCAGATGAGCTCTTCTTGTGTGATGAAGACTTTGAGGAAGACTTGGAAGAAGACTTTGAGTATTTCTTCTTCTTCTTCTTCTTCTTGTCGTCAGAGTCATATTCCTTGCTCTTCTTCTTCTTTTTGTTCTCATTGTACCACTGTGGACACTCAGAGATGAAGTGGCCAAGTTTCTTGCACTTGTGACATGTTTTCTTCTTGTAGTCATGAGGAGGAGCTTCATCATTCCTTGAACTTGATCGGGAAGACTTTCTGAAGCCTTTCTTCTTGGTGAATTTTTGGAACTTCTTGACAAGCATAGCAAGTTCCCTTCCAATGTCTTCAGGATCATCAGAACTACTGTCAGATTCTTCTTCAGATGAGGAGACAGCTTTTGCCTTCAAGGCACGAGTTCGCCCATAGTTTGGACCGTAGATATCTCTTTTCTCAGAAAGCTAAAACTCATGTGTGTTGAGCCTCTCAAGTATGTCAGACGGATCGAGTGTCTTGAAATCAGGACGTTCTTGAATCATCAGGGCCAGGATGTCAAACAAACTATCAAGTGATCTCAGCAGCGTGTTGACGACTTCATGTTTGGTGATCTCAGTGGCGCCGAGGGCTTGAAGCTCATTTGTGATGTCAGTGAGTCGGTCAAATGTGTGCTGGACATTCTCATTGTCATTTCGCTTGAAGTGGTTGAAGAGGTTGCGAAGGACACTGATTCTCTGATCTCTCTGGGTTGAGATGCCTTCATTGACCTTGGAGAGCCAGTCCCAGACCAGCTTGGATGTCTTCAAAGCACTCACACGGCCATACTGTCCTTTGGTCAGATGACCACAGATGATATTCTTGGCAGTAGAGTCCAGTTGAACGAATTTCTTGACATCAGCAGCAGGGACACCTTCTCCAGCCTTGGGAATGCCGTTCTCGACGACATACCATAGGTCGACGTCAATGGCTTCAAGATGCATGCGCATCTTATTCTTCCAGTAGGGATATTCAGTTCCATCGAAGACAGGGCATGCAGCGGAGACTTTAATTATCCCTGCAGTCGACATAGCTAAAACTCCAGGTGGTTAAACCGAATCACACAGAATAAGGGAGCACCTCGCTCTGATACCAATTAAAAGTGCGTTATATTGACTAGAGGGGGGGGGGTGAATAGGCGATTTTTATGAAAGTCTTCAGAACATAGAAGTTTTGAAGGCAAACGATAAAATTAAACCTATTACCATGCAGCGGAAGGTAGACTACACTAGGAAAACCATAGTCAAGTATTCAATGAAGTGAAAGCACAAAGACTAATAGCAACTAGGTAGTAAGGATCAGGTAGGAAGATATTGTGAAGCCAAACAGAACACGCAGTCACTCAGTGAAGACAAATGATAGTGCAAACATACAATGACTTCACGAGGAGTAACAGTAAGTAAAGGGAAGTGAAGATGAAACCAGTGACTCGTTGAAGACAATGATTTGTTGGACCAGTTCTAGTTGCTGTGACAACTGTACGTCTGGTTGGAGCGGCTAGGTATTTAAACCTTAGGACACATAGTCCCGGACACCCAGTCCTGAACACGCAGCTCAGGACACCCAGTCCTCACCGTATTCTCCTTGAGCTAAGGTCACATAGACCTCGCCCAATCACTCTGGTAAGTCTTCAAGGTGGACTCCCAAACCTTCACAGACATCGTTCACCAGCAATCCACAATGTCTCTTGGATGCTCAGAACACGACGCCTAACCGGCTGGAGGATGCACAATCCTCAAGTGTAATAAGTCTTCAGATCACACAGACAAGAAGACTTAAGTGATGCCCAATTCTCTCTGGCTCTGGTGGTTAGGGCTTTATCCTCGCAAGGAATTCTCTCTCAAAGGCTTCGAGGTGGGATGCTCTCAAACGACAAAAGCCGTACTTTCAATCTGAGCAGCCAACCGTTTATGGTTGTAGGGGGTGGGCTATTTATAGCCACTTGGCAACCCGACCTGATTTGTCCGAAATGACCCTGGGTCACTAAGGAACTGACACGTGTTCCAACAATCAGATTTCAAACTCACATGGCAACTTTACTTGGGCTACAAGCAAAGCTAACTTATCTGACTCTGGACAAGATCCGCTCTCATAGTCTTCACTCGAAGACATAGGTTTTTGGTTTAGGCATCACTTCAGTCATTCTGACTGGTTCTCTTGGACCCCACTTAACAGTACGGTGGTTCCTATGACTCAACACAAAAGAAAAAGAACTACAAAATATCTAAGTCTTCGAGCTCCATAGGCTTCATATAGTGTCTTCTCTTGTCATAGTCTTCAATGTGAATATCTTCATATACCACCTTTGACTTCAATGTCTTCATACATTTTTAGGGGTCATCTCTGGTAGTAAAACCGAATCAATGAGGGACTTCTACCTGTGTTATCCTGCAATTCTCACAAACACATTAGTCCCTCAACTAGGTTTGTCGTCAATACTCCAAAACCAACTAGGGGTGGCACTAGATGCACTTACACTATGTCTGGATTCCCAAGCTCTCTGAGCCGGATACCCGCTCACGGGAGGACATCGCCCTAACCCTGAACCTAGAATCAGGTCGCATACCGAACCCGCGGAGCAACATCCCGGAGCCCGAACTTCCAAGATCGGAAACTCCCCTGCCCCGGGATCTCAGATTGGGTCAAGGTCTGGACTTAAATCCACCCACCCACACAGATACAAACGATCTTTCCCACATTAGGCAAGTGCCCCAAGAGACAGTACATCACTATTGGGCTAGATTCCTCCTTGTAATGAACAAGGTCAAGGACTATCGCGAGGAAGATGCAATTTCGTTCTTTTGCAACAATTGCACAGACAAGGGAATCCTCAATGCCATAAGTCGCCGTGACATAGCACACTTCGCTGACTTGGCGGCCATAGTATGGAAATACTGTGCGATGGAAAGCGCCTGGAAAACCCAGACACAATTTTGGGACAATCCGGCCCTGACAAAACCCCCAGTCCGAACCAAAAGGGTGCACTCTCATAAGTCGCCCAACTCAATTACAAAGAAGCAAAAGCCCACTACAGGGCGTGGAATCGTATTGGAGGGATGGCTTAACGGGCCCTGCAAAATTCATAGTACAGCGGATACCATACCAACACATAGCCTTAGAGCATGTTGGGTACTCCGGCAGGTGGCCAAGAGCGGTGAGGATCTCCTCATCCAAAACACCCCAGAGCACCTTCCCGTGGATAACAATACAGTATTGACAGTCTTCGAGACCTTCGCCTCAAATAATAGGCGTAAGCGAACACTCCGCAGCCTTGCCGAAGTTTGCCACATGGTAGCAATAAATCCATGGAGCGACACGGCTATCACTTTTAATGCCAGTGACGAACCTAAATTCTGAACAACCCGAGTACCAGCCGCTTTGGTCCTCAGTCCAATTGTGGACGGCTTTCGGCTCACTAAAGTACTCATGGACAACATAGCGGATTAAACCTCATTTATGAGGAGACTCTTCGAAAAATGGAAATAGACAGCAACCGTATTGAGCAAAGCAGCACGACCTTCCGAGGAATCATCCCTAGTCGGGAGGCACGTTGCGCTGGGAAAATCACACTAGATGTGGTATTCGACACTCCAGAGAATTACAGGTCCGAAGAAATCACATTCCAAGTGGCCCCGTTTAGTAGCGGATACCACGCCCTTCTAGGGCGGGAGGCATTCACGATTTTTCAAGCCATACCCCATTATGGGTACATGAAGCTCAAAATGCCCGGACCCAATGTAATCATCACTCTAGCTAGTGATCCGGACATAGCACTCCGCGCCGAGAACAAAACAGCCGCATTGGCCCTCGAGGCATTATCCGAAGCCCTTGTGGCGGAGGAATTAACCGCGTTGCGCTCCACAGTGGACATGGTGTCACATCCCTGGTCCTGTTATGCATTAGGCTAGACCTCATGTGAGCTTCATGTTTTAATTCAAATGAAATTTGAATTGAGGAATTTTCAAAGCCTCAGAATCCTTTAAAAAAAATGATCAAGATAAAAATTGCTTCAAATAAGTCCAAGAAAATGTTCTTGTTATCCTCTGGAAATATTGGCAAGAGGTAAAATCCAAACCAATATTTTCGGTATCTCAGAAACATTTATTTTGGGTATTTGAATTAAATCAATAGCTATTTGAATTGGACTTATATCTACTGTTAAATAAATATAGGTCCAATAATTCTGAAATATTTTTGTGGAGCATTGTTTTAATTCTTTTTAGCTCCTAAAAATATTGTCAGAAGCAAAATAAATTGAATTGGTTTCAAAACCAAATTCAAAACAAACCTGCAAAATAGAAAACAGAATTAAAACAAAACAGAGAGAAAAAAATAAAAAGAATAGAAGCCTACCTGGGCCACTTACCTATAGCCGGCCCAGCTGGCCAGCTCCTCCCGCTAGCCCAGCCCACCGCCGCCTCCCTTCCCTGTCGCCTTCCTCCTCGCGCCAGTAGGCAGAGGAGGGACACGGCGCGCGCGCCCGAGCTCGCCACGCCACCACCCTGCTCGTCTGCATCGCCTGGCCACCGCGACGCCGCGCGTCATCTCCTCGGCGCCGCCCCGACCCCCCTGGACCCCCTCGCTCTCTCCCTCTCCCTTGTATCTCTCCTCTGCTTCCTCTCTCTCTCACTCGTCGAGCGCAGCCGCAGCCGCGCCACCATAACGTCGCGGCCACCGTCTCCTCCTCGACCCCTCGCTGTGCTTGCGAGCTCCGCCTCGACCCTCTCTTCCTCCCCACCGATCCACGGCCCTCCGGAAACCCTGCATCGCCGCCCACGTCGCCGTTCCCCTCCTCGGCCACCGGAGATCGTCGCCGTCGATTCGCTGCACTCCGGCCGCCCCCGAGCCCACTAACCCTCCCTACAGCTCCGCGGTGAGCCTCCGTGCAGAACCCCTCTCTCTCCCCTCGCGTTTGCAAGCTCTAGGCCATAGCTCCGCCGCGGCCGAACTCCGGCCGCCGCTGACCTCGTCACCGCCGTCACTACAGCCGCTTGAGCTCGTCTCGGAGCGTGTCACCGCACTCAGGAAGCCACCAGGAGCCTAACGCATATCCTAACTCGCCCTCCCGTGCACCACAGCGCCAACCCCGCACTCACCGAACTCCGGCGCCGCCGTGAGCTCCGTTCCGACGAGCCCCGGTGTCCCCGCAGCCTCCCACCTACCCCATCAGATGCGGGAGAGCCCGGGCTACGCCCCGGTGCCCTCAGCGCGCGAATCCGATGCCCCTAGCGCAAGTCCGGCGTGCCCCGCCGTGCTCTGTGGTCACCGCCGGCCAAACTCCAGCGGGCCGATGTGGCCACTTAGTTAGGGGCTAATCACCCTATGAGCCACTGCCATGTGGGCCCCGAGCCTAATTAGGTTAGTTTAATTTTTCTGTTTAGATTAGTGCTAATCTGTGGACCCCATGTGTCAGATTTTGACTTAGTCAAGTCAACGTTGACCGGTCCCACCTGTCAGTGAGTGAAACAGCCCTGTGTCACTGACGTGTGCCCCCACACGTCAGGTTTGACCAGCAGCAGCGTCTGTTGACCTGCTGACGTCACGGTGACGCACTGCTGACGTAGTAAATGTTTCTGGAATTTAAATAATTCTTAAATGATTTATTAATTCCAGAAAATGCCTAAAACTTCTAAAAATCATAGAAAATTAACCGTAACTCCAAATTAAATAAATTATATATGAAAAATCATCAGAAAAATTCAAGGAATCCATCTGTACCATTTTCATGCATGTTAGAACAACTTATAGCTGCTGTTTAGCACAAATCAATTAAATGGCATTTGAATAATCACATATGGAGTTTGAATTTGAATCTTATATTCAAACCAACTTCATTTAATCTGTTGCTAGTTGCATTAGCCCAAAACACATCCATTTTGCCATGTCATGATCATGCATCATATTGTGCATTGCATTGATCGTGTTTTTCTGTATTTGCCGGTAATTGTCCCCTCTCGATAGACGTGTACCGATGATGTGATCGTTGACACTGATGAAGACTCAATGTTATCTTCAGAAGTGCCAGGCAAGCAAAAACCCCTTGTTCATTCCGATAAAATCCCACTCTCTCGCTCCTGCTCTCTTTTACTGCATTAGGACAACATCGATTCATCTGTTACTTGCTGCGGTAGCTGAACCCCTTTATCCTTTGCATGACCTGTCATTCCACAGTAAATAGATGAAACCCACTAGCATGAGTAGGAGTTGTTTGAGCCCTGTTGTGCCTACTCATTCATGTTTGTTTGTCATGCCTGCTACTGCTTAGAGTTGAGTCAGGTCTGATTCATCGGGGATGAATCAGAGGTGTGTGAACATGTCCTACTGTGTGTGAGCTAAGTGTGTGAACACGATTTGGTAAAGGTAGCGGTGAGAGGCCATGTAGGAGTACATGGTGGGTTGTCTCATTGTAGCCGTCCTCAGGAACTGAGTTCTGTGTTTGTGATCCATGATTCAGCTACTACCACGCATTGGGCCCGAAACCAATGGACCCTCTCGGCTTCTTGATCACCATTGTCCTCTGTCCAGGAGTTGCAAGTAGTTTCTGGTGTTTGTAGTATGCTGGAGGCCGTGCGCAGCGCTGACCGTAGGGGTGGGCTGTGATGCGGTAGGCACGTGGCACGGTGTACCGGGCGCCCGTTTGGTGTCTCGGGAACCCTGTTCACATCGTTTGGGGCTGTGAGCGAAACTCCGGCCGGATCTCCTCATGGATGGAACCCGAATAGGCGATAAACCTGGACTAGAGACTTGAGTGTTTAGGTAGGCCGTGGCCGACACCCACGTTGGGCTTCCGCTTGAAGGTTGCCGAGTACATGTCGTGTAAACGGCGGTAAGTGGTGAGAGCGTGTGTGAAGAAGTACACCCCTGCAGGGTTAACATCATCTATTCGAATAGCCGTGTCCGCAGAAAAAGGACTTCTGGATTGCTTATATCAGTTCATAGACAAGTGAAAGTGGACACTCTAAAATACGCAAGATAAGCGTGAGTGCTATGGATGGCGTTCTCGTAGGGAGACGGGAGCGGATCCATAGTGGTGTATTGATATGGTGAATATGTGGACTCGTGTGCGCCACCTCAAAAGAGTCGCTTGCAGTCGTAGTTTAGGATAGCCACCGAGTCAAAGCTGGCTTGCTGCAGTTAAACCCCACCACCCCTTTGTTGATAATGATGCATATGTAGTTAGTTCTGATGTAAGTCTTGCTGGGTACATTTGTACTCACGTTTGCCTATTTTATGTTTTTGCAGAGAGACTTCGGTCTCACTAGTAGTTTCGCGTGGACTTCGACGTTTAGCTTGATACCTCAGCTACGATCTTGTGCCCTCGGCAGGATCTGATAGATAGTCAGGCTTCTCAGCCTTTCTCATTTATAGATGTCTGTACTCAGACATGATAGCTTCCGCTTGTGCTTTGACTTGTATGCTCTGATTGTTGGGTCATGAGACCCATGTTTGTAATATCTCGCTCCTCGGAGCCTAATGAATAAAATACTTGAGTCGTAGAGTCATGTTGTGATACCATGTTGTATTTGCACATATCGAGCATATTGTGTGTATGTTATTGAAATGCTTGGTATGTGTGGGATCTGACCATCTAGTTGTTTATCTTTAGTAGCCTCTCTTATGGGGAAATGTCTCCTAGTGTTTCCACCGAGCCATGGTAGCTTGCTACTGCTCCGGAACACTTAGGCTGGCCGGCATGTGTCCTTCTTCGTTCCTGTGTCTGTCCCTTCGGGGAAATGTCACGCGATGAATACCGGAGTCCTGTTAGCCCGCTACAGCCCGGTTCACCGGAGTCCTGCTAGCCCAGTGCTACAGCCTGGATTCACTCGCTGATGACCGACACGTTCGATGCTGGGTCATGAATGCCTGTCCCTGTAAGTCTGTGCCACTTTGGGTTTACGACTAGCCATGTCAGCCCGGGCTCCTTATCATATGGATGCTAGCGACACCGTCATATACGTGTGCCAAAAGGCGCAAACGGTCCCGGGCCAAGGTAAGGCGACACCCGTGGGAATACCGTGCGTGAGGCCGCAAAGTGATATGAGGTGTTACATGCTAGATCGATGTGGCATTGAGTCGGGGTCCTGACAGGGTTGGTATTAGAGCTTGACTGCCTGTAGGATTACCAAGCCAAACTGGTCGAAGTTGAGTCTAGAAACTCTTAGTTATATGTAGGGGAATTGATTGTGGGATGGAATGTAAGGCTCCTTTTACTCCTTATACCTCATGCCCTTCTGATCTGAGTCATCTTATCTTTCCTACGGGGTTAAGGAACTAGGTCTTCTCATCTATCTATCAGGATCACGTGTTACTAATCCGTAGACTTATAAATTGTTGGATTAAGCTTGAGTTCAGTTTCTACTACTTCCGTACGTTAACTATTGATCTCGAAACCTTGATATTGTGCTTCTGAGTGGTTATGCCACCAATTTTGTGAATGTCTCAAATCTTTTCTGAGCATTTACAGCCGTTATGCTGTCCGAGTCATTCCAGGTTTCTAAATAGTCTGATGCATTTGCAAAATCCTTTTCCTCTGGTTTCGATGCTCCTTTATGCCAGCTCAATCACACTAATTGTTGAGTTGAGGTATTCTATTGCCTTGACATTATGTTGGAGTTACTATTATGGCCCTAGGTGTTTAGGGAGTCACCTAGTAATCTAGCAATGTTTTGTGATCCCAGTGTGATGATTCTGGATTTTATTCTCGAAAGCATCCCGTGATGCCACTTAGTAGTAGGTATTCTACTCCTTGGGCTTTGAACCCGAGATTCACTCTACTTACCTCATGTTGATAGTGTTTGCTAGTTCCTTTAGGATATTAGTAACTTTGCGATAGTCCTCGAGGTCCGTGGTATTTCCTTCTTCCAAATACTATGAACCGCTTATGGCAGATGTTTATTGGATCAAAAGATCACAATTAGAGTACTCTTGAGGAGTTCTCCATTCATAAATCGTGACTCTGCCAGTTCTACCTTTCTGCATGGGTTATCCGGAAGAAATATGTTGAACTTCGTTCGACATGCTAATCCATGCATCCACAACTCAGAAAATCATATGTTCTTTTGAGTTGTCCCATCATAGTTGTTTCCGACCCTCGCCTATCAATTGATAGTCAAGAGTATGCGTGCATTCGTCTGTCGATGCCTATTACTCTTGTGGCCCGTCAAGCCATTCCGTCCTGAATGACTAGGAGAAACAAACTCCAGTACCTCATCCATATTTAGGATTGGGTCAAAGTAGTTGTGTTCCGCAGATCAAGTTACAATCCAGCTTCTGGTCTGCTCTACCCTGAAGTATTACCTTCTTTATGACAGGAATTTCATGAGAATTGCACCACCTTTTGTGAATTCTTGACATAGTGATACTTCTCGCCATCCTTTTTCATTCCTCGGTTCCGTGTTGATGCAACCGGAATACCGACAAATGAATTGTGATGTGTGAAATCAATACTCCTAGCAACCTCGTTGCTTGGTAGTTAAAGGATAATAATTTTATTCTTAGTATGTTGGTTATTGAATCACCATTCTAAGATTGATCGTGCTACCTAGTCCTTATTTCTTGGTGCACTCTTTGATTGATGAGTTAGGATTTGTCAAGTCCTCGCTCATTTCATCATATCATCTTGCCCTGAAAAGCAAGATTGTTCTCGAGCTTAGTAACATATCGGTGGTTCGTGATTTTCCGAAGATCTTCTCGGAAGTACTACCAGGTCGTCACCTGACCGTTATGTTGAGCCCGTGATCAAGTTGGTTTCTTATGAACCACCTTCTTTCCAAGAATCGGTGTTAGATATCCCTGAGCTAGTTGGTTAAGCTGGACAACAACTTGGAGAGTTGGAAGATAAAAACTTGTCTGACTTAGTTCGTTCCAAAGGGATATTCTTGTGTAGTGTGTGTTGAAGAAAGATGATATCTTCATCGATTGGTCCCTGTGATCAGTTGCTGGACCTATTGTCTTATCAATCCCTTGATTTGAGTGTGGGCTATCGTCAAATCAAATCAGTACCAACGATGCTCGTAATGTTGTCCTACTCGTGGTTGATCCCTCGAGCATACACCATTACATCTTTGGTCTGACCAATGCTATCACCGTGTTCACATGATGGTGGAAGTCCAGTGATATGGAAATTCCGATGAGTTGCTGTTGAGCCCATCAGTAGCATTTTGTCTCCCCCCATGAATCATGTTGAACATCAACCTAGTGTTGGAAACTTGTGTAAGCATTTCTTCGTGTTTCGTTCATGAAGCATATGTTCGAATGAAAGTAGTGATTTTCCCTAATTCATGTGCATATGATGCAAGTTGCCGCCATGAATTTGAGGAAGATTGTTTTGTTTCCCTGGAATCATTCCAAATTAGTCATGCACACGTGCGAAGTATTCTGTGGTCTGGAGACTTGCAACCTTCATTCCATATGTGTCCCGAGCACACCAAGCCACTGATTGATTTGCTCAAGGGAAAGAAGTTCCTTCATAAGAGCTAATCATATGACTTATGCAAGGACTTCGTTATCCACGGTAATGGTTCCCAACCAGAACTCGGTAGTGTTTTATTGTAAGACTACCACGTGGTCATGCTTGTCCGGGACAACGTGTTCACATGTTTGTAGCAGAACCAGCTCATGTTTTGGAGCTTACTATCGTAGTTCATTTCCCGAGAATCTCGCAACGTCATCTCGTCGATTTGTGTTGCAAACTTTCATTTTTCTTTCTAGACTTGATGAGTCTGGGATATCCTGACACCAACCAGATCTGAATCTCAGGCAGATATGATGGTTGGAACATTCTCCAAGAACTATAATATTGGTCCCTCGATAACCGGTAAAGTGGATGTCGTGGCCAACACACCCAGCCGGAAGACCTGTTATTATAATATCTTGATTGAGGAAGTTGGCCACCTCCCCATAGGGATTTCGTAGGATTTACTCCCTAGTTGCCCCTATGGATTTTGAGATCCCGAAGTCCGACCTTTTACTTGATGTCCTAGATACCAGACCATTTCTATGAATGGGTTACACTAGCACATCAAGGAGAACATTAGAAGCGGAGTGCTAAATGTTTCTCGGTTGATCATCCAGATTTTGTTTCCTTGCCTCGCTAAGATGAAATCTGAGAAGGTGTTATCTTTCTTTGCATCTACATCCTCCATCATCATTCATCATGGTAGCAAGTTGTGTTGCCGGACCCTTGACACGGATCTTGGTAAAACCTTGATGAATATGGAAATGCTCAAGTTCTTGAGAGCACGCACAAGCGTTACGTGTTATCATCGGCTCTAACTGGGATTACTCTCAGTTTCCTCGGCAATGTTATGACCTCTTCAAACAGTGAATTCACTCCCTATTGTTGGGTTCTTCCCCAGTTACCAGAATCATTCCTAGCATTTGCATTTTGTTCCTAGCTTGCACCGCCAATGTGCCATTCTACCATGGGTCTCTTCCATTTCCGGTGATAAGCAAATTCATCCATTACGTTGTCTTCAACAAGGTAATCCACATCATCCAAGTCCGAGTATGCCATTCTACTGACCCCCTCCAAACGATCGCTCGAGAATTGCCTTAGGCTGGTTTAAAGAGTTTCAATGATCTCTGAATCAAAAGTAATTCTGTTTGCCACTTAAGGGGATATCTCTACGAGTCACCTTCCCTAAGGTGTATCGTTATGGTATCATGGCAACTCAACTCCTCGCTACGTTGACAATCGTTTACCACCTTCTTAGGTATGAAATTGTTGTCTACCTAGTGAACCTTCGTCATCCGTTTCTTCCACCCCTATTGATGTGTATCTCGTGTCTCAACCCGAAAGATGGTTCTATGTCTCATTCCGTAAGTTAATATTGAGTTGTTCGATCTTCGAGGAGATCGACCCTTCTAGAGTCTCCTTCTTCCCCCCCCCCCTGTCATGTTGACAGGATTTCTCAGAGCAAGACGACAAGACAAAGATGGTTTTCAAATCAACGTTCATTTGAAGTGCACCCTGGATCGTGAACATTATACTAGTTGCGTTTCCCCTTCACCTTACCCTACGCTTGAATCTCGAGACGAGATTCTTGTTTAGTGGGGGTGAGTTGTCACATCCCTGGTCCTGTTATGCATTAGGCTAGACCTCATGTGAGCTTCATGTTTTAATTCAAATGAAATTTGAATTGAGGAATTTTCAAAGCCTCAGAATCCTTTAAAAAAAATGATCAAGATAAAAATTGCTTCAAATAAGTCCAAGAAAATGTTCTTGTTATCCTCTGGAAATATTGGCAAGAGGTAAAATCCAAACCAATATTTTCGGTATCTCAGAAACATTTATTTTGGGTATTTGAATTAAATCAATAGCTATTTGAATTGGACTTATATCTACTGTTAAATAAATATAGGTCCAATAATTCTGAAATATTTTTGTGGAGCATTGTTTTAATTCTTTTTAGCTCCTAAAAATATTGTCAGAAGCAAAATAAATTGAATTGGTTTCAAAACCAAATTCAAAACAAACCTGCAAAATAGAAAACAGAATTAAAACAAAACAGAGAGAAAAAAAATAAAAAGAATAGAAGCCTACCTGGGCCACTTACCTATAGCCGGCCCAGCTGGCCAGCTCCTCCCGCTAGCCCAGCCCACCGCCGCCTCCCTTCCCTGTCGCCTTCCTCCTCGCGCCAGTAGGCAGAGGAGGGACACGGCGCGCGCGCCCGAGCTCGCCACGCCACGACCCTGCTTGTCTGCATCGCCTGGCCACCGCGACGCCGCGCGTCATCTCCTCGGCGCCGCCCCGACCCCCCTGGACCCCCTCGCTCTCTCCCTCTCCCTTGTATCTCTCCTCTGCTTCCTCTCTCTCTCACTCGCCGAGCGCAGCCGCAGCCGCGCCACCGTAACGTCGCGGCCACCGTCTCCCCCTCGACCCCTCGCTGTGCTTGCGAGCTCCGCCTCGACCCTCTCTTCCTCCCCACGGATCCACGGCCCTCCGGAAACCCTGCATCGCCGCCCACGTCGCCGTTCCCCTCCTCGGCCACCGGAGATCATCGCCGTCGATTCGCTGCACTCCGGCCGCCCCCGAGCCCACTAACCCTCCCTACAGCTCCGCGGTGAGCCTCCGTGCAGAACCCCTCTCTCTCCCCTCGCGTTTGCAAGCTCTAGGCCATAGCTCCGCCGCGGCCGAACTCCGGCCGCCGCTGACCTCGTCACTGCCGTCACTACAGCCGCTTGAGCTCGTCTCGGAGCGTGTCACCGCACTCAGGAAGCCACCAGGAGCCTAACGCATATCCTAACTCGCCCTCCCGTGCACCACAGCGCCAACCCCGCACTCACCGAACTCCGGCGCCGCCGCGAGCTCCGTTCCGACGAGCCCCAGCGTCCCCGCAGCCTCCCACCTACCCCATCAGATGCGGGAGAGCCCGGGCTACACCCCGGTGCCCTCAGCGCGCGAATCCGATGCCCCTAGCGCAAGTCCGGCGTGCCCCGCCGTGCTCTGTAGTCACCGCCGGCCAAACTCCGGCGGGCCGATGTGGCCACTTAGTTAGGGGCTAATCACCCTATGAGCCACTGCCATGTGGGCCCCGAGCCTAATTAGGTTAGTTTAATTTTTCTGTTTAGATTAGTGCTAATCTGTGGACCCCATGTGTCAGATTTTGACTTAGTCAAGTCAACGTTGACCGGTCCCACCTGTCAGTGAGTGAAACAGCCCTGTGTCACTGACGTGTGGCCCCCACACGTCAGGTTTGACCAGCAGCAGCGTCTGTTGACCTGCTGACGTCACGGTGACGCACTGCTGACGTAGTAAATGTTTCTGGAATTTAAATAATTCTTAAATGATTTATTAATTCCAGAAAATGCCTAAAACTTCTAAAAATCATAGAAAATTAACCGTAACTCCAAATTAAATAAATTATATATGAAAAATTATCAGAAAAATTCAAGGAATCCATCTGTACCATTTTCATGCATGTTAGAACAACTTATAGATGCTGTTTAGCACAAATCAATTAAATGGCATTTGAATAATCACATATGGAGTTTGAATTTGAATCTTATATTCAAACCAACTTCATTTAATCTGTTGCTAGTTGCATTAGCCCAAAACACATCCATTTTGCCATGTCATGATCATGCATCATATTGTGCATTGCATTGATCGTGTTTTTCTGTATTTGCCGGTAATTGTCCCCTCTCGATAGACGTGTACCGATGATGTGATCGTTGACACTGATGAAGACTCAATGTTATCTTCAGAAGTGCCAGGCAAGCAAAACCCCCTTGTTCATTCCGATAAAATCCCACTCTCTCGCTCCTGCTCTCTTTTACTGCATTAGGACAACATCGATTCATCTGTTACTTGCTGCGGTAGCTGAACCCCTTTATCCTTTGCATGACCTGTCATTCCACAGTAAATAGATGAAACCCACTAGCATGAGTAGGAGTTGTTTGAGCCCTGTTGTGCCTACTCATTCATGTTTGTTTGTCATGCCTGCTACTGCTTAGAGTTGAGTCAGGTCTGATTCATCGGGGATGAATCAGAGGTGTGTGAACATGTCCTACTGTGTATGAGCTAAGTGTGTGAACACGATTTGGTAAAGGTAGCGGTGAGAGGCCATGTAGGAGTACATGGTGGGTTATCTCATTGCAGCCGTCCTCAGGAACTGAGTTCTGTGTTTGTGATCCATGATTCAGCTACTACCACGCATTGGGCCCGAAACCAATGGACCCTCTCGGCTTCTTAATCACCCTTGTCCTCTGTCCAGGAGTTGCAAGTAGTTTCTGGTGTTTGTAGTATGCTGGAGGCCGTGGACAGCGCTGACCGTAGGGGTGGGCTGTGATGCGGTAGGCACGTGGCCGGGTAAACTGGGCACCCGTTTGGTGTCACGGAACCCTGTACACATCGTTTGGGGCTGTGAGCGAAACTCCGGCCGGATCTCCTCATGGATGGAACCCGAATAGGCGATAAACCTGGACTAGAGACTTGAGTGTTTAGGCAGGCCGTGGCCGACACCCACGTTGGGCTTCCGCTTGAAGGTTGCCGAGTACATGTCGTGTAAACGGCGGTAAGTGGTGAGAGCATGTGTGAAGAAGTACACCCCTGCAGGGTTAACCTAATCTATTCGAATAGCCGTGTCCACGGAAAAGGACCTCTGGGTTGCTTATATCAGTTCATAGACAAGTGAAAGTGGATACTCTAAAATACGCAAGATAAGCGTGAGTGCTATGGATGGCGTTCTCGTAGGGAGACGGGAGCGGATCCATAGTGGTGTATTGATATGGTGAATATGTGGACTCGTGTGCGCCACCTCAAAAGAGTTACTCGCAGTCGTAGTTCAGGATAGCCACCGAGTCAAAGCTGGCTTGCTGCAGTTAAACCCCACCATCCCCTTTGTTGATAATGATGCATATGTAGATAGTTCTGATGTAAGTCTTGCTGGGTACATTTGTACTCACGTTTGCCTATTTATGTTTTTGCAGAGAGACTTCGGTCTCGCTAGTAGTTTCGCGTGGACTTCGACGTTTAGCTTGTTACCTCAACTACGATCTTGTGCCCTCGGCAGTATCTGGCAGATAGTCAGGCTTCTCAGCCTTTTTCATTTATAGTGGTCTGTACTCAGACATGATAGTTTCCGCTTGTGCTTTGACTTGTATACTCTGAATGTTGGGTCATGAGACCTATGTTTGTAATATCTCGCTCCTCGGAGCCTAATGAATAAATACTTGATTTGTAGAGTCATGTTGTGATGCCATGTTGTATTTGCACATATCGAGCATATTGTGTGTATGTTATTGAAATGCTTGGTATGTGTGGGATCTGACCATCTAGTTGTTTATCTTTAGTAGCCTCTCTTACCGGGAAATGTCTCCTAGTGTTTCCACTGAGCCATGGTAGCTTGCTACTGCTTCGGAACACTTAGGCTGGCCGGCATGTGTCCTTCTTCGTTCCTGTGTCTGTCCCTTCGGGGAAATGTCACGCGATGAATACCGGAGTCCTGTTAGCCCGCTACAGCCCGGTTCACCGGAGTCCTGCTAGCCCAGTGCTACAGCCTGGATTCACTCGCTGATGACCGACACGTTCGATGCTGGGTCATGGATGCCTGTCCCTGTAAGTCTGTGCCACTTTGGGTTTACGACTAGTCATGTCAGCCCGGGCTCCTTATCATATGGATGCTAGCGACACTATCATATACGTGAGCCAAAAGGCGCAAACGGTCCCGGGCAAAGGTAAGGCGACACCCGTGGGGATACCGTGCGTGAGGCCGCAAAGTGATATGAGGTGCTACAGGCTAGATCAATGTGACATCGAGTCGGGGTCCTGACACATGGACAACGTGATACTAGACAAAAGATCCAAGTCCACCTCCTTTAAACCAGCGGACGAAATAGTCAAATTCCAAGTCCATCCAACGGACCCCACAAAAATTGCGTCCATTGGGGCACATCTAAACCCCGCCGTAGACGCCGCACTACGGGAGTTCCTGCGTGAGAATTGGGACATATTCGCTTGGCATCCTTTAGTCATGCCAGGAATCCCACGCAGGCCGAGCATAGCCTTAACATTCTAAAAGGATTCAAGCCGGTCAAGCAGACTCTCCGGCGTTTCTCCGAACCTAAGCGACAAGCCATGGGAGAGGAGCTAGCCAAATTACTGGAGGCCGGATTCATTAGAGAGATAAAGCATCCGGACTGGCTAGCAAACCTTGTGATGGTGCCAAAGAAGGACAAATCCTGGCGCCTATGCGTCGACTTCAAGGACCTTAATAAGGCTTTCCCAAAGGATCCCTTCCCCCTCCCTCGCATCGATCAAATTATCGATGCTACCGCAGGACACGACTCATTGTGCTTCCTCGACGCATACTCCGGTTACCACCAAATTAAGATGGCGGAGTCCGACCAAGCTGCAACGGCATTTATCACTCCATACGGCCCCTTCTGTTTTAACACAATGCCCTTCGGGCTCAAAAATGCCGGCGCGACGTATGAGCGCATGATTCAGACATGTCTAGAAAAGCAGATCGGCAAAACAGTGGAGGCATACGTCGACGATGTGGTCATTAAAACCAGACACGACGACTCCTTAATAGACGACTTGAGGCTCACGTTCGACAATCTCCGAACATACGACATTAAGCTCAATCCGGAAAAATGCGTTTTCAGCGTACCCGCCAGAAAGCTCCTGGGCTTTATCGTCTCCAGCAGAGGAATTGAAGCAAATCCGGCCAAAATCTGGGCTCTATCGCAGTTGGCTATCCCAACTGACCTCAAGTAAATCCAGAAATTAACTGGATGTGTGGCGGCTTTAAGCCGCTTTATCTCCCGACTAGGAGAAAAGGCAGTCCCCCTTTATCGCCTTCTTCGGTGCACCGAACTCTTCGAGTGGACGAACGCAGCCACGGCCGGACTGGAAGAAATAAAAGCCATCCTGGCCACCAACCAAATCTTGGCCGCGCCAAATGTTGGCGAACCAATGCTATTATATATAGCGGCAACTCACCAAGTTGTAAGCGTAGTGCTCGTCGTCGAACGAGAAATGAACGGACATAAATTCCCACTTCAAAAGCCGGTATATTATGTATCCACCATCCTCACTCCATGCAAATCATGGTACCCACATTATCAAAAGATAGCATATGCGGTATTCATGGCATCCCGGAAATTACGACACTACTTTCAAGAGTGTTCAATTACGATGGCCTCCGAAGTACCACTCAATGACATAATAAACAATCGCGATGCCATGGGGCGGATTGCCAAATGGGCTATCAAGCTCCTCCCGTTCGACATAACATATAAACCACGGCGATCCATTAAGTCGCAAGTACTGGCCGATTTCGTAGCCGAATGGACAGAAGCCGAACTCCCTAAAGAGTACGGTGCATACTCCAATTGGATCATGCACTTCGACGGCTCTGAAATGCTGGATGGTCTGGGGGCTGGCGTCGTCCTGACGTCCCCCACCAGAGATACAGTGCAATACGTACTCCAAATAGTATATACAGACTCCAACAATGCAGCCGAATACGCAGCCCTGTTACACGATCTCCGGATGGTAGTTTCCATGGGCATTCAACGCCTGGAGGTGTGTGGGGACTTGAAACTCGCAATATCCCAAATAAATGGAGATTTTGATGCCAAGGATCCGAAAATGGCGGCATATCGCAACACTGTCCTCAAAATGTCAGCTCGGTTCGAGGAGCTTGAATTTCACCATGTGGCTCGGGAAAACAACCAGGCAGCAGGCATCCTCGCCCGTATTGGCGCTAAATGCGACCCTGTCCCACCTAACATCTTCCTGGAAAAACTGTTTAAACCATCTGTGGTATGGGAAGGGGACACCGGCAACAATAGTCCGGACCCGACCACAACCCCAGATACCGAACACTCTGACACAATCGGAGGCTCTGCCATCAAAATAACACCTTCAACCCACGTTATAAGGGTCGTCATCGCCCCGTGGACAGAACCATTCCTGGCCTACCTAACCAGGCAGGAACTACCCGAGGACCAAAATGAGGCACGCTGCATAGTGCGGCGATCTAAAGCCTACAAGGTCCACGAGGGAGAGCTTTATAAGTAAAGCACTACCGGAGTCCTTCAAAGGTGCATCTCCGAAGAGGAAGGGCAGAAACTTTTGGCAGAAATCCATGCCGGACTCGGCGGCCACCACGCTGCAGCCTGGGCCCTTGTAAGCAAGGCCTTCCGTACATGTTTCTATTGGCCGACGGCCCGGGCAGATGCGCAACATCTGGTCCAGCATTGCGTCGGTTGCCAGCTCTTTGCAAACCAAAGCCATATGCCGCCTACCGCACTCCAAACAATCCCCATTACTTGGCCCTTTGCAGTCTGGGGGCTTGATATGGTCGGACCCCTTAAAGGGGGAACCCATAAGAAAAAAATACTTATTGGTCATGGTGGATAAATTCACCAAATGGATAGAAGCCAAACCTGTCAAAATGGCTGAATCCGGACCAGTGACAGACTTCATATCCGGGGTCGTACACCATTATGGTGTCCCCCACAAAATCATCACTGACAACGGCACGAACTTTATAGCCGACAAAGTGAAACTTTGGTACAACAACATGGGCATCAAGCTCGATTATGCTTCTGTCTATCACCCGCAAACTAACGGTCAAGTAGAGCGAGCAAATGGTCTCATGAGCGGCATTAAGCCCAGATTAGTGCGGTCCTTAAAGGAATCAAACACGCACTGGGTAGAGGAGCTCGACTCCGTACTATGGGGGCTGCAGACCACGCCGAATCGCATTACCGGATACACACCGTTTTTCATGGTGTACGGCGCAGAGGCGGTTCTGCCTTGCGATATAATTCATGACTCACCTCGAGTGCGCATGTATGAAGAAAAAGAGGCCAAGTTCTCGACAGGACAGTTTGGACGACTTGGAGGAGGAGCGCGACGTGGCAAAAGCCCGTTCAACATTCTATCAGCAACAGGCTCGCAGGTATCAAAGCAGAGAAGTACGGGCCAAAACCTATAACTTTGGCGAACTAGTTCTATGCCTGCCGGAGAAGAAAAAGAACAAGCTCAAGCCCAAATGGGAAGGTCCCTTCATTATTGAGCAGGTTTTGACCGGCGGAGCGTATCGTCTGTGGGATGCATCGGATAATCGACTCGAGCCAAACCCATGGAACGCAGCCAGACTACAAAGATTCTATGCCTAGCGCAGGACTCTATGTTCGTCTCCTCACCTCCGTCAATTTTTTGCATATTTGTCTTTTTCTCTCTTTATCTCCTTTTTTTATTCTCTTCAAGGCCCTAAAGGGCTAAACTTGTGTCTTGGTTACACAATCTAGACGCGCTAGCCGCGCTCATTATACCTGGGGGCTTCTTATACAGAAGCTTAATCTAATCATTTTTCCGGGCTTTTTACCCCGCACATGTGTTATTCTTTCGCATGTACCTTTTTTCGCCATTATATGCATCGATATGACTTAAGTTTTGGCCAGGCTGGGTTGCCTGGCTCTTGTATTTATGCCCTACGTTCCCGTTAATTCAGCTAGGGCATAATGGGAGCACCTCTGCGATTGTTACTGCCGGGTCAGCTGGATGTGAACCTCAGACTGGGTGAAGCTGAAAGCTAGCGTTCTTAAGAGAATATTCGGTCGGTGAATAAAAGATGACTTTTATTTAAATTTGACACATTCCCCCAGATGTTTATAGCCTGCGTCTCTTCTCGCAGTTCGGACATGCACATTAGGGCATGTGTACCCAGGGAAAGGAACCCTTAACGGAACTATTCACTACAAAAAAAGACACATCCGTGACATTTTGGGCCGAACGAATTTTTTTGGGTCATACATATGACACTTCTATGACGATAATTGTGACAAAACCCGGTATCATCATAGATGTGATGGGCTCCTACTTCTATGACAAAAAATCATGACAGAAAATGGGCTTTTTGTCCTGGGCGGGCCGGAGACGTAGCTGCATGACATTCTTTGGGCCGTCCATGACGGAAAAAACCGTGGTAGAATCGAGGGCGAGGAAAATTTTGGGGAGTTCCTGGTTATGGTGGGAGGTAGGGGGCCGAGCGATGCGCGTTTCTCTCATACACGTACGTGTGTGTGTGCGAGGCGTTGGCTCTAACTGAACCCGAGCGAGGCATTGGGCTCTAACTGAACCCGAGCGATTGCACTACAGGCTACGCGTTACTGAACCCGAGCGATCGATCGATGGCTGTTAACTGAACCCGATCGAGCAATTCCTTCGCTACTGCTGCT
>NC_041384.1:561366831-561392255 GCF_002162155.2 Triticum dicoccoides | reverse complement strand
GGGGGGTTGGAAGAACAGTGAGCGGTGGCGTTGCCTCTGGATGAACATGACCCCGTGGTGTGGTGGAGGGCTGGATGAACAGTAGACGGTGGAGGGGTGCCCGTGAAGGGGTGGTTGAACAGCACCCTGTGGTGTGGAGGGTTGGATGAATAGTAGACGGTGGAGGGGTGCCCGTGGAGGGGTGGTTGAACAGTAGCCAGTGGAGTAGCGCGCGGTGGAGGCTGGATGAACAGGAGCCCGTGGAGGCTGGAGGAGGTCGATGGTAGCCCGTGGAGGCTGGATGCGTCGTCGTCGTGTTCCGTTGTCGCGGTAGAGGCTGGATGAATAGGAGCCCGTGGAGGCTGGAACACGACGCATTCCGTTGCCTCCCCATGAACACGACGATGATGTTGTTTCTCCGTTCCGACCCAGCCATGTCAACGAGCCCTCGCCGTACGTATGCGCGAGTAGGCGTTCGAGACCCCACCCGTATGTACAAATACGTGGCCGTATTTTCTTTCTTGCACCCTGGCCGCTGTACGTACGTGTACATGCTACGTGCGCGCCTCTACTATGACACGTGCGCACCTCTACATCCACCAGTATATATGTACGTACACGTTCACGACCAGAAGGACAACGCTACGTACGCTTCGACTAGGTGGGTCCCGACTGTCAGGCACTTCCTTGCGTGTAAAGTTGTAGCTAGTGGGTCCCAGCTGTCAGGGGGGCGAATCGTTTTTTTGCCCGGACGCACTTTCTTGCATGCGAAGATGTAGCTGGTGGGTCCCATCAGTAAGGGGGTGAATCATTTTTTTGCCCGGACACACTTCCTTGCGTGCGAAGATGTAGCTGGTGGGTCCCAGCAGTCAAGGGGAAACGTTTTTTTCGTGAAATACGGTGGCCCGTCCGGTGGGTCCCCGCTGTCACGTGGAGGAATCATTATTTTGCGCGTAATAAGGAGGCACTTCCTTGCTGCGGCCGTGGACCCAGTTGTCAGCCTCTCCACGTATAGTCCACGTCCGATGGAAGTCGTTCCTTGACCATGTTGACCACGCCGCGCCGAGAGCACCACAGCGGTGGACGACGGCGAGGACTAGGAAGGGGACGACTCGGAGCCGGGGAAGACGCATCAGTGGATGCCCACGCGAAGAGGAGTACCAGGGTTCACTGGTTTGGCTGCGGTGTGAGGCTGCTGTCGCTGCAGAATAACAGGGAGTGTGGGTGAGTAGAGGGATGGCCTGGCCAGCGGTGGGAGTAGTAGGGGGCAGTGAGGCCTCCGCGGCATCACAGCCGGCCACAGGAGGCAGGAGCATGCGGCACGACCGGCGCTGGTTTGGGCGGCTGGAGCAAGAAGACCAGAGGTTGAAGAAGCACTACGGCCGTTGGATGAACATCGTACGGTAACAGGAGCTAGAATCGTTCATATTGACTAAGTTGACAAAGCCCCCCGTCCTCGTCAACTTGGTAGGCCCACAAGTCAGCCTCCCACTATGCTGGGTTCCAGCTAGCAGGGGGAATATTCATTTTTTTTGTGCGTAATAAGGAGGCACTTCCTTGCGTGCGAAGATAGCTGGTGGGTCCGACATGTCAGCGGGGGGCACGTTATTTTCGCAAAATACAGAGGCCCTTCCGGTGGGTCCCAGATGTCAGGTGGAGGAATCATTATTTTGCGCGTAATAAGGAGGCATTTCCTTGTGTGCGGCCGTGGACCCAGCTGCCAGCCTCTCCATAGTCTACTTCCGATGGTGTCGTTCGTTGACCATGTTGACCACGCCGCGCCAAGCGCATCCAAGGTGGTGGACGACGGCGAGGCCCCGGACAGCAACGAGCCGGAGATGGGAAGACATGGGAGTAGAGTCGCTGTCGAAGAGGTGTACGAGGGTTAACTGGTTCTAGTGCGGTGTGGTTCGACAGTCGGTGGAGAAGAACAGGAAGTATGGAGGGGTGGAGGGATGGCCTGGCCAACGGTGGAGTAGCGCTTCATAGCGAAGCGTGCTAAGCAGAGCTGCTAGCAACAGGAGGCGGGAGGTGGTCCCGGCGGCGCTGGAGGAAGAAGATGAGAGATTGAAGATGGATGCCAGTCGTTGGATGTAAATCCAACGGCTAACATGTCAGAATCATTTGTTGACTAAATTGACAACGACTTGCATTGGCTTCGACCTATTGGCCCACATTTCAGCCTCCAAAAATGTGGCACATATTCAACCCATTTTTTCAGAATTTACAGTCTTTTTTTGCTTGGTGGAATTTACAGTCAATTTGATCTTTTTTTTGAATTACAGCCATTAGCTGGGCTGGGTGAATAAATAATGTAGCGTCCATGCGACCCATTTATTTTATTTCCTAAAAAATTACAGGCCATTTGCACTTTCTCGAAATACATGATTTTGCTGGGCTGATTCTAATTATAATGTTGGGTTGGGCCAGCAATGTAATAAAAAATAAAAAAAGGGCTGAGCATTTTGTTATAAATATATTTAAATAATAAGTGATATTATTACATTCGTCCTTAAATCTTACCAAGCTTTTGTACACAATCACTAGGATTTTTGTGCCAAAACAATCCAGGATTTTATTTGTTAAGAAATTATTTTTATAAGTTAATAAGATGTGGGATATTGTTTTCTTACATATGTAAGTATCTGTTAAATATATGATGACAATAAAAATAATATATAATACCATATAAAATAATTTAAATATATATAATATAGTTAGAAGGGAAACATAAGTTGGACCTGACGTTCCTGTTCTTATATAGAAAAATAGAATAGACCTCTGCGTTTTCTTCAAAAAAAACATAAATTGGGCTGCCAAAAATAAAACCTCAGATGGGAGGTCCATAGGTCGGTTGATACATGACGACCCTAAGAAAATTCGAACAGGCCTATGGACCTCCCATCTGAGGTCATGGGCTGCACATGTTAAAAATGAAAGCCTAGACGGGGCAGCCCAAAACCACGTCCAACACTTGCCAAAACTTCGTCCCTCGTTTTCTCTGTGTTTCACACACTCGACATTGTGTGGGCATTTTGACTGTGCATCATATGAAGATGTGCTATGCATGAATGTTGATCAACATGATGTTAACTGGCTGGTAGTTCCATTTTCGACCATGAATAAAACTTCCAACATGATGTTAACCCTGTTTGAAAAGGCCGTGTTAATATAAATGCTCTTCCTCTGAAAGTTGCAGTTTCTTATCTGAAACTGAATTTGCAGTTTCTTATCTGAAACTAAAACTTGTAGTTTCTTCTCTGAGAATCACATTGTCTGCACTTTTATACTCCTATGAAACTACATTTTTAAGTGCTAAAAATAGATCTCTAGAATTCATAAAATACTTCATATGCTCAATACTGCAAATCTGAAATTCAAAAGACATTCATATCTGAAAGTACTCAAGATACACAACACAAAACACAATTCACAACCTGCAAATACTGACAACCCTAAGCTCCTCCTAACAATTCACAACCTGCTCGACTATTGGGCTGGGGGGGGGGGCAGCCCCTCCTATTCCTCGGTGGCAGACAGCCGCCCTGTGAGACGACGTGAACAACGAGGGAGACGATGGAGGGGAAGCGTCGTCGGGCCAACTGCTTTTCTCCTCTTGCAGTTGGGTTTGGTCGTCGAAGACTCCACCGACTCGCTCTAGCAGGACGCCCTCACAAATGGCACCTTGTAGATGCTCGATCCTTCAATCTCTGGTGGATGCTCCATCTGGGATCGATACTCCCACCACCGCTCCCTCATGATCGGATTCGGTGAATCTGTTTGCTCCATGGCCCAGAGGAGCAGCTCTATGTACTCCGGCACGACTCCCTCCGGGAGTATCGCCGCCTTTTCGCTCTGTTGCAGATATTTAGCAATGGATGTCACCGTCGCCGCTAGTTGGTCCTTGTTATCAAACCAAGACTATATCTCCAACATCCTAGCTAGCTTCATAGGGTCGCCGTCTGCGTTCCTCACATATTGTTTGTACTCCTCCATCGATCTACTTCTCCACAACACCTTCACTCGTCGACGGTGGTTTTTGAATGGAAGAGGAGAGGAGCAACGCTGCTTTTGGATTAGAATGGGAGAGGAGCGACACTGGTTTTGGACTGGAACAAGAGAGGAGGGGCGGTGGTTTTGAAATGGAAGAGGAGAGGAGCAGCGCTGCATTTAGATTGGAACAGGAGAGGAGCGGCGGTGATTTAAGAGGAGAAGAGCGGAAGAGCAGCGCTGGTCTTGGAAGTATTTTTTTGTTGTTTTGTGTATTTTGGGTCAAAGTTTGACCATGTATTGTATTTGACAAGCAAAATGTGAATGCATGTCACCAAAAATTGTATCGTTTGGTTCATATCTGAATGTACTTTCAAATTATATTATTTTTGCAACATATAACATATATTTTATGTGCGAAAATCATGGTCAATTATGACCCAGAATAAAAGGGAGACTAGTTAATGTGGGGTCGCTTTCTTAATTGAAGGGTACATTGATTTTGATTTTGATCCAGTCACAGCGCGCCGGCCCTCTCGTCCAATCCTAAATCACGACCGCACACTCCTCTCCCTCTTCTCCAATGACTGTCGAGAAGTCTTCATGCACGTGGCCCGGAGGCGCAGTTGTCGTCATTTTGATCTAAAGCGCCGGATTATAACATATAACACGAAAAAAATGCCACATGACAAGAAATCATAACCTCGCTGCCCAAAGGAGACAACATGAATCCCGACGGACAAACTAGACGAGGAACAAAGCTCAAATTAAAGATAAACTCATAGAAAAGGGGTCCGTCGATTGATGTCCTAATTAACATAGCCGGCTTGACCTATATGGCAGCCGAGTAGTCATTGTTCGTGCATGTGCCCCCAATGACTAGCCCAACTCAGTTGTCGCTGTTTAACCCTCGTAGTGATCCAAAGCACATGACACCTAATTTTGCGAGATGACAAGAAACCTTTTTTAGATTTCTCACCACAACTACAACCATGTACAACACAGCCTGCACGATATGTAGACGATAGCCAATCCAGGCGTGTCTGCTGGAGTCTGGTCACATGCATGGACGAACTGATCTTCGTGTCTTGTAGGGATCGTCCAGGCACCAGCGTAGTACAACACTTCTCTAGTACTATCGCTCATCTCCCTGTTCTATTAAGTCACCCGACTTGCGGGGCCGGGGAGTGTGCCTATGTCGGTTCTCAATTGTTGTCCCACATGTGTGTGCAAACACAATATGACGCGCATTCCATTTGGAGAGCAGCGTGCCAGACCGACCGACTGTCTGGGGTGGGACGCGAATGCGACGGGCGTGCTGTATACTCCGCACATGTGTACCACTGTTTTCTATATGCTTTGCTCCATGACGCGGGCGCAATCCATGGATACAAAATTAGTATACTGTATACTATATAAAAGTCGAGGGCGGGGCTTTTCCTGCGCGGTAGGCGGCGAGGCAGTTCCGCCTAGTCGGTTCGACAGAGACACGAGAAGACGAGGGAGTAGGCTGCTGCAAACGTAGGGCTGTGTGATTTGACATCGAGTTACTACTGGACAAGTGGGGCCCCGTGATTTGACTTGCCATTATCATTTTAACTACGGCGCTACGATCGGCGTGAGTCTCTTGATTCCTGACCACCTCCATACAGGTGCCTCTCCCAATGCTCCACCATGTAGTAGAGGCTGGCTCTTGCATGAGAGCCCACTTCTCCACTTTTTCCTTGCCTCTCTTTCCTGCACATATGCAAAAATGCCATGTAAAGCGCACTATTGTACTTACATTTACTTGCTCCTACAGGTGCTTAAGCTTGCCACATAGGCATAACGTCTGATGTGGCAAGTTAATCAACAAGAGAGAGACTAGTTTGGTGACCTAAGGAAGAAACGGTGCTAAGCACGTGTACCTAGGTGAAAAGACAATTTTGAGTCTATAGCTAATTAAATGAAGCAAACTTAGCAACACCATTTCATTGGAAGAGGTCACTCCTTGGCAAATGCAATAAATACTAGTACTCCCTGTGTCCCATAATATAAGAACGTTTTTGGCACTACACTAGTGTCAAAAACATTCTTATATTATGGGACGGAGGGAGTACGAAGAAAGAGATAGAGAGGAGTAAAAAAATACACTTATAGCCAACCTTGTTGTAGTATGAGTGACTAAGTGATGACTATGTATGACATGCCAACATCAGATAGCCTAACGCACCGTGTTAAATCTCTAAGGGCGCGACCGCGCGAGCGACGCGATGGTCGTGGTAGGCGCGACCATGATACGGGCTGCTGGCAGCCCTTGGATCTGAGATCAAACGGTCGCATGCTAAGTTGCGGAAAATTTGTAGAATAACCCTCTAGGATAGGATATTCACCCATAGGTCTAGAATCATGCCATGCAACCGTTCGATCTCAGATCCAAGGGCTCTCGGAAGCCCGTATCATGGGAGAATGGAAAGCCACTACCCTGCCGTTCGCACGCTGGCAGTTCGCTCCTACTCATCCCCGCACGTCCTTCAATACTACGACGGTTCGCTCCTAGTCGTCCCGTCCATTCACATTACGGCAGTTCCACTAATCCTAACCCTCCTCCCAAATCCATGGCGTCCCAAATCTCCACGATCGGCGGTGAGTACAAAGTTAGAACCATCACTGGCGATGAGTTCGACGTCATCTACACCCGTTCTTCCGTGATGGTGAAAGGATGCCTTTCTCGCTTCAGATGCATGTTCGAAGACTCAGATGATGAGTGGGTCGCTGGGCTAGATGTTGAGTACACTACAGTCCTAGGACGAGAGAAGGATCTAAAGGACGAAGAAAGGAAGAAGCCCGCCGTGATCCAGGTTTGTGTGCATGACTTATGCTTGGTCTACCACATATGCCATGCCGATGTTGAGTGCCAGGATTTTAAGGACTTCCTCGAGAGCAACCTAGTCAAATTCATTACTGTAGACTTTGGCAACGACAAAGAAGTCCTGCATCGGATAGGCCTCGTTGTAGGCAACACCTTCGACCTCCAGAAGAATCGGCTGGTGTCCTCTCGTCAGCCTTCAATGCTAACCCTGGCAGGAGCCATGGTTCATCCTGCGTATGGTAAACTGGAGAAACCTCCATACATGTTTCATCGTCATGCATGGCAGTGGAATGTACTAGATATAGAACACATCCACTACGTTGCAATGGATGGCTACCTTTGCTTCAATATCTACAAGGGTTGGATGAAGAGCAACAGCCAAGTGTGTGGTTCAAGCAAAGAAGTATCGGCCAAGAGGAAGAGGGACAAGGACGAAGTCGAGGACGTGGACGAGGACTCCGAGTAAGGTGGCAGTGTCGTTGCTCATGGTGGTTCTAATGCAGTGTCTATCGGAATAGTTGCAAAGTTTAATTTCAGGTGTGCTTAATTTAATTTGAGGGGTGTGTTGTGCTGAGCCCCCAGCAGAACTATGTTATGTTTCTTCTTGTTACTTTAACTCTTCAGTACGTACATACTAGTATTTCTTACATTTCATCTTTTAGTTAGTATAGTAATACCACTCGTTTCTTCACATTATATATGTACAATATATATGGCCAAGATCATATAGCCAGCAGTTTAGTTGTCAAAGAATTTTAGGGTGCTTAGTTTTGTCAAAGAATTCCAGGATGCTTAGAGGGTGCTTGGATCCAAGGGACTTATTTTAGTGTGACTAAAAATAGTCTCTTTAAGAGGCTAAAGTTCCAAGCACCCCTGACTAAAGAGGGGCTAAAACTAGTCTTGAGACTAATTTTTTTTAGTCAGGGGTACCCCTACTAAAATGTGGATTAGTCCTCTCTCTACTCATTTAACTCCTCTCCTTTAACACATGCGAGTTCTAGATTGGAGGGTTTGGAGGATAATAAATGCTCATTAACTTGATTTTAGACTTTTTAGTATTTGGATCCAAGCATGGGTGAGGCTAGCATGTTTTAGTCCCACTACTTTTAGTCATGGGACTAAAACGTATCCAAGCACCCTCTTAGTTTTATTTGAGGGGTGGGTTGTGCTGGACACCATTATTGTGACTAGCCTTTTTAATAGTACTATATGCATAATTTGGTGACGAGCGCTCTCTATATGTACCACCTTTTTTTTAATTTCAAGTTTTGCTCCATGGCGCAATCCATCGATACTACTGCTGTACAAAAGTATACATTTTTTAAAAGGCTAGAGGGCGGGGCAGTCTAGCTTGGTTGGTTTCACGAGAGGCGAGGGCCTTTGTGATTTGATGGCTCATTACTGCTAGAAGGCGGGGCCTTGTGATTTGACTGCTCGTATAAATGGGCCGACGACCTGATCGAGGAGGAGCAAAGAACCGTGCGGTATACTCAAGTTTTCCACTGGAGTAGTACTGCGATGGAGGAGCACGAAACACGGCAGCCCAGTGCCATATGGCGATAAAAAATGATCTAATTTGCTAGTCATCTCATTGTTAGCATTGTTCTATTCATTCCCTCAAAAAAACCATTGTTCTATTCATGCCTTGCAGAGAACGTGACACGTGCGGCGAAACACCCGAAGCAAAAGATGAAACACAAGGGCAAAAGAAGAAGGAAGATTATCACCCCAAATGATCTAATTCGCCGTGGAGTCGTAACTGCTTCTTCATCGCCTCCACGACCTCCATCTCCTTGCGCGTCTCCTCCGCCATCTTCTTAATCTGTCCATGACGTGGGATTTCTCGACGCGAGCCTTCATCATCTGTTCCACGGCCGCATTATGTACCTTGATAGCAGCCGGGTGCTTGATGTGGAGCTTCGCCAACTCCTCATTCTGTTCCATGACGAGGGCCTGCGGCATCTTCATCGAGGAACTACTACTCTCATGCAGCTTCTTCCAGCCAGCGCTCTTCTCCTTCAACAGGTCGATCTCGTGGCAGAGCTTCGCCTTGTCCTCCTGAAGTCGCAGGATTTCGTCGGTCGCCTTCTTCTCCGAGGCAATGCTCTTCTTCAGCAGCATCACCAAGCCGGCGGTCAACTCCCCCTGCTGATTGAGCTCAGCGGGCATGTCATCGAGGCTCTCCTTCAGCAAGTCCATCAAGCCTTGGATGAACTCCTTCTGCTTATTGAGGTGCTTATTGAGCTGATCGGGCATGCCGTAGAGGGATAACGACTCCAGCTCCGCCGGCTCGGCATGTTCGCCTCCGCGGCTAGGGCACTCCTGGGAGCCATCGCCTGCCCGTGAGAGATCTTTCAAGGTCTCTGCGTGGCAGCGAGCCCTCTTTTTTTTCTGCAGCCTTGGTTGCTGCTCCCTTGTTACGAGTAGTTCTCGGCCTAGAGCTCTGCTCACCGGCCATGGCAACGATGGACGAAGAAGAAGCACTTATGAGGAGGGAAGGTAGAGTAATTTTTGGTTAGGTAGTTCCCCTTTTTATAACCTAAGCACTAGCACTAGTACTAATACCTGCATAGTGGGAACACGTTCAGGTTTGGTACGTATTAGTAGGTGTGAGCAGGCTTTCAAATGTGATGGGAACAAGGTAAAGATTAATTGATGGTTTTGGTTTCGAGGCCCGAAACGGCTCCCGATGAGTTTAGCGGAGCATAAATTTCAAGTACTACACTGCTCAAATGCGTAAATATTATGTTACTGTCAAAAATTGGCACAACATACGAAGGAGACCAATGGAAGTACTACTAGCAACCCATGATTTAACTACTCGCATGCGTGCAGTGGAGTAATAATGTCTTTCTTCCGCCCTCACATCCACTCAATTTGCATGCGCTGTATTAATTGACCATCAATGAAGTGAACGACTTTACACGCGTCAAATTATCACATGGGGTGGATCTTGGTACAAAATTGCGTCCGCCCGTGTACCCGCGTGTGCGTGCGAGGGAATGATTGCGTGCGTGGCATGCATGCACATCTTCGCTTCGTGCATGTACCGCCAGTATGGCTCAGGGAGGATGACTACATTCTTCTGGAACCAGCAGCACGTCACTGTGATCAATCCACGCGAGGAGGTCGCGACAACGCCTCCACATGTGCCACGTGGCTTCATGAACTGTAAGAGAGACACTATGTAGCGTGCCATTGGTATTCTAATTTACGTGTTTTGCACATACTCGAAGTACTAGTAAGGCACACGTGCATTGCACACATCGGATTTTGCAACCAAATTATGAATAAATACCACACTATAGCATGTAAGCTCTGAGTCATATATGCCTGATGTAGCCCTTCGTTTAATTCTTATAGTTCATCTCATTCAAATTCAATTAGTTTTTATAAAAAAGCTAAGAATGCAGGAATAGAAAAACATGGTATTATAGTGGAATGTCGTCTTGAATCCTACAGGATTGTACGAGTGTTTGATTGCGCATAAAAAAACCCAGAATTCTTTCAAAGAGGTTTGAGTGGATGTGATGTTTCCTATGAAATCTAGTTCAAATGAATCATATGGAAAAATTCCTATGGTTTACAATCCTACGAATCAAACAACCAAGATAGGAAAATTTCCTAATGATTAGAATCCTCCAAAATTCCTTTGGGAACCTTTGAATCAAAGAAGCCCTTAATCTATTTTATGATTCATGGAATTGTGCATTGTAAAGCATAAAGTAAAAACAAATAATGGAAATTCAACTAGAAAAAAAGTTTGGGCAGTTATGATACGGAAGATTCTAGAACAAAAGAGAACCACTGTTGTTTTGAGGTTTGTGCATTATGCTTAAGTTCAACCATGGAGTCTGCTAGATTGTAGATGTGGAAAAATCCGGTGGGGGGCTAGAAGATGGTGCGAGGGGCCGACTGGAGGGAGACTATGAAGGAATGCACAAGTGCGAGATCGATATTGTCAGGACCCCGATTCCAAGTCACATCGATCTAGCCGGTAACACCTCATATCGCTTTGCGGCCTCACGCACGGTATTCCCACGGGTGTCGCCTTACCATGGCCCGGGACCGTTTGCGCCTTTTGTCTCACGTATATGATAGTGTCGCTAGCATCCATATGACAGAGAACCCAGGCCGACATGGCTAGTCGTGAACCCAAAGCGGCACTAATCTATGGGGACAAGCATACATGAATCACATCGAGCATGTTGGTCAGCAGCATGTGAATCCCGGCTGTAGCACTGGGCTAACAGGACTCCGAGAACCCGGGCTTTAGCAGGCTAGGCAGGACGCCGGATGTCACCACGTGACATTTCCCCAAAGGGACAGACACAGGAATGAAGTGAAACACATCCCGACCAGTCAAGTGTCCTGACCAGTAGTGCTGGGCTAGCAGGACTCCGGTGAACCGAGCTATAGCGGACTACTATGGCTCATGGAAGCACTAGACTACATTTCCCCATAAGAGAGGCTGCCAAGGATAAACAACTAGATTGTCGGATCCCACACATACCAAGCATTTCAATCATACACACAATATGCTCGATATGTGTAAATACAACATGGCATCACAACATAACTCTACAACTCAAGTATTTATTCCTTAGGCTTCGACGAGTGAGATATTACAAACATGGGTCTCATGACCCAACAATCACAGCATACAAATCAAGCACATGCGGAAGCCTAACATGTCTGAGTACAGACATCTACAAATGGAAAAAAAGCTAAGAAGCCTGACTATCTACCAGATCCTACCGAGGGCACAAGATCATAGCCGAGGTATCAAGCTAACGTCGAAGTCCACGCGGAACTACTAGCGAGACTGAAGTCTCTCTCTGCAAAACATAAATTAAGCAACCATGAGTACAAAGGTACTCAGCAAGACATACATCAGAACTAGCTACATATGCATCGGTATCAACAAGGGGGGGGGTGGAGTTTAACTGCCGCAAGCCTGCTTTGACTCAGTGGCTAACCTGAACTACGACTGCAAGCAACTCTTTTGAGGTGGCGCACACGAGTCCACATATTCACCATTCAATACACCACTATGGAACCGCTCCCGTCTCCCTACGAGAAGGTCATCCATAGCACTCACACTTATCTTGCGAGTTTTAGAGTATCCACTATCACTTGTCTATGAACTATTATAGGCAACCGAGAAGTCCATTACCACGGACACAACTATTCGTATAGATGATGTTAACCCTGTAGGGGTGTACTTCTTCACACACGCTCTCACCACTTACCGCCGTTTACACGACATGTACTCGGCAACCTTCAAGCGGAAGCCCAATGAGGGTGTCAGCCATGGCCTACCTAAACACTCAAGTCTCTAGTCCAGGTTTATCGCCTATCCAGGTTCCATCCGCAGGGAGTCCGGCCGAGGTTTCCACATACGGCCCCGAACGATGTGAACAGGGTTCCCGAGACACCAAACGGGCGCCCGGTACACCGTGCCACGGTGTATCTACCGCATCATAGCCCACCCCTAGGGTCAGCGCTATGCACGGCCGCCAACACATATCCTATAAACACTAGAAACTAGTTGCAACTCCTGGACAGAGGACAAGGGTGATCAAGAAGCCGAGCGGGTCCATTGGTTTCGGGCCCAATGCATGGTAGTAACTGTTTCATGGATCATAAACACAGAACTCAGATCCTAAGGACGGTTTCAATGAGACAACCCACCATGTACTCCTACATGGCCTCTCACCGCTACCTTTACCAAATCGTGTTCACACACTTAGCTCTCAACAGTAGGACATGTTTACACACCTCCGATTCATCCCCAATGAATCAGACCTGACTCAACTCTAAGCAGTAGCAGGCATGACAAACAAGCATGAATGAGTAGGCACATCAGGGCTCAAACAAATCCTACTCATGCTAGTGGGTTTCATCTATTTACTGTGGCAATGACAGGTCATGCAGAGGATAAGGGGTTCAACTACCGCGGCAAGTAACAGAGGAATCGTGTTGTCCTAATGCAATAAAAGAGAGCAGGAGCAGGAGAGTGGGATTGTATCGGAATGAACAAGGAGGTTTTGCTTGCCTGGCACTCCTGAAGATAACATAGTTCTTCATCGGTGTCATCGATCTCATCGTCGAAACCACGTCTATCGGGAGGGTACAAATACCGGCAACAGAGAAAGAAACACAATCAATGCAATGCACAATATGATGCATGATCATGACATGTCATATGCTGTTGATTGAGCTAATGCAACTAGCAATACAATTAAATGAAGTTGGTTTGAACCCAAAGTTCAAATTCAAGCTCTACATGTGGTTATTTAAATACCAATCATTTGATTTGTCCTAAACAGTGGCCTTAGTTGTTCTAACATGCATGAAAATGGTACAGATGGATTCCTTGAATTTTTCTGATAATTTTTCATATATGATTTATTTCATTTGGAGTTACGGTTGAATTTCTATGATTTTTAGAAGTTTTAGGCATTTTCTGAAAATAATAAATCATTTAAGATTTATTTAAATCCAGAAAAGGTTTTACTGCGTCAGCATGATGTAAGAGTGACGTCATCAGGTCAACTGTGGCTGGTCAGGTCAAACCTGACCAGTGGGACCCGCATGTCAGCGTCCTAACTAATTAACAGTGTTAATTAGTGCTAACTAAAAAACATAATCTAGGGTTAGTCAGGGGCTGGCCCCACATGTCACTGACTCAGGGGAGTCAAACCCCAGTCAAACAGGGTCAACCCCACCGGAGTTGACCCGCGGTTCGTCGCCGGCGAGGCCAGAGACGGTGGAGAGCTTCGAAAATCGCCCACGGGCGATGGTTTTTGGCGTGGGGAGGCTCTATGAAGAGCTACTGCTCGCGCGCAGCTGATGGAGCAGACGGGTGAGCCGGGGTGGCTGGAGTCGACAACGGTGAGCTCGGTTGCGGCCGCCGGAGTTCGGGCATCCATGGTTTAGGCGTTACGGGGCACGGCAGGCGCGGCCGATGGTCTTTATGGGTTTCTGGGATCGCCAGGAGCACGCGGAGGCAACGAGCACAACTGGAGGAGCTCGGGAGCACGAAGCTCACCGGCCATGGCGGCAGCCGGAGCTCGGGTTCGTGGTGACGGTGACTAGCGAATGGGTAAGGAGGGGGTGAGCAAGGGGGGAGGAGCAGGAGCTCACAGTGAACTCGATGGCGTCGTTGGTGAGGTCGGGGAAGCCCGGACGGCGACAAATCGGACGGGGCGGCGCTCGGGGCAGAGGGAGAAGACAACGATGATGGTGGCACTGCAGGGCGCTCTGGCATCGTTTGGCTTGGCGAAGATGATGAGAAGGTCATGGCGGAGCTTCCGGAGAGGGAGAGGGGGCGCGAGGACAGCGGTGGCCACGAAAACAGCGGCGGTGGCGACGAGCTCCGCTCGGTGGGTGAGAGAGAGGGGAGGGGAGAGAGCTGCATGGAGGGAGGAGGTGCAGAGGGTCGAGGGAGGGTGCGTGGCGACGCATGGAGGTGTCCAGGGCGTCGGGGATGCAGGCAGCCAGGCAGGAGGTGGCTCGGGCGCATGTGCGCGCGCGGCGAGCACATGCTCTGCCTACTGGTCGGGGAGGAAGACGACAGGGAGGCTGCGGTGGTGGGCTGGGCCGGCCACTTGGGCCGCCAGGTAAGCCCAAGTACTATCTCTCTCTCTCTCTCTCTCTCTCTCTCTTTTCTGTTTTTATTTATTTAATTCTCTGTTGTTTGTTTTGAATTAGTAGAAATACTAATCCATTTTAGAAAATTCTAAAAATAATCATAGGCACCTTTGGAATTACTCCCAACAGCCTAAAATTACTTTCAAAAGTATTTGGGCATTTAAAAGTATTTATAGTATTTTAAATGCCCAAATGCAAATAGTTATGTCTTAATTCAGAAATCCAAAATGGATCCAAAATTTATGAACCCATTTTTGGCAAAGGTTTTAGCCAGAACCAAAAATGATGAAATTTTTTAAGGGCATATTGGGTTCATTGAAAATATTTAAAGTTGGGCCTATTGCATTGCTTTGGTGCTAGGGGTTTGATCATCCCCATTTCAAGTTTCATGAAATTTAACATGATGCATGGATGCAAGCAAAATCAAGCAATGGCTGAACTGGGGCTGTGACAGCTCACCCCCACTAAATAAGAATCTCGTCCCGAGATTCAAGCGTAGGGTAAGGTGAAGGGGGAAAACACAAGCTAACATAATCTTCACGATCCAGGTTGCACTTCATAATAACGTTGGTTCGATCACCATCTTTGTCTCGATGTCTTGCTCTGAGAACTCTAACCAACATGGCAATGAGAGGGAAGGGAAAACTCTGGAAGGATCGATCTTCTCAAAGATCAAACAACTCAGGATCAACTCATGGAGTGAGACATAGGAACATCTCTCCAATTGAGACACAAAGTTCACATCAAGGTGATGGAAATCAGACGACGAGGATTCAAGTTGGTAGGTAGTAATTCCACACTTGGGTAAGGTGGTGCAAGGTTTCAAGGTTGCGAGGAGATAATTGTCATGAACCCATAACAGGGCACCTTGGAGAAGGTGACTCGTTGAACTGTTCCCTTAAGTGGCAAAAAGAATTACTTTTGATCCATAAAACATTGAAACTCTTCATACCAACTTAAGGCAATTTACAATTGACCGTTTGAGACAGCTCAAAGAGACGGCATACTCGGACTAGGATGGATGATGTGGACTACCTTGTTGAAGACAACGCAAGGGATAATTTTGCTTACGCGTGCCGTCAAGAACTTGAGCATTTCCATATTCATCAAGGTTCTACCAACATCCGTGGCAAGGATCCTAGCAACACGACATACCACCATGATGACTAGTGATGGATGATGCGGATACAAAGGAAGATAACACCTTCTCAGATCTTCCCTTAGCGAGGCTAAGGGAATAGAATCTGAACGATCGACCGAGAGACATTTAGCACTCCGCTTCTAATGTTCTCCTTGATGTGCTAGCGTAATCCATTTATAGATATGGTTTGATATCTAGAACATCAAGTAAAAGGTCGGACTTCGGAAGCTCAAGAATCTGTAAGGATTAACTACGGAGGTAAATCCTACGAAATCCTCATGGGAAGGTGGCCAACTTTCTTCAATCGAGATACTACAATAACAGGTCTTCCGGCTGGATGTGTTGGCCACGACATCCACTTGACCGGTTATCGAGAGACCAATATTATAGTTCTTGGAAATGCTCGAACCATCATATCTGCCTGAGATTCAGATCTGGTTGGTGTCAGGATATTCCAGACTCATCAAGTCTAGAAAGGAAAATGAAGGTTTGCAACACAATTTGATGAGATGACGTTGCGAGATTCTCGGGGAATGAACCGCGATAGCAAGCTCCAAAACATGAGCTAGTTCTGCTACAAACCTGTGAACACGCTATCCAAGACGAGCTTGACCACGTAGTAGTCTTATAGTAAAACACTATCGAGTTCAGGTGGGGAACCATCATCAAGAATTTCAAAGTCTTTACGCAAGTCCATGGATTAGATCCCAAGCGTAGACTTCTTTGCCTTGAACAAGTCAATCAGTGGCTTGGTGTGCTGGGGAATACATATGGAGTGGAGGTAATTAATCTACCAACCCATAGAATACATTCACACATGCATAACTGACTTGGGATGGTGCCAGGGGTAACAAAAACAATCTTTCTCGAACTCACTGCGGCAACTTGCACCAAATGCACATGAATTCGAGGAAGTCACTTCTTCCATCCAAGCATAAGCTTCATGAACGGAACACGAAGGCATTGCTTATAAAGTTTCCAACACTAGGTTGATGTTGAACATGAATCATGGGGGAGACAAAATGCTGTTGATGGGATCAACAACAACTCACCAGAATTTCCATATCATTGGACTTCCACCATCATGTGAACACGATGATAGTATTGGTCAGACCAAAAGATGTAATGGTGTATGCTCGAGGGATCAACCACGGGTAAGACAACATTACGAACATTGTTGGTTCTGATTTGACTTGACGATAGCCCATACTCAAGTCAAAGTTTTGACAAGGCAATAGATCCAACAACTGATCACGAGGACCAATTGGTGAAGATATCATCTTTCTTCAGTACACACACAAACACAAAGATATCCCTTCAGAAAGAACCAATTCGGCAAAGTCTTTTATCTTCCAACTCTCCAAGTTGTTGTTTAGCTTAACCAACTAGTTCAGGGGTATCCAACACAGATTCTTGGAGAAGGGGTGGTTTACAAGAACCAACTTGATCACGAACTCAACATAGCGGTCAGGTGACAACCTGGTAACACTTCCGAGGAGATATCCGGAAAATCACGAACCACCGATATGTTACTAAGCTCGAGAACAATCTTGCTTTTCAGAGCAAGACAAGATGATCAGATAAGTGAGGAATGGAATAATCCTCACTCATTGATCGAGGAGTGCACCAGAGATAAGGACTAGGTAGCACGATCAGTCCTAGCATGGTGATTCAATAACCAACACGCTAAGAATGAGAATATTGTCCATTTACTACAAAGCAACAAGTTGCTCGGAGTATTGATTTCACACATCACAATTCACTTGTCGGCATTCCGGTTACAACAACACGAAACCGAGGAATGAATAATGATGGCGAGAAATATCACGGTATCAAAAATTCACAAGAGATGGTGCAATTCCTATGATATTCTTGGCATGAATAGGGTAGAACTCCAAGGTAGAACAGAGCAAAAGCTGGATTGGCATTTTGATCTGCGGGATACAACTACTTTGACCCAATCCTAGATATGGATGAGGTACTGGAGTTTGTTTCTCCTAGTCATTCTGGAATAGAATGGCTTGACGGACCACAAGAATGATAGGCATTGATGAACACAAATGCACACATACTCTTGGCCATCAACTGATAGAAGATGGTTGGAATACAACTGAAGAGGAACAGCTCGAGGAACATATAATTGTCTGAGTTGTGGATGCATAGATTAGTATGTCGAGCAAAGCTCAACATTTCTTCCGGACAACCCATGCAGATAGGTAGGACTGGCAGATTCACTATGCAGAATAGAGAACTCATTAAGAGCACTCTGGTTGTGATCTTTTGATACAACAAACTTCTGCCATAAGTGGTTCATAGTATTTGGAAGAAGGAAATACCACGGACCTCTAGGACTATCGCAAAGGTTACTAATATCCTAAAGGAACTAGCAACACTATCAACATGAGGTAAGTAGGGTGAATCTCGGGTTCAAGAACCCATGAATAGAATACCTACCACTACATGGCATCATGGGATGCTTTTGAGAATAATGGCCAGAATCACACACTGGGGATACAAAACATGGCTAGATCACTAGGTGACTCCCTAAAACACGTAGGGTCATAGTAATAGCTCCAACATATATGTCGAGGCAACAAAGTACCTCAACTCACCGATTAGTGTGATTAATCTGGCCCAAATGGACATCAGGAACATGAGGAAGGGATTTGCAAATGCATCAGACTATTTAGAAACCTGGGATGACTCAGACAACATAACGACTGTGAATGCTCGAAATATTTGAGACATCCTGCAAAATAGTGGCATGACCACTCAACATTACAATATCAAATTTCTGAGGCCAGCTATGAGCATATGGAGGTAAAAGGAACTAAACTGAGACTTGAATCCAACAATCCTATAAGTCTAAGGATTAGTAACATGTCATCCTGATAGATAGATGAGAAGGCCTAGTTCTTAATTCCCGTAGAAAAGAAGAGGATCACTCAGATAAGAGGGCATGAGGTATAAGGAGTAAAAGGAACCTTACGTTCCCTTCCAAAATCAATTCCCTTACATAATAAAGCATTTCTAGACTCGACTTCGACCAGTTTGGCTTGGTAATCCTACAGGCAGTCAGGCTCTGATACCAACGCTGTCAGGACCCCGATTCCAAGTCACATCGATCTAGCCGGTAACACCTCATATCACTTTGCGGCCTCACGCACGGTATTCCCACGGGTGTCGCCTTACCATGGCCCGGGACCGTTTGTGCCTTTTGGCTCACGTATATGATAGTGTCGCTAGCATCCATATGACAGAGAACCCGGGCCGACATGGCTAGTCGTGAACCCAAAGCGGCACTAACCTATGGGGACAGGCATACATGAATCACATCGAGCATGTCGATCAGCAGCGTGTGAATCCGGGCTGTAGCACTGGGCTAACAGGACTCCGGGAACCCGGGCTGTAGCAGGCTAGGCAGGACTCCGGATGTCACCGCGTGACATTTCCCCGAAGGGACAGACACAGGAACAAAGTGAAACACATGCCGGCCAGTCAAGTGTCCTGAGCAGTAGTGCTGGGCTAGCAGGACTCCGATGAACCGGGCTATAGCGGATTACTATGGCTCATGGAAGCACTAGACTACATTTCCCCATAAGAGAGGCTGCCAAGGATAAACAACTAGATTGTCGGATCCCACACATACCAAGCATTTCAATCATACACACAATATGCTCGATATGTGTAAATACAACATGGCATCACAACATAACTCTACAACTCAAGTATTTATTCCTTAGGCTCTGAGGAGCAAGATATTACAAACATGGGTCTCATGACCCAACAATCACAACATACAAATCAAGCACATGCGGAAGCTTAACATCTCTGAGTACAGACATCTACAAATAGAAAAAAAGCTAAGAAGCCTGACTATCTACCAGATCCTGCCGAGGGCACAAGATCATAGCCGAGGTATCAAGCTAACGTCGAAGTCCACGCGGAACTACTAGCGAGACTGAAGTCTCTCTCTGCAAAACATAAATTAAGCAACCATGAGTACAAAGGTACTCAGCAAGACATACATCAGAACTAGCTACATAAGCATCGGTATCAACAAGGGGGGGTGGTGGAGTTTAACTGCAGCGAGCCAGCTTTGATTCAGTGGCTAACCTGAACTATGACTGCAAGCAACTCTTTTGAGGTGGCACACACGAGTCCACATATTCACCATTCAATACACCACTATGGAACCGCTCCCGTCTCCCTACGAGAAGGCCATCCATAGCACTCACACTTATCTTGCGAGTTTTAGAGTATCCACTATCACTTGTCTATGAACTATTATAGGCAACCCAGAAGTCCATTACCGCGGACACGACTATTCGAATAGATGATGTTAACCCTGCAGGGGTGTACTTTTTCACACACGCTCTCACCACTTACCGCCGTTTACATGACATGTACTCGGCAACCTTCAAGCGGAAGCCCAACGAGGGTGTCGGCCACGGCCTACCTAAACACTCAAGTCTCTAGTCCAGGTTTATCGCCTATCCAGGTTCCATCCGCAGGGAGTCCGCCGAGGTTTCCACATACGGCCCTGAACGATGTGAACAGGGTTCCCGAGACACCAAACGGGCACCCGGTACACCGTGCCACGGTGTATCTACCACATCATAGCCCACCCTAGGGTCAGCGCTATGCACGGCCGCAAACACATATCCTATAAACACCAGAAACTAGTTGCAACTCCTGGATAGAGGACAAGGGTGATCAAGAAGTCGAGAGGGTCCATTGGTTTCGGGCCCAATGCGTGGTAGTAATTGTTTCATGGATCACAAACACAGAACTCATATCCTAAGGACGGTTTCAATGAGACAACCCACCATGTACTCCTACATGGCCTCTCACCACTACCTTTACCAAATCGTGTTCACACACTTAGCTCTCAACAGTAGGACATGTTTACACATCTCCGATTCATCCCTGATGAATCAGACCTGACTCAACTCTAAGTAGTAGCAGGCATGACAAACAAGCATGAATGAGTAGGCACATCAGGGCTCAAACAACTCCTACTCATGCTAGTGGGTTTCATCTATTTACTGTGGCAATGACAGGTCATGCAGAGGATAAGGGGTTCAACTACCGCAGCAAGTAACAGAGGAATCGTGTTGTCCTAATGCAGTAAAAGAGAGCAGGAGCGGGAGAGTGGGATTGTATCGGAATGAACAAGGAGGTTTTGCTTGCCTGGCACTCCTGAAGATAACATAGTTCTTCATCAGTGTCATCGATCTCATCGTCGAAACCACGTCTATCGGGAGGGGACAAATACCGGCAACAGAGAAAGAAACACAATCAATGCAATGCACAATATGATGCATGATCATGACATGTCATATGCTATTGATTGAGCTAATGCAACTAGCAACATAATTAAATGAAGTTAGTTTGAACCCAAAGTTCAAATTCAAGCTCCACATGTGGTTATTTAAATACCATTCATTGGATTTGTCCTAAACAGTGGCCTTAAGTTGTTCTAACATGCATGAAAATGGTATAGATGGATTCCTTGAATTTTTCTGATAATTTTTCATATATGATTTATTTCATTTGGAGTTACGGTTGAATTTCTATGATTTTTAGAAGTTTTAGGCATTTTCTGAAAATAATAAATCATTTAAGATTTATTTAAATTCCAGAAAAGGTTTTACTGCGTCAGCATGACGTAAGAGTGACGTCATCAGGTCAACTGTGGCTGGTCAGGTCAAACCTGACCAGTGGGACCCGCATGTCAGCGTCCTAACTAATTAACAGTGTTAATTAGTGCTAACTAAAAACATAATCTAGGGTTAGTCAGGGGCTGGCCCCACATGTCACTAACTCAGGGGAGTCAAACCCCAGTCAAACAGGGTCAACCCCACCGGAGTTGACCCGCGGTTCGTCGCCGGCGAGGCCAGAGACGGCGGAGAGCTTCGGAAATCGCCCACAGGCGATGGTTTTTGGCGTGGGGAGGCTCTACGAAGAGCTGCTGCTCGCGCGCAGCTGATGGAGCAGATGGGGTGAGCCAGGGTGGCCGGAGTCAACGGCGGCGATCTCGGTTGCGGCCGCCGGAGTTCGGGCATCCATGGTTTAGGCGTTACGGGGCACGGCAGGCGCGGCCGATGGTCTTTATGGGTTTCTGGGATCGCCAGGAGCACGCGGAGGCAACGAGCACAACTGGAGGAGCTCGGGAGCACGAAGCCCACCGGCCATGGCGGCAGCCGGAGCTCGAGTTCGTGGTGACGGTGACTAGCGAATGGGTAAGGAGGGGGTGAGCAAGGGGGGAGGAGCAAGAGCTCACAGTGAACTCGATGGCGTCATTGGTGAGGTCGGGGAAGCCCGGACGGCGACGAATTTGATGGGGCGGCGCTCGGGGCAGAGGGAGAAGACAATGACGATGGCGGCGCTGCAGGGCGCTCTGGCGTCGTTTGGCTTGGCGAAGTTGACGAGAAGGTCATGGCGGAGCTTCCAGAGAGGGAGAGGGGGCGCGAGGACAGCGGTGGCTACGAAAACGGCGGCGGTGGCGACGAGCTCCGCTCAGTGGGTGAGAGAGAGGGGAGGGGATAGAGCTGCATGGAGGGAGGAGGTGCAGAGGGTTGAGGGAGGGTGCGTGGCGACGCATGGAGGTGTCCAGGGCGTCGGGGACGCAGGCAGCCAGGCAGGAGGTGGCTCGGGCGCGTGTGTGCGCGCGACGAGCACACGCTCTGCCTACTGGACGGGGAGGAAGACGACAGGGAGGCTGCGGTGGTGGGCTGGGCCGGCCACTTGGGCCGCCAGGTAAGCCCAGGTACTATCTCTCTCTCTCTCTCTTTTCTGTTTTCATTTATTTAATTCTCTGTTGTTTGTTTTGAATTAGTAGAAATACTAATCCATTTTAGAAAATTCTGAAAATAATCATAGGCACCTTTGGAATTACTCCCAACAGCCTAAAATTACTTTCAAAAGTATTTGGGCATTTAAAAGTATTTATAGTATTTTAAATGCCCAAATGCAAATAGTTATGTCTTAATTCAAAAATCCAAAATGGCTCCAAAATTTATGAACCCATTTTTGGCAAAGGTTTTAGCCAGAACCAAAAATGATGAACATTTTTAAGGGCATATTGGGTTCATTGAAAATATTTAAAGTTGGGCCTATTTGCATTGCTTTGGTGCTAGGGGTTTGATCATCCCCATTTCAAGTTTCATGAAATTTAACATGATGCATGGGTGCAAGCAAAATCAAGCAAGGGCTGAACTGGGGATGTGATAGATATTTAGAGAGAGGGGGCGAACACATGCGCTGGTGCGCGCAGTGGCGGAGCCATGAAAATAAAATGAGCTAGGGGGCCAAGCATTGCTAATCCTTTATGAGGAGGGTCAATTCATGAACTTAAACCATTTTTAGCAGCAATTGTCTAATGATCACATTCATATTAGCCTCGATATATAGTGATGTTAGGGGTGAAGGGGGGCAGGGCCCTTACTGCCCCCTGTCTTCGCCATTGTGCACGCGTCTAAGAGATGAAGCGGAAGGCATGGATGATGAGAGGGGACGTTGGATATATAATTAATGTGGGTGTATTAGCTATATATGTTAATCCTATATAGAGAGGTATAGATTGATCGATGTGGACGTGGGAAAGAGGGTGAGACCTCACTGGATATATCGATTGATCGGTTTGTGTGGAAAACTATGAAAGACCTAGCTATATACACACATACATAGAGGAACATCGATCGTTGCGCATGCACGCGTGAGAGATAAAGAATGCCCGATATGATGGAGAGGGGGATGTGTGTGGGTGTGTGCCTTCATGGGAGACCGACCTGAAGAAAAAGATTGCATGCGTGTGATGGATAATGCCGACTGGTAGTGTGTGTGCATGCATGCACGAGAGAAAGTTAGTGGTACAATTATATAGAGAAGACTACTGTGTGGGTGTAAAAGAATAGGTGAGGTCATGATCAATGTAAAGTTGAATTCAAATATTTGAATAAGAGATCCTGATGTTTGAAATCCATGCATGCATGAATATAACGGAGATCTGCGCGGTGTGGTTTGGAAATGAGCATGTTGTAATGTATACACATTGAACAAGGTCAGACTGATTTGAATTTGAGATACCGATGGCAGACATCATTTGGCCACGTCGCATCCGTGCATGGACACACTATTCTAATTGGAGATGATGGTCGGCTTTCGCATCACATATCTATATCTATACCCCTATATATATATATTATATTTTATATTTTTTATATTGTGTGCGGATAACTTTAACTTTGAAAGATGGTCGTTGGATGAGGCGAATCCGATGGTCCAAAGATGGCAAATTTGAGCACTACTGGCCGTTGGATATCATCTAGATTCCACCAGATTTCGCCACATGTATAATCTAGAAGACTCCATGGTTTAACTTAAGCATAATGCACAAACATCAAAACACAAGCACTTCTTATTTCTTCTAGAATCTTCCGTATCAGAATTGCCCAAATGTTTTTCTACATGATTTTCCATTATTTGTTTTTACTTTATGTCTTACAACGCACAATTCCATGAATCTTAAAATAGATTAGCTTTCTTATAAAAACTAGATGATTTTGAATGAAATGAACTATAAGAATTAAACGAACATCTACATCATGCATATATGACTCAAAGCTTGCATGCTATAATGTGGTATTTATTCATAAATTGGTTGCCAAATCTCATGCGTGCAATGCACGTGTACCTTACTCTAGTCTAAATGGTGTTTGTGTGTGTGTGTTGTGCGTGTTGAGGTGCAAATTGTTTTTTTTGGGTACACGTTAAGCTTGTTCTTCCAAAATTTCAAGCCGCGCCTTATTATGCCGAAAATTCTAGCGTCTCTGTCTATCATGCTGCGAAACTCCCGCCTCTTCAACCAGCGCCTTGTTAGCCCAAAATATTTAAGATATATCTTTGTCTCGTTGTGCTCCGACAACTCCCTCCATCTCAACCCGTGCCTTGCTATTCTGAAATTACAACGCGCGCGAAAACTCCCACCTCCTGTGAAATCCCGACACGCGAAATGCCCGTGGTACCCCTGAATCGAAAGAACCGCCTCAAATCGGTGGGGGTACTTTCATAACTTACCCCACATTTCGGACAAGCGCGTCTCTAAGCCATGGTTCCCCACTGCCATCCCATCCGCCAACCCATTCGTACACCGAGGCCGCGAAAACCCACGACGAAACCCCACACCCTGCTTCGTCCGCCACCCAGCCGGAGCCTCTTCCCCAACGACACCATCCACAGCAACACCTCGACGTCCCTCATCCACCGTACCGGATGAGGATCCATCGTCGATCTCATCGTCCCGCCGGTTCAGCCACCCCGTCCTCCACCTCCAAGGAGCTGCCATGACGTTCCCCTCGTCTTTCACGCCACGTCCATTCCCACACTGCCGTCTTCACCTACACCAGCGGAAGAGCATCATCATCACCGTTTCCTCGGATGAAGCTGCGGCCTAATCGGCGCCACCAAAGAGGTTGTACACTAATCGCCGCATGTTCTTCTTGATTCAATCTCACGGTGCTGCCGGCGCTCAGTCCCGAGCCGACATGGCGCGGCTCCATCCACGGCGGTGCCGCCGGCCACTTCCTCCACGACTTTGCTCCCTCGGCGGCGACGTCCACATCAGTAGGAGCTGCTGCTGCTTTAGCTCTCGCTCGCGCTGCTGCTCTGTTCTTGCTCTCTCTCCCCTGCCTGGTCTGCTCTTGCTATTGCTCTTGCTCTCCCTGTTGCTCTCACTCTTGCTCTTGCTCACGATGCTGCTTTGATTTAGCTACACTTCAGTCGACTAAATTGACTTTTTGGGTC
>NC_041384.1:561354105-561366292 GCF_002162155.2 Triticum dicoccoides | reverse complement strand
CAGGCGGGGCGGCGCACCGCCAGCCGCGGGCGGCGGGGGGCTGCTGTTTGGCTGGTGGTGGCTGGCGGCTCAGGGGGGTGGAGGTTGAAGATGAACTGCATGCCCTTGATTTCGTATCCAACGGCTGCAAAATCGACTGACCAGAGATGAAAAAGTCAGCCGACCGATGTGTAGCCTCACCTTTCTAGTGCGTTCAGTTTCAACAGCAAAATTCAGTTTCGACAGTTAAGTTCAGTTTCGACAGTTAAGTTCAGTTTTGACAGTTAAATTCAGTTTCGATAGTTAAGTTCAGAGATGAGCGGCTGATGTATTTTACATCTAGCACTTTGTGGTTATGTATTTTACGTCATGTATTGGAGATGCTATTAGAATTCCACTCAGGTTAACATTGTTTGTTGTCTCTCTTGTCTTGCTTCAGCCTCGGCAGTGTACAACTCACCGGAGCTGATCCAACGACGAAACCCTCCATCATAGCGGAGCAGTACCTCAGGCTCCATCTCCAGACGCCTAAGATCTTCTTCCCCTCCTCCGATAGCCAAGTCAGCCGGAGCATCCTCACCGGCCAACCCAATCACGCTGAGATCGACATGGCTTCGCCAAAGAGGTTGTACACTTGTTGCATCTCTTTTTTACTCTACATGTTATATATATTGTCCGCTGAGCACTCGTAGTAATGGGAAATACAATTATTTTATCCTACTATATGACAAGCAGTGAGGTAACAGGCAACTTAGCTATCCGTGATGGACTCTCTTGAACGCCATCATTATTTATCTCTGCGCATTTGAGCTGTGCATTTGTTGATGGGCCTGGGAGTTGAGCTAGTATGGCAGTGGCCTGGGTCCAAAGTAATAGAAGTAGCACAAAAACATTTTTTTAGTGTAGGATTTTCCTTGCTCAAGCCTGCCTACTAGAATCGCCAGTGCTTGAAAGGAAAAGTGAATGAAAAACATCGGAATTGGAAAGTTTCCTATGGTACTACTTTTCATGAATTTGGTGCAAAGGAATGGAGCAAAGGAAAACTGTAGGATTTGTTCCTTTAGTGTCTCCTTGAAAGAAAAACCGTAGGAATTCTAATTTCCACTTCTCCTCCTTTTCATATTCCTATTCATCAAGCACAAGACTAAGAGATAGTAGCATAATAGCATTATAACCGTACATTTTCTTGTGGTTTGACTTAATCTCACCATGCTTTTTTGCATCCTGTGATTGCTAACTCCTGAGCACTGTGTTGGATTTCCCCGAAGAGGAGAGATGATGCAGTAAAGTAGCGTAAGTATTTCCCTCAGTTTTTGAGAACCAAGGTATCAATCCAGTAGGAGGCTACGCGCGAGTCCCTCGTACCTACACAAAACAATAGCTCAACGCAACCAACGCGCTTAGGGGTTGTCAATCCCTTCACGGTCACTTACGAAAGTGAGATATGATAGAGATGATAGATAATATTTTTGGTATAGAGATGCAAAGTAAAAAGTAAAAGGGAAAAGTAAAAAAGCAAAGCAATAATAAAGTGATGGAGATTGATACGATGAGAAAGAGACCCGGGGGCCATAGGTTTCACTAGTGGCCTCTCTCAAGAGCATAAGTATTCTACGGTGGGTGAACAAATTACTATTGAGCAATTGACAGAATTGAGCATAGTTATGAGAATATCTAGGTATGATCATGTATATAGGCATCACGTCCGAGACAAGTAGACCGACTCCTGCCTGCGTCTACTACTATTACTCCACTCATCGACCGCTATCCAGCATGCATCTAGAGTATTAAGTTAAAAACAGAGTAACGCCTTAAGCAAGATGACATGATGTAGAGGGATAGTTTCATGCAATATGATAAAAACCCCATCTTGTTATCCTCGATGGCAACAATACAATACGTGCCTTGCTGCCCCTTCTGTCACTGGGAAAGGACACCGCAAGGTCGAACCCAAAGCTAAGCACTTCTCCCATGGCAAGAAAAACCAATCTAGTAGGCCAAACCACTGATAATTCGAAGAGACTTGCAAAGATAACCAATCATACATAAAAGAATTCAGAGAAGATTCAAATATTATTCATAGATAGACTGGATCATAAACCCACAATTCATCGGTCTCAACAAACACACCGCAAAAAGAAGATTACATCGAATAGATCTCCACGAGAGAGGGGGGAACATTGTATTGAGATCCAAAAAGAGAGAAGAAGCCATCTAGCTACTAACTATGGACCCGTAGGTCTGAAGTAAACTACTCACACTTCATCAGAGGGGCTTGGATGATGATGTAGAAGCCCTTCATGATTGATGCCCCCTCCGGCGGAACTCCGGAACATGCCCCAAGATGCGATCTCGTGGATACAGAAAGTTGCGGCGGTGGAATTAGGTTTTTGGCTCCATATCTGGTCGTTTGGGGGTATGTAGGTGTAACACCCCGGATGTAACTTTCCTAATTTGTACTCCAACTCTTGTCATTTCGGCGTTAAGTTATATTTATTTTCTCGGGTTCGGGCCCTTGTCTCCGTGTGTTGTTGTCGTTGTCATGCATCTCTTATCATGTCATCATGTGCATTGCATTTGCATACGTGTTCATCTCATGCATTCGAGCATTTTCCCCGTTGTCCGTTTTGCATTTCGGCGCTTCGTTCTCCTCCGGTGGTCATTTCTAGCTTTCTTTCGTGTGTGGGGATTAAAAATTTCCGGATTGGACCGAGACTTGCCAAGCGGCCTTGGTTTACTACCGGTAGGCCGCCTGTCAAGTTTCGTACCAATTGGACTTCGTTTGATACTCCAACGGTTAACCGAGGGACCGAAAAGGCATTTTGTGTGTTGCAGCCCAACACCGCTCCAATTTGGCCCAAAACCCACCTAACTCTGATCCATCATCTAGAGCGTTCGATCACGATCGCGTGGCCGAAAACCGCACCTCATTTGGACTCTTCTAGGTCCCTCTATGCCCATAAATAGGTCCCCCTCGAAATATCCCGGATCCCCTCTCCCCGAAACCCTAAATTTCTCCTCCGCAGCCGCCGGACACGTCCGGACGGACCGGACGCGTCCGCGCCGCCACCACCACCCAGTCGCGTGCTGCCACGTTAGAAGAGGGCTACTTGAGATTATTGTCAGATCTGCTACTCCGTTTAGCTTTTTGTCATTTTTTCCATGATTATTGTGTGCATGCTATGCCCTGATGCTCTACATGTGTTTTGTTAAGGGTTTTGTCATATTTCCAGAGGTGCAACCCATGTATTTTTGTGATGTGTATGGTGACTTGTGCAAGCTTGCAAAGTGGTGCACTTGCTAATTCTGTTTTCAAGGACTTAGCAATTCCACCAAGTCCTTGATCTGTTTATCTCATGATGCCATATGTTCATGTTGTTTCCTAGTGATCCGTGCCTCTTTTGAGGATGATCAGTAAGGATGTTTTGTTAATATTGTAGTGCTCTATCCATCCATGTCTTTGTTTGCAATTATGGAGCAGCCTAGCTTGATTCAATCGAGCTCTACTTTTGCTACTTTGGGAATCTGGGCAGATTGTCAACTTGTTTGCAATTTTGCCGATGATGTTGTAGTTGATCCGTGCATGCTATGCTATTGTTCTTGCCATGTCTAGCTTGCATTTTGTGTGTTCTTAATGGATGTATGCTTGTCTTGCCATGACTTGCACCGTAGTGAGTGCATCGAGCTCGTAAACATGCCTACTTGAGTTATATTTCAGCATTTGTCAGTTTTCACTAAGTCTGAAAACTGATTATGTTTTTGCTATGTTCACATGCTTGCAATTGTACTTTCTGATCCCTTTTGGCTCAAGGTCACTAAGGCACTTTTGTTAAGATCTTTGAGTAGCTCCATGCCATGCTTTACTTTTCCATGTTCAGATCCTGTAGCATGTAGTTTTGTTGCTCCGAAGAGGGCTACATGATCTGGAATTCCAGACAAGTGTTAATTTCACTAAGTCTGAGTTCTGTTCGTCATATGCATTTTTGTCATGCTTGTTTGAACCTGTTAATGGATGAATTGGCCGTAGCTCAGTGCTAGACTTTTGGTAAGCATCTTGAATACATCCCTTCCATGTTTTTTGTTGTCATGATTGGGTGCTGTAGCATGTTCATCTCATTGCATTTAAATGGCTACTTGCTGTAAATCGCAGACCGGTGTCATTTTTGTATCGCTTGCCATTTCCAAACCGTAACTCCGATTCCGGCGTTCTTTATATCGTTTTCAAGAGATTTCATCTCACCTTTTTAGTGGCACACTTGGATTTCCAAGTTGAGGCCAGGTTCATGCTTTTCCTGTCATATCTTGCATTTTGCATCCCGCATCGCGTCCCGCATAGCACATCATCTTTGCATCATCTTGTTTGGTCCTTGCCCGTGGTTGATTGTATCCTTGTTGCTTGTTTGTCTTGTTTGGGTAGAGCCGGGAGATGAGTTCGCTAATGAGGAGCCCGTTGAGTTTGCTTTCGAGGATCCAGTCAACTCTGACAACTGTGCAGGCAAGATGATCATACCCTCGAAATCACTACTATCTTTGCTATGCTAGTTTGCTCGCTCTTTTGCTATGCCAATGCTACGATGCCTACCATTTGCTTTCAAGCCTCCCAAATTGCCATGTCAAACCTCTAACCCACCATGTCCTAGCAAACCGTTGATTGGCTATGTTACCGCTTTGCTCAGCCCCTCTTATAGCGTTGTTAGTTGCAGGTGAAGATTGAAGTTTGTTCCTTGTTGGAACATGGAGATTGTTCTTTGTTGGAACATCTTTTATTTACTTGTTGGGATACCATTATTTTATCTTGTTATCTTAATGCATCTATATACTTGGTAAAGGGTGGAAGGCTCGGCCTCTCGCCTAGTGTTTTGTTCCATTCTTGCCACCCTAGTTTCCGTCATATCGGTGTTATGTTCCCGGATTTTTGCGTTCCTTACGCGGTTGGGTTATAATGGGAACCCCTTGATAGTTCGCCTTGATTAAAGCTTTTCCAGCAATGCCCAACCTTGGTTTTACCATTTGCCACCTAGCCTTTTCTTTCCCTTGGGTTCTGCAGACTCAAGGGTCATCATTATTTTAACCCCCCCCCCCCGGGCCAGTGCTCCTCTGAGTGTTGGTCCAAACCGTCAGCCGCCGGTGGCTACCAGGGGCAACTCTAGGCTGGCCTACCGGAAGTTTAGACAATCTGAGTGTGCCCTGAGAAAGAGATATGTGCAGCTCCTATCGGGATTTGTCGGCACATTCGGGCGGTGTTGTTGGTCTTGTTTTAACCTGTCGAAGTGTCTTGAATTACCGAGATACCGAGTCTGATCGGAACGTCTTGGGAGGAGGTCTATTCCTTCGTTGACCGTGAGAGCTTGTCATGGGCTAAGTTGGGACTCCCCTACAGGGATTTGAAATTTCGAAAGCCGTGCTCGCGGTTATGGGAAGATGGGAATTTGTTAATGTCCGGTTGTAGATAACTTGAACCTTAATTAATTAAAATGAATCAACTGAGTGTGTTACCGTGATGGCCTCTTCTCGGCGGAGTCTGGGAAGCGGACACGGTGTTGGAGTAATATTTGCGCAGGTTGCTCTCTAGTTTCTCGCTCGCGCTTTGCCTCCTCTTCTCGCTCTCTTTTGCGAATAAGCTAGCCACCATACTTGCTAGTCGCTTGCTGCAGCTCCACATATATTTACCTTGCCATACCTATAAGCTTAAATAGTCTTGATCGCGAGGGTGCGAGATTGCTGAGTCCCTGTGGCTCACAGATTACTATTACACCAGATGCAGGGCCTGATGATTCCGCTCCAGGAGACGCGTTTGAGCTCAAGTGGGAGTTCTACGAAGACTATCAACGTTACTATGTTTCCTTTCCCGATGATCAGTAGTGGCGCCCAGTTGGGGGTGTACGGGACCGTTGTCGCATGTTGGGTTCTCTTTTATTTTGGCGCCGTAGTCGGGCCATGAGTGTTTGGATGATGTAATGTTATTTATGTACTTGATTGACGTGGCGAGTGTAAGCCAACTATGTTATCTCCCCTTTATTATTCTTATTACATGGGATGTTGTGAAGATTGCCTAACTTGCGACATATGCCTTCAATGCGATTATGCCTCTAAGTCGTGCCTCGACACGTGGGAGATATAGTCGCATCGAGGGTGTTACAAGTTGGTAATCAGAGCCTTCCCCGACCTTAGGAGCCCCATTGCTTGATCGTTTTTAGCGGCCGAGTTGTGTCTAGAAAAAAAATGTTTTGAGTCGTTTAGGAATTATATATCGGAGAGATTAGGAATTCTTTTTTACTTCCCAATCTCCTCATCGTTCTGGTAAGGCATCCTGACGTAGAGTTTTGACTCTTCTCTTCTCAAATTTCACTAATTGTTTTTAGGATCACGCGGGTATCTTGGAATTGTTCCGATGGTTTTATGATGAGAACATTGTCTTGGTGCCTCCTGTCAGGGGTTTAGTGGAAGTGTCCCGGGGAGTTGAGCTCTGAGGTTTTGTCATCATAATTTTATCGTTGCAGTTCTGGAATACCCAAGTTTAGTACCCCGACATCGAAAATCTCTTTTATGCAGTTCGTTGGCGAGATAACCTCGACGCCACCCAGTACTGGGGCGGGAGTTCGGGAGTATCACCATAACTTGTATAACGGATGCTTTTCGAAGGTTGAGGTAGATGGTTTCCGAAGGTTTCTTGGTTATGTGTTGAAGGATGGATACAGCTGGATGTAGGATTTGCTAGTTTGGGTGAGATATTATGCTTCCCCTGTATCCCCAACACCTGATTGCATAACCGGAAAGGTTCGGGAGTTTCATAGGTGGGAATTCTTGTATCTCTAGTTCTTCTTCCACGAATATTGGTTTGAGATTGGGATTTCTTACCGATTATTCGTTCTTGATCCGTACCTTGCTGATTTGTTTCTCTACCTTAATTCTATGTGGCTTCTCAATTTATGGATATGTGACCATTTCAAGAGGAATGCATTCGTTCATTTTGTTCGGATGTGAAGACTATATGTTGCAATTTTCATTCCGTTGGATTCAGCTTCAATAATTGTCTATCAATGTGCTAATGGTGGTCAACCTCTTCAGGATGGCTCCTCCAACGCGCACGACTCTGAATCCTGATCCGCCACCACCTCCACCTCCTCCGGAGGCATGTCAAGCTGTGATGGCCGCAACCAATGCAAACACATAGTTGATCATGCAAATTCTCCAAGAGCGCAATCAAGGCAACCAAGGGAATCAAGGCAGCAATCAGAATCACTTTGCTTCACTCAACCAGTTCCTTGCTAACGGGCCAAAGACTTTCAGCAATTGTGTTAAGGCAACCGATGCTGACGATTGGCTTGTGGATCTGTGTAAGCATTTCGAGTGCAGTAACGTCAGGCCTGAGGACTTTGTCAAGTTCGTTTCCTTCCAACTCAGAGATCAAGCTACAGAATGGTTCCAGCAGTACAAGGACTCCAGAGGTGGACATGTTATAACTTGGGATGATTTCCGTCAAGATTTCTGAGCTCATCATATTCCTCAGAGCGTGGTTGAAAGCAAGCGTGAGGAATTCCGCAACCTGAAGCAAGGCTCTTTGTTTGTCTATGACTACAACAAGTTGTTCCAGAAGCTCGCCCGCTTTGCCAAGCAGGACGTACCTAATGAGAAGAGCATGATATACCAGTTCAGGGGTGGTCTCAGAGAAGAAATTCAGCTAGCTCTTGTTCTCTTCGAGCCCTTGAGATACGATGAGTTCTACAACATGGCATTGAAGCAAGAGGCTGCTCAGTTGAGGTGTGATGCTTCCAAGAAGCGAGCCAGAGATGTTACTTCTTCTTCCTCTACTCAAGTGGCCAAGCAACAGAAGTTTTGGCTTCCTCCTCCTCCGTTCCGTCAGCCGTATCAGCAGAAGAGCAAAGGTGGCAGTGGTTCTTCCCACCCACCCAACCCTGGCTTTCAAAACAAGACTTCGTCTCAAGCTCCAAGATCGAGTGCTCCGTTTCACCGTCCGCTTTCAGAGGTCACGTGCAACAAGTGCCAACAGAAGGGTCACTATGCCAACAAGTGTTTCAACCAGAGGCGTCTTCCTCCTCCTCCTGTCAGATCGGCAAGTACAGCTGTGGTCAAGCATAACCCCAAGTACGCCAAGGTCAATATGGTGAATGCAGCTCAGGCAGAGGATTCTTCAGATGTCATCATGGGTAACCTTCCTGTTAATGATGTTCCTGCAAAAGTTCTTTTTGACACGGGTGCATCGCATTGCTTTATCTCGAGACCTTTTGCATATAAGCACGGGTGGTTTTCTCAAGTTATGCATAAGCCATTAGCAGTCGTCTCTCCGGGTAAATGCTTGCTTGCTAACTACGAAGTTCCAGATATTTCTATCTCGATGGGTGATTTCAAGTTTCTGGCTTCCCCAATGATCCTTGGTAACTCGGATATTGATCTTATTCTCGGAATGGATTGGCTTTCTAAGCACAAGGCTCAGCTTGATTGTGCAGCCAGGCAGATTCAATTGACTCATTCGTCTGAGGATGTAATTGTCTTTGCCACTCGGGATAATACCATCCGTCTGTTTTCTCTCAATGAGAAGGGTGAATTGGATGCCATCTTGCAAATTCCAGTCGTTTGCGAATATCACGATGTCTTTCCAGAAGAGCTCCCAGGAATGCCTCCGCACCGGCCAGTTGAATTCGTTATTGATCTTGAGCCTGGCACGGAACCTGTGTGCAAACGTCCTTACAAGCTCGGACCTGAAGAGTTGAAGGAGCTGAAGAAGCAACTCGATATTCAAGAGAAAATGGGTCTCATCCGGCCTAGTTCTTCTCCGTGGGGTTGTGGTGTTCTTTTTGTGAAGAAGAAGGATGGAACGGACCGACTTTGTGTTGATTACCGTCCAGTGAACAAGAAGACCATCAAGAACAAATATCCACTTCCCAACATCAATGAACTGTTCGAACAACTCAAAGGTGCCCAAGTATTCTCCAAGCTTGATCTCCGTATGGGCTATCATCAGATTCGAATCCGTGAGCAAGATATTCCCAAGACGGCTTTCAGAACAAGCTTTGGTTCATATGAATACACTGTCATGTCTTTTGGCCTCGTCAACGCTCCTCCGACGTTCTCTCGCATGATGAACTTCATCTTCAACGCCTACACCAATGACTTCATTTTGGTCTATCTCGACGACATTCTGGTTTTCTCGAAGAACAAGGAAGATCATGCCAAGCACTTGCGTTTGGTTCTTGAAAAGCTCAGAGAACATCAGTTCTACGCCAAGTTCTCCAAGTGTGAATTTTGGCTCGATGAGGTTCTTTATCTTGGTCATATCATCTCTGCCAAGGGCATTGCCGTGAATCCTGAGAAGGTGTCTGCAATTGTGAATTGGGAACCTCCTCAGAACGTGAAGCAACTCCGTAGCTTCCTCGGTCTCGCAAGCTATTCCCGAAGATTTGTTGAAAACTTTTCTAAGATCGCGAAGCCTCTCTCTAATCTTCTCCAGAAGCACGTCAAGTACGTTTGGTCTCCGGAGTGTGATATTGCTTTCAACACTTTGAAAGAGAAATTGATCACTGCTCCAGTTCTGACCCCGCCTGATGAATCCAAGTCGTACGAGGTCTTTTGTGATGCCTCTCTCCTAGGTCTTGGCGCAGTTTTGATGCAAGAGAAGAAAGTTGTTGCTTATACCTCTCGCCAGTTGAAGCCTAATGAGAGGAACTACCCCACTCATGATCTCGAGTTGGCGGCAGTTGTGCATGCTCTTTTGACTTGGAGACATCTTCTATTGGGAAGAAAAGTGGACATTTTCACTGATCACAAGAGTCTCAAGTACATCTTCACTCAGCCTAATCTCAACCTCAGGCAAACTCGATGGGTCGAAATGATTCAAGAGTATAATCCGAGTATTGAGTATACTCCAGGCAAGGCCAATGTGATCGCTGACGCATTGAGCAGGAAAGCTTACCGCAACAGTCTGATTCTCAAGCCTTATCAACCCGAGCTTTGTGAAGCTTTCCGCAAACTTAATCTGCAAGTTGTTCCTCAAGGTTTCCTCGCCAACCTTCTAGTCTCTCCTACCTTGGAAGACCAGATTCGCCAAGCCCAGCTTCTTGATGCTATGGTGAAAAAGGTGAAGATTGGGATTGCCAAGAGTCAGTCCAAGTACAAGTGCTACCGCCTTGATGACAAGGACACTCTTTTCTTCGAGGATCGTATTGTTGTACCCAAAGGTGACCTTCGTAAAGTGATCATGAACGAGGCTCACAATTCTCTCCTCTCCATCCACCCTAGGAGCACGAAGATGTATCAGGAGCTTAAACAGGCTTATTGGTGGACTCGAATGAAGCGCGAGATTGCTCAATTCATGAATGAATGTGATGTCTGCAGAAGAGTGAAGGCAGAACACCAAAGGCCATCAAGTCTCCTCCAACCCCTTGCCATTCCAGAATGGAAGTTTGACCACATTGAAATGGACTTCGTGACTGGGTTTCCAAAGTCCAAGCGTGGCAATGATGCTATATTCGTTGTCATCGACAAACTCACCAAAGTGGCTCATTTTCTGCCTATCAAAGAGTCGATCACTGCAGCTCAATTGGCAGAACTCTATACCTCTCGTATTGTCTCTCTGCACGGTATTCCACAAGTGATCTCTTCAGACCGTGGCAGCAACTTTACCTCGAAGTTTTGGGATTCTTTTCAGAAGGCCATGGGCACTAACATCCGCTTCAGCACAGCTTTCCATCCTCAAACTAGCGGTCAAGTCGAGCGTGTCAACCAGATTCTTGAAGATATGCTCAGGGCTTGTGTGATCTCCTTCGGCATGAAGTGGGAGGATTGTCTTCCTTATGCTGAATTCTCCTACAACAACAGTTTTCAAGCAAGTTCGGGCAAGGCCCCATTTGAAATTCTGTATGGCAGGAAGTGCCGTACCCCTCTCAACTGGTCCGAAACCGGTGAACGTCAGCTTTTGGGTAATGACTTAATCACAGAGGCAGAGGAAATGTGCAAAGTCATTCATGATAACCTCAAAGCAGCCCAATCCCGTCAGAAGAGCTACTATAATAGTAAGCACCGTGATTTGGCTTTCGAGATCGGAGATCATGTTTACCTCCGTGTCTCTCCTATGAAAGGTACTCGTCGCTTCGGTATCAAAGGGAAGCTTTCCCCTAGATATGTGGGACCTTTCAAGATTGTCAGCAAGAGAGGCGACCTCGCCTATCAACTCGAGCTTCCTTCAAACTTTGCAAATGTTCATGACGTGTTCCATGTCTCTCAGCTTCGAAAGTGCTTCAAGACTCCTGACCGCACCGTTAACTTCGAGGACATTGAGCTCCAAGAAGATCTCTCTTATCGTGAGCACCCAGTTGCTATTCTTGAAGAGACTGAACGCAAGACTCGCAACAAGTCAATCAAATTTCTCAAAGTCAAGTGGTCACACCATTCCGACCATGAAGCTACCTGGGAACGCGAGGATCACCTCCGTTCTGAGTACCCGGCGTTCTTTCAGTCCTAGATCTCGGGACGAGATCCTTTCGTAGTGGTGGAGTGGTGTAACACCCCGGATGTAACTTTCCCAATTTGTACTCCAACTCTTGCCGTTTCTGCGTTAAATTATATTTATTTTCTCGGGTTCGGGCCCTTGTCTCCGTGTGTTGTTGTCGTTATCATGCATCTCTTATCATGTCATCATGTGCATTGCATTTGCATACGTGTTAATCTCATGCATTCGAGCATTTTCCCCATTGTCCGTTTTGCATTCCGGCGCTTCGTTCTCCTCCGGTGGTGATTTCTAGCTTTCTTTCGTGTGTGGGGATTAAGCATTTCCGGATTGGACCGAGACTTGCCAAGCGGCCTTGGTTTACTACCGGTACGCCGCCTGTCAAGTTTCGTACCATTTGGACTTCGTTTGATACTCCAACGGTTAACCAAGGGACCGAAAAGGCATTTTGTGTGTTGCATCCCAACACCCCTCCAATTTGGCCCAAAACCCACCTAACTCTGCTCCATCATCTAGAGCGTTCGATCACGATCGCGTGGCCGAAAACCGCACCTCATTTGGACTCTCCTATCTCCCTCTATGCCTATAAATAGGTCCCCCTCGAAATATCACGGATCCCCTCTCCCCGAAACCCTAAATTTCTCCTCCGCAGCCGCCGGACAGGTCCGGACGGACCGAACGCGTCCACGCCGCCACCACCACCCAGTCGCGTGCTGCCACGTCACCGCCGCCGCCGCCACTCCC
>NC_041384.1:561310391-561353344 GCF_002162155.2 Triticum dicoccoides | reverse complement strand
CCGGCCCGGTCGCAGCCGCCGCCCGCCTCCAGCGTTGCGCCGCCCGCCTCCATCGCCGCGCCGCCCGCCTCCTCCTCACCGGAGCCGGCCACCGCCGCCCCGCTCCGACTCCGGCGGCCGAGCTCGCCGCTCCCGCGCCGCCACCCTGCCTCGCGCCGGCTGCCGCGCGCCGCCGCCCGCACGGCCACCACCTCCGCCGCCCTGCCCGGCCTCCTCCGGCCCGGCCCCCGTCTTCCCGAGCCGCCGCGAGCGTGCTCCGGTGAGATCCGCCGCCGCGCGACCCCGTGATATAGTGGATCGCCGGGTGAATAGTAAACCCTAGATCCGCGGGTGTTTTTTCCTAAGTCCCAAAATTCCAGATCCAAGTTGCCATGTTCGTAGCTCCATAACTTTGCATCCGTAGCTCCGATTCATGCATATAGCATATCAAAATGTTCATCTCAGAGAGTACATCATTTCATTCCATTGCATCATTTTCATTTGAGCTCATCTTGATGCCCGAAATGCTGTTAGAAGAGGGCTACTTGAGATTATTGTCAGATCTGCTACTCCGTTTAGCTTTTTGTCATTTTTGCCATGATTATTGTGTGCATGCTATGCCCTGATGCTCTACATGTGTTTTGTTAAGGGTTTTGTCATCTTTCCAGAGGTGCAACCCATGTATTTTTGTGATGTGTGTGGTGACTTGTGCAAGCTTGCAAAGTGGTGCACTTCCTAATTCTGTTTTCAGGGACTTAGCAATTCCACCAAGTCCTTGATCTGTTTATCTCATGATGCCATATGTTCATGTTGTTTCCTAGTGATTCGTGCGTCTTTTGAGGATGATCAGTAAGGATGTTTTGTTAATATTGTAGTGCTCTATTCATCCATGTCTTTGTTTGCAATTATGGAGCACCCTAGCTTGAGTCAATCGAGCTCTACTTTTGCTACTTTGGGAATCTGGGCAGATTGTCAACTTGTTTGCAATTTTGCCGATGATGTTGTAGTTGATCCGTGCATGCTATGCTATTGTTCTTGCCATGTCTAGCTTGAATTTTGTGTGATCTTGATGGATGTGTGCTTGTATTGCCATGACTTGCACCGTAGTGAGTGCATCGAGCTCGTAAACATGCCTACTTGAGTTATATTTCAGCATGTGTCAGTTTTCACTAAGTCTGAAAACTGATTATGTTTTTGCTATGTTCACATGCTTGCAATTGTACTTTCTGGTCCCTTTTGGCTCAAGGTCACTAAGGGACTTTTGTTAAGCTCTTTGAGTAGATCCATGCCATGCTTTACTTTTCCATGTTCAGATTCTGTAGCATGTAGTTTTGTTGCTCCGAAGAGGGCTACCTGATCTGGAATTCCAGACAAGTGTTAATTTCACTAAGTCTGAGTTCTGTTCGTCATATGCATTTTTGCCATGCTTGTTTGAACCTGTTAATGGATGAATTGGCCGTAGCTCAGTGCTAGACTTTTGTTAAGCATCTTGAATGCATCCCTTCCATGTATTTTGTTGTCATGATTGGGTGCTGTAGCATGTTCATCTCATTGCATTTAAATGGCTACTTGCAATCGCAGACCGGTGTCATTTTTGTATCGCTTGCCATTTCCAAACCGTAACTCCGATTCCGGCGTTCTTTATATCGTTTTCAAGAGATTTCATCTCATCCTTCCAGTGGAACACTTGGATTTCCAAGTTGAGGCCAGGTTCATGCTTTTCCTGTCATATCTTGCATTTTGCATCCCGCATCGCGTCCTGCATAGCATATCATCTTTGCATCATCTTGTTTGGTCCTTGCCCGTGGTTGATTGTATCCTTGTTGCTTGTTTGTCTTGTTTGGGTAGAGCCGGGAGACGAGTTCGCTAATGAGGAGCCCGTTGAGTTTGCTTTCGAGGATCCAGTCAACTCTGACAACTGTGCAGGCAAGATGATCATACCCTCGAAATCACTACTATCTTTGCTATGCTAGTTTGCTCGCTCTTTTGCTATGCCAATGCTACGATGCCTACCATTTGCTTTCAAGCCTCCCAAATTGCCATGTCAAACCTCTAACCCACCATGTCCTAGCAAACCGTTGATTGGCTATGTTACCGCTTTGCTCAGCCCCTCTTATAGCGTTGTTAGTTGCAGGTGAAGATTGAAGTTTGTTCCTTGTTGGAACATGGAGATTGTTCCTTGTTGGAACATCTTTTATTTACTTGTTGGGATACCATTATTTTATCTTGTTATCTTAATGCATCTATATACTTGGTAAAGGGTGGAAGGCTCGGCCTCTCGCCTAGTGTTTTGTTCCACTCTTGCCACCCTAGTTTCCGTCATATCGGTGTTATGTTCCCGGATTTTTGCGTTCCTTACGCGGTTGGGTTATAATGGGAACCCCTTGATAGTTTGCCTTGATTAAAGCTTTTCCAGCAATGCCCAACCTTGGTTTTACCATTTGCCACCTAGCCTTTTCTTTCCCTTGGGTTCTGCAGACTCAAGGGTCATCATTATTTTAACCCCCCCGGGCCAGTGCTCCTCTGAGTGTTGGTCCAAATCGTCAGCCGCCGGTGGCTACCAGGGGCAACTCTGGGCTGGCCTACCGGAAGTTTAGACAATCTGAGTGTGCCCTGAGAAAGAGATATGTGCAGCTCCTATCGGGATTTGTCGGCACATTCGGGCGGTGTTGTTGGTCTTGTTTTAACCTGTCGAAGTGTCTTGAATTACCGAGATACCGAGTCTGATTGGAACGTCTTGGGAGGAGGTCTATTCCTTCATTGACCATGACAGCTTGTCATGGGCTAAGTTGGGACTCCCCTGCAGGGATTTGAACTTTCGAAAGCCGTGCCCGGGGTTATGGGAAGATGGGAAGTTGTTAATGTCCGGTTGTAGATAACTTGAACCTTAATTAATTAAAATGAATCAACTGAGTGTGTTACCGTGATGGCCTCTTCTCGGCGGAGTCCGGGAAGCGGACACGGTGTTGGAGTAATGTTTGCGCAGGTTTCTCTCTAGTTTCTCGCTCGTGCTTTGCCTCCTGTTCTCGCTCTCTTTTGCGAATAAGCTAGCCACCATACTTGCTAGTCGCTTGCTGCAGCTCCACATATATTTACCTTGCCATACCTATAAGCTTAAATAGTTTTGATCGCGAGGGTGCGAGATTGCTGAGTCCCTGTGGCTCACAGATTACTATTACACCAGATGCAGGGCCTGATGATTCCGCTCCAGGAGACACGTTTGAGCTCAAGTGGGAGTTCGACGAAGACTCTCAACGTTACTATGTTTCCTTTCCCGATGATCAGCAGTGGCGCCCAGTTGGGGGTGAACGGGACCGTTGTCGCATGTTGGGTTCTCTTTTATTTTGGCGCCGTAGTCGGGCCATGAGTGTTTGGACGATGTACTGTTATTTATGTACTTGATTGACGTGGCGAGTGTAAGCCAACTATGTTATCTCCCCTTTATTATTCTTATTACATGGGATGTTGTGAAGATTGCCTAACTTGCGACATATGCCTTCAATGTGATTATGCCTCTAAGTCGTGCCTCTACACGTGGGAGATATAGTCGCATCGAGGGTGTTACAGTAGGTATATATAGGAGGAAGGAGTACGTCGGTGGAGCTTCGAGGGGCCCACGAGGCAGGGGGCGTGCCCTAGGGGGGCGCCCTCCACCCTCGTGACCGCCTCGTGGCTTTCTTGACGGAGGGTCCAAGTCTCCTGGGTCTCATTTGATGAGAAAATCGCATTCCTGAAGGTTTCATTCCATTTGGACTCCGTTTGATATTTTGTTTCTCTGAAACACTGAAATAGGCAAAAAAGAACAATTCTGGGCTGGGCCTCCGGTTAATAGGTTAGTCCCAAAGATAATATAAAAGTGGAAAATAAAGCCCAATATAGTCCAAAATAGTAGGTAATATAGCATGGAGCAATCAAAAATTATAGATATGTTGGAGACGTAAAGCATCCCCAAGCTTAATTCCTGCTCGTCCTCGAGTAGGTAAATGATAAAAACAAAATTTTTGATGCGAAGTTCTACTTGGCATAATTTCAATGTAAATCTTCTTAATTGTGGTATGAATATTCAGATTCAAAAGATTCAAGAAAAAATTTCATGTTGACATGAAAATAATAATAGTTCAAGCATACTAACAAAGCAATTATGTCTTCTCAAAATAACATGGCCAAAGAAAGCTATGTTGGGGATCGTAGCAGAAATTTAAAATTTTCTACGCATCACCAAGATCAATCTATGGAGTAATCTAGCAACAAGGGGAAGGATAGTGCATCTACATACCCTTGTAGATCGTAAGCGGAAGCATTGCAAGAACACAGATGAAGGAGTCGTACTCGTAGCGATTCAGATCGCGGTTGGTTCCGATCTAAGCGCCGAACCACGGCGCCTCCGCGTTCAACACACGTGCAGCCCGGTGACGTCTCCTACGCCTTGATCCAGCAAGGGGAGAAGGAGAGGTTGGGGAAGACTCTGTCCAGCAGCAGCACGACGGCGTGGTGGTGGTGGAGGAGCGCGGGACTCCAGCAGGGCTTCGCCAAGCACTACGAGAGACGAGGAGGGAGAGTGGTAGGGCTGCGCCAACAGGGAGATCGAATCATGTGTTGCAGCCCCCAATACCTCAAGTATATATAGGGGAAGGGGAGGGGCTTCGCCCCCATCTAGGGTTCCCTCCCTAGGGGTGGCGGCAGCCCCAAAACCCATCTAGGGTTGCAGCCAAGGGGGGAGAGAGGGGGGCGCACCTAGGGTGGGCCTTAAGGCCCATCTGGACCTAGGGTTTGCCCCCTCCCACTCTCCCTTGCGCCTTGGGCCTTGGTGGGAGGTGCCCCAGCCCACCTAGGGGCTGGTCCCTTCCCACTATTGGCCCATGTAGGCCTCCGGGGCTGGTGGCCCCATCTGGTGGACCCCCGGACCCCTCTGGTGGTCCCGGTACACTACCGGTGATGCCCGGAACACTTCCGGTGGCCAAAACCATACTTCCTATATATTAATCTTTACCTCCGGACCATTCCGGAACTCCTCATGACGTCCGGGATCTCATCCGAGACTCCGAACAATATTCGGTAACCACGTACATACATTCCCTATAACCCTAGCGTCATCGAACCTTATGTGTGTAGACCCTACGGGCTCGGGAGTCATGCAGACATGGCCGAGACAACTCTCCGGTCAATAACCAACAACGGGATCTGGATACCCATGTTGGCTCCTACATGTTCCACGATGATCTCATCGGATGAACCACGATGTCAAGGATTCAATCAATCCCGTATACAATTCCCTTTGTCTAGCAGTATAGTACTTGCCCGAGATTCGACCGTCGGTATCCCGATAGCTTGTTCAATCTCGTTATCGGCAAGTCTCTTTACTCGTTCCGTAACACATCATCCCGTAATCAACTCCTTGGTCACATTGTGCACATTATGATGATGTCCTACCGAGTGGGCCTAGAGATACCTCTCCGTTTACACGGAGTGACAAATCCAAGTCTTGATTCGTGCCAACCCAACAGACACTTTCGGAGATACCTGTAGTGTACCTTTATAGCCACCTAGTTATGTTGTGACGTTTGGCACACCCAAAGCACTCCTACGGTATCCGGGAGTTGCACAATCTCATGGTCTAAGGAAATGATACTTGACATTAGAAAAGCTTTAGCATACGAACTACACGATCTTTGTGCTAGGCTTAGGATTGGGTCTTGTCCATCACATCACTCTCCTAATGATGTGATCCCGTTATCAACGACATCCCATGTCCATGGTCAGGAAACCGTAACCATCTATTGATCAACGAGCTAGTCAACTAGAGGCTTACTAGGGACATGGTGTTGTCTATGTATCCACACATGTATCTGAGTTTCCTATCAATACAATTCTAGCATGGATAATAAACGATTATCATGAACAAGGAAATATAATAATAACCAATTTATTATTGCCTCTAGGGCATATTTCCAACAGTCTCCCACTTGCACTAGAGTCAATAATCTAGTTCACATCGCCATGTGATTAACACTCACAGGTCACATCGCCATGTGACCAACATCCAAGAGTCTACTAGACTCAATGATCTAGTTCACATCACTATGTGATAAACACTCAAAGAGTTCTGGGTTTGATCATGTTATTCTTGTGAGAGAGGTTGTAGTCATCGGGTCCTGCCATATTCAGATCCCTATGTATTTTGCAAAACTTTATATCATAGATGCTGCTACCACGTTCCACTTGGAGCTATTCCAAATTGTTGCTCCATTATACGTATCCGGTATCTCTACTCAGAGATGTCCGGATAGGTGTTAAGCTTGCATCAACATAACTCTTTACGTCGAACTCTATATCACCTCCATAACCGAGAAACATTTCCTTATTCTTCTAAGGATAATTTTGACCGCTATCTGGTGATCCAGTCCTAGATCACCTTTGTACCCTCTTGCTAGACATGTGGCAAGGCACACATCAGGTGCTGTACTCAGCATGGCATACCGTATAGAGCCTATGACAAGAGCATAGGGGACGACCTTCGTCCTTCCTCTTTCTTCTGCCGTGGTCAAGCTTTGAGTCTTACTCAACTTCACACCTTACAACTCAGGTAAGAACCCCTTCTTTGACTGATCTATTTTGAACTCCTTCAAAAACATGTCAAGGTGTGCGTTCTTTGAAAGTATCATCAGGCGTTTTGATCTATCTCTATAGATCTTGATGCCCAATATGTAAGCAGCTTTATCCAGGTCTTCCTTTGAAAATCACTCTTCAAACAACCGTTTATGCTTTCCAGAAATTCTACATCATTTCGAATCAACAATATGTCATCCACATATACTTATCAGAAATGTTGTAGTGCTCCCACTCACTTTCTTGCAAATACAAGTTTCTAGCAAACATTGTATAAACCTAAAAGCTTTGATCACTCCATCAAAGCATATATTCCGACTCCGAGATGCTTGCTCTAGTCCATAGAAGGATTGTTGGAGCCAGCATGCCTTTTAGCATCCTTAGGATCGACAAAACCTTTTATTGTATCACATACAACTTTTTCTTATGAAAACTGGTAAGAAAACTTGTTTTGACATCCATCTGTCAGATTTCATAATCGAAAAATACAGCTAATGCTAACATGATTCTGACGGACTTAAGCATCACTACGGGTGAGAAATTCTCATCGTAGTCAACTTCTTGAACTTGTGAAAAGACTCTTTCCCACAAGTCGAGCTTCATAGACGGTAACATTACCGCCCACGTCCGTCTTCTTCTTAAAGATCCATTTATCTCAATGGCTTGCCAATCATCGGGCAAGTCCACCAAAGTCCATACTTTGTTCTGATACATGGATCCTACCTCGGATGTCATGGCTTCTAACCATCTGTCGGAATACGGGCCCACCATCACTTCTCCATAGCTCGTAGGTTCATTGTTGTCTAACAACATGATATCTAAGATAGGATTACCGTACCACTCAGGAGTAGTACATATCCTTGTCGACCTACGAGGTTCGATAGCAACTTGATTTGAAGCTTCATGATCACTATCATTAACTTCCTCTTCAACAGACATAGGCGCCACAGAAAACATCTTTCTGTGTTGCATCACTCTCTGGTTGAAGTAAAGGTTCGACAACCTCATCAAGTTCTATCTTCCTCCCACTCAATTCTTTCGAGAGAAACTCCTTCTCGAGAAAGGACCTGTTCTTAGCGACAAACAATTTGCCCTCAGATCTAAGATAGAAGGCATGCCCAATTGTCACACTTGGGTATCCTATGAAGATGTGTTTGTCCGCTTTGGGTTCGAGCTTCTCCGGCTGAAGCCCTAAGCATCGCATCCCCAAACATTAAGAAACAACAACTTTGGTTTCTTGCCAAACCAATGTTCATATGACGTCGTCTCAACGGACTTAGATGGTGTCCTATCTAAAGTGAATGCAGCTGTCTCTAATGCATAACCTCAAAATGAAAATGGTAGATTGGTAAGAGACATCATAGATCGCACCATATCTCATAGGGTTTGATTATGATGTCCGGACACACCATTACCTTGTGGCGTTCCAGGTGGCTTCAACTGTGAAACAATTCCACAATGTCTTAAGTGATTGCCAAACTCATAACTCAGAAAATCCCCTTTTGATCAGATCGTAGGAACATGATCTTATTGTTATGATGATTCTTAACCTCACTCTGAAATCGCTTGAACTTTTTCAAACATTTCAGACTTGTGCTTCATTAAGTAAATATACCTATATCTACTCAAATCGTCAATGAAGATGAGAAAATAGCGATATCCACCGCACGCTCCAATTCTCATTGGATCACACACATTTGCATGTATGATTTCCAACAAGTCACTTGCCCGTTTCATTGTACCTGAAAACGGGGTCTTAGTCATCCTGCCCATGAGGCATGGCTCGCATGTGTCAAGCGATTCAAAATCAAGTGACTCCAAACATCCATCGATATGGAGTTTCTTCATGCATCTTACGCCAATATGACCTAAGCGGCAGTGCCACAAGAAAGTGGTACTATCATTATTAACTCTACATCTTTTGGCGTGAACATGTGTATTACCACGACCGAGATTCAATGAACCATTCACATAGGGTGCATGACCATGAAAGGTATCATTCATGTAAACAGAATAACCATTATTCTCTAACTTAAATGTATAACCGTATTGCAATGAACATGATCTAATCATATTCATGCTCAACGTAGACACCTGATAACATTTATCTAGGTTCAATACTAATCCCGAAGGCAGATGGAGCGTGCGATGGTGATCTCATCAACTTTGGAAACACTTTCAACACACATCGTCACCTTGCCCTTAGACAGTCTCCGTTTAGTCCGTAGCTTTTGCTTCAAGTTACCAATAATAGTAACTGAACCGGTATCCAATACCCAGGTGCTACCAGGAGTACTAGTGAGGTACACATTAATAACACGTATATACTTTGTTGAAGTTGCCAGCCTTCTTATCTACCATGCATTTGGGGTAATTCCGCTACCAGTGACCATTCCCCTTACAATAGAAGCACTTAGTCTCGGGTTTGGGTTCAACCTTGGGTTCCTTCACTGGAGCGGCAACTGCTTTGCCATCCATGAAGTTTCCCTTCTAGCCCTTGCCCTTCTTGAAACCAGTGGTCTTGTTAAACCATCAACACTTGATGCTCCTTCTTGATTTCTACCTTTTGCGGTCTTAAGCACCGCGAACAGCTCCGGGATCAACTCCATCCCTTGCATGTCATAGTTCATCACGAAGATCTAGTAGCTTAGTGATAGTGGCTAGAGAACTCTATCAATCACTATCTTATCTGGAAGTTTAACTCCCACTTGATTTAAGTGATTGTAGCACCCAGACATTCTAAGCACATGCTCACTAGTTGAGCTATTCTCCTCCATCTTGTTGGCAAAAGAACTTGTCAGAGGTCTCACACCTCTCAACACGGGCATGAGCCTGAAATCCCAATTTCATCTCTTGGAACATCTCATATGTTCTATGGCGTTCAAAACGTCATTGGAATCCCGATTCTAAGCCGTAAAGTATGGTGCACTAAACTATCAAGTAGTCATCAGGATGTGTCTCTCAGGTGTTCACAACATCCACAGACGACGTTGTAGGGGTTTGCACATCAAGCGGTGCATCAAAGACGTAAGCCTTCTGTGTAGCAGTGAGGACACTCCTCGGACTATGGACCCAGTCCACATCATTGCTTACAATATCTTTCAACTTGGTTTTTCTCTAGGAACGTATTGAAACAGGGAGCTACAACATGAGCTATTTATCTACAACATATTTGCGAAGACAATTTAGACTATGTTCATGATAATTGAGTTCATCTAATCAAATTATTTAATGAACTCCCACTCAGATAGACATCCCTCTAGTCATCTAAGTGAAACATGATCCGAATCGACTAGGCCGTGTCCGATCATCACGTGAGACGGACTAGTCATCAACGGTGAACATCTCATGTTGATCGTATCTTCTATACGACTCATGTTCGACCTTTTGGTCTTCCGTGTTCCGAGGCCATGTCTTTACATGCTAGGCTTGTCAAGTCAACCTAAGTGTATTGCGTGTGTAAATCTGGCTTACACCCATTGTATTCGAACGTTAGAATCTATCACACCCGATCATCACGTGGTGCTTCGAAACGACGAACCTTCACAACGGTGCACAGTTAGGGGGAACACTTTCTTGAAATTATTACGAGGGATCATCTTATTTAAGCTACCGTCGTTCTAAGCAAATAAGATGTAAAACATGATAAACATCACATGCAATCAAATAGTGACATGATATGGCCAATATCATTTTGCTCCTTTTGATCTCCATCTTCGGGGCTCCATGATCATCGTTGTCACCGGCATGACACCATGATCTCCATCATCGTGTCTTCTTGAAGTTGTCTCGTCATCTATTACTTCTACTACTATGGCTAACGCTTTAGCAATAAAGTAAAGTAATTACATGACATTTATGTTGACATGCAGGTCATAAATAAATTAAGACAACTCCTATGGCTCCTGCCGGTTGTCATACTCATCGACATGCAAGTTGTGATCTGAAGACTTATTACGCTTGAGGACTGTGAATCCTCCAGCCGATTAGGCGTCGCGTTCTGAGCATCCAAGAGTCATTATGGGTCGCCGGTGAATGAAGTCTGTGAAGGTTTGGGAGTCTACCTTGAAGACTTACCGGAGTGATTGGGCGAGGTCTGTGTGACCTTAGCTCAAGGGGAATACGGTGAGGACTGGGTGTCCTGAGCTACGTGTTCAGGATTGGGTGTCCAGGACTGTGTGTCCAAGGGTTTAAATACCTAGCCGCCCTAACCAGACATACAGTTGTCAGAGCAATTGGAACTGGTCCAACAAATCATTGTCTTCAACGAGTCACTGGTTTCATCCTTCCCTTCCCTTTACTTACTGTTGGTCCTTGTGAAGTCATCGTATGATTGCACTATCTTTTTTCTTCACTGAGTGACTGCTTGTTCTGATTGGCTTCATAATATCTTCCTACCTGATCCTTACTACCCAGCTGCTATTAGTCATTGTGCTTTCACTTCATTGAATACTTGACTATGGTTTGCCTAGTGTAGTCTACCTTCCGCTGCATGGTAATAGGTTTATTTCTATCGTTTGTCTTCGAAACTTCCACGTTTTGAAGACTTTCATAAAAATCGCCTACTCACCCCCCCTCTAGTCGATATACCACACTTTCAATTGGTATCAGAGTAAGGTACTCCCTTGTTCTGTGTGATTCGGTTTAACCACCTGGAGTTTTAGCTATGTCGACTGTAGGGATAACTAAAGTCTCCGCTGCGTGCCTCGTCTTCGATGGAACTGAATATCCCTACTGGAAGAATAAGATGCGCATGCATCTTGAAGCCATTGACGTCGACCTATGGTATGTCGTCAAGAACGGTGTTCCCAAGGCTGGAGAAGGTGTCACTGCTGCTGACGTCAAGAAGTTCATTCAACTGGACTCTACTGCCAAGAATATCATCTGTGGTCATCTGACCAAAGGACAGTATGGCCGCGTGAGTGCTTTGGAAACATCTAAGCTAGTCTGGGACTGGCTCTCGAAGGTCAACGAAGGCGTCTCAACCCAGAGAGATCAGAGAATCAGTGTCCTTCGCAACCTCTTCAACCGCTTCAAGAGAAATGACAATGAGAATGTCCAGCTCACGTTTGATCGACTCACTGACATCACAAATGAGCTTCAAGCCCTCGGCGCTACTGAGATCACCAAGCATGAAGTCGTCAAGACACTCCTGAGATCACTTGACAGTTCGTTTGACACCCTAGCCCTGATGATTCAAGAACGTCCTGATTTCAAGACACTCGATCCATCTGACATACTTGAGAGGCTCAACACACATGAGTTTCAGCTTTCTGAGAAAAGAGATATCTACGGTCCCAACTATGGGCGAACTCGTGCCTTGAAGGCAAAAGTTGTCTCCTCATCTGAAGAAGAATCTGACAGCGGTTCTGATGATCCTGAAGACATTGGAAAGGAGCTTGCTATGCTTGTGAAGAAGTTCCAAAAATTCACCAAGAAGAAAGGCTTCAGAAAGTCTTCACGATCAAGCTCAAGGAATGATGAAGCTTCTGCTCATGACTACAAGAAGAAAACATGCCACAAGTGCAAGAAACCTGGCCACTGCATCTCTGAGTGTCCGCAGTGGGACATTGAGAACAAGAAGAAAAAGAAGAGCAAGGAGTATGATTCTGATGACAAGAAGAAGAAGAAATACTCAAAGTCTTCTTCCAAGTCCTTCTCAAAGTCTTCATCACACAAGAAGAGCTCATCTGGCAAGGCACGTGCGTTTGTTGGCAAGGAAATGGATTCAGAGGAGGAGTCCGCTTTTGAGGAGGCGGAGGTGGAGTCCGAGGAGGAGTCCGATTCTGGCGTTGCGAGTCTGGCTACAGCATACGTTGCCAAGTCCATCTTCAACACTGAAGACAATGACTCCATCACCGACACCGATGCAAATGACAAGGACTACTCCGCTCCTACCTAGTGCTTCATGGCACGCAATGCCAAGGTAAACACATGCACTACTCACTATCAAACATCTAGTGACGATGACTCTGATTGTGGTTCCAAACCCAGCTAGAAAACACTCGCTAAAATTGCAACTGAACAACAAAAAACCATGGAACACATTCAAAAACTGTTAGACAAAAGCGATGATCTGTTAGACGCTGAAATGACTCAATCTCAGTCCTTAATTGAAGACATAAAAAATCTTCATGTTAAGTATGAGGAACTTGAAAGTCATCATGAAACGCTCTCAATAGCTCATGAAAGGCTTTCCTATGATTATCTTCAAAGGAAGCAAGATCTTGAGAAATTGAGAGCGGCTCATGAAGATCTTCAAAAAGAAAACGAGTCGCTTCGCGCCGAACAGATCAGTTCAGCTGAGGAAGGATTTGAACCACCATGTCTTAAATGCATTGAGCGTGATAATGCTACTTCTGTTGCTGAATGTTCTACTGTTGATACTGTTGCAATATCTTCAACTGTTGATGTGGGAACTAACCCCTCTGCTGATGATACCACTGCTATTGCTGATGAGAATGCTAGGTTGAAGACATTGCTTGAAACAGGGATGTACAAAAGTCTCAAAGGGCATCAGACACTATGTGATGTCCTCAAAAGGCAGATCCTGAACCGAAACCCTAGGAAAGAGGGTGTTGGGTTCGTAAGGAAAATGAATGCTGATGGCTCTTACTGGAAACCTGAGTAGTACCCCAAAACCACATGGGTTGCTGCAAAGGAACCTTTAGCAGATCCATCCACTCTATCTGGCTTCACTTGTGCTAACCCCATTGTCATTGATGAATCCTTTGATGCAAACTATAAACTGTTTAAGGATCAGAATGGTAAAGTGTTTGCCAGGTATATTGGTACTAACTGCAGGAATGGACCGTCTATGAAGAAGATCTGGGTGCCCAAAAAGTTTTTGGAGAATCTTCCTGTGAATGTCATCATGACACCACAGGTGAAGAAGACAAACCCCAGACCACGGGCTTCATACGGTCCAAAGGCTTCATACAGATAGAGGACTCACCGGAGTCAAACTAACGCAAATGTTTTGCAGGGAAGCCATACTCAGGCCTATGAATATGAGCGCGGTTCATCAAACCGCCATGTTCATAAGACCAAGAACTATTCTACTTATTCTTATGAATAATATTGTCCTCCTGCAAGACTTTTCGCTAGGGCTGCAAAGCCAAAGTTCTCAGATGCTGCACTTAGACTCATTGCTTCGAAGCCACCCTTGAAGATGTGGGTGGCTAAGAAAGCTTAACTCTCTTTTGCAGGGAAGGGTCTCCAGCAGAAAACCAAAATCGTCTTACGCTATTGCTGGGGACCTTAAACATCTTGTAGGGCACAAGATCAAATGCCCAAATGGTCTTATTATGTACTTCGTTCTTGAATCGCTTGCTACTCGCCCTATCAGTCCAAATCTCGATCTAAGATTTCATAACCCACTGGTTCGTCAAATGTTTTTGCTTCACAATTCTCTTCGTGAAGCCTATCCCCCTAACTGGACTATAGGGTACAACACCAGCAGCTTCAGAATGGATTATTGATAGTGGGTGTACCAATCACATGACTGGCAAGAGAAGCCTTCTTATGGACTCAACATTACGTCCATCCGACAAGAGTCGCATCACATTTGCTGACACTGGTAAAAGTAAGGTATTGGGTCTAGGTAGAGTTGCAATCTCAAAGGATCAACACATGGATAAAGTCATGCTTGTTGAATCCCTTGGTTTCAACTTAATGTCTGTCTCAATGCTTTGCGATTTAAACATGATTGTGATGTTTGGAAAATATCGTTGCCTTGTTCTAATGGAATCTGACAAGTTTCTAGTGTTTGAAGGGTATAGGAAAGATGATTTGTACGTGGTAGATTTCTCAGCAGGACCATAACTTGCCGTATGTCTTCTAGCAAAAGCTTCAGAATGCTGGCTCTGGCATCGGAGGCTAGGGCATGCTGGCATGAGGAACCTCCACACCCTTGCAAAGAAGAAGCATGTCATAGGCATCGAGGGCGTCAAGTTCAAGAAAGATCACTTATGCGGTGCCTGTGAAGCAGGAAAGATGACGAGGGCAAAGCATCCCTCGAAGACAATCATGACAACAACTTGACCCTTCGAACTGCTCCACATGGATCTTTTCGGTCCCACTCATTACTCAACTCTTACTACTACTGCTTGTCTTTATGGCTTTGTCATTGTTGATGATTATTCTAGATATACTTGGGTGCACATAATCCTCTACAAGACAGAAGTGCAGGATGTCTTCAGACGCTTCGCCAATCGAGCAATGAACAACTATGGCGCCAAGATAAAGCACACCAGAAGTGACAATGGCACTGAATTCAAGAACACTAGCCTTGATACATATCTTGATACGTTGGGCATCACACACGAATTCTCAGCTCCGTACACGCCACAACAGAATGGCATCATCGAACGCAAGAACAGAACACTCATTGAGATGGCCCGAACGATGCTTGATGAATACAAGACTCCAAGAAAATTCTGGCGTGAAGCCATTGATACTGCATGCCATACAATCAATCGTGTTTATCTTCACAAGCTTCTGAACAAGACATCTTATGAGCTCCTTACTGGCAAGAAGCCAAATGTCAGTTACTTCAGAGTATTTGGCGCCAGGTGCTGGATCAAGGATCCACATCACACTTCAAAATTTGCACCAAAAGCACATGAGGGTTTTATGCTTGGATATGGAAAGGATTCGCACTCCTACAGAGTCTTCAATCTCTTTCATTATAAAGTGGTTGAAACAGTGGATGTGCGGTTCGATGAGACTAACGGTTCACAAAGAGAGCACCTGCCAAATGTGCTAGATGAAGTTCCATCCAGTGAATCAATCAAACTTATGGGAACTGGAGAAATCATACCCTCTGAAGCTCAACCTGAAGAGGAACTTATCATCTCCGCATCTGATCAACCTGAAGACAATCCTCAACCTGAAGACAATCCCTCTAACAATGACAATGATCAGCAAGAACAAAATCTTCGCCCTGTACATCCTCGTGTTGCAAATGAAGTGCGGATTGAGAGAATAATTGATAGCATCAATGCACCCGGTCCGCTCACTCGTTCAAGGGCAACACAGCTAGCAAATTTCTATGGGCACTTCGCATTCGTCTCAATAATAGAACCCAAGAAAGTTGAAGAAGCCTTCATGGAACGTGAATGGATTCAAGCTATGCAAGAAGAGCTTCAACAGTTTGAGCTGAATAATGTATGGGAACTGGTTAAGCGTTCTGATCCTCGGAAGCACAATATAATAGGCACCAAATGGATATACCACAACAAGCAAGATGAGCATGGTCAAGTTGTCAGAAACAAAGCTTGTCTCGTTGCTCAAGGATATACTCAAGTGGAATGGATTGACTTCGATGAAACATTTGCTCCCGTGGCTCGACTTGAAGCCATACGCATACTGCTGGCCTATGCAAATCATCATAACATACTTCTATATCAAATGGATGTGAAGAGCGCATTTCTCAATGGCAAGATTGAAGAAGAAGTGTATGTTGCACAACCGCCTGGCTTTGAAGATCCAAAACATCCTGACATGGTATACAAGCTCAACAAGGCACTGTATGGCCTCAAACAAGCCCCTCGGGCTTGGTATGACACACTCAAACACTTCCTGAAGAGCAAAGGCTTCACACCTGGTTCCCTCGACCCCACTCTCTTCACGAAGACATATGATGGTGAACTGTTTGTGTGCCAAATATATGTGGATGACATTATCTTCGGCTGCACCAATCAGAAATACAGTGAAGAATTTGGATATATGATGCAAGAGCAATACCAGATGTCCATGATGGGAGAGCTGAAGTTCTTCCTTGGTCTTCAAATACGACAGCAACACAACGACATCTTTATATCTCAAGAGAAGTATCTCAAAGATTGCCTGAAGAAGTTCGGTATGCAAGACTGCAAAGGCTTCACGACGCCAATGCCAGCCAAACATCATCTGGGTCCCGACGATAATGGTAAAGAGTTCGATCAAAAGGTATACCGCTCCATGATTGGTTCTTTACTCTATCTATGTGCATCTAGGCCAGATATTATGCTTAGTGTTTGCATGTGTGCTCGATTCCAAGCGGCACCAAAGGAATTGCATCACTTAGCTGTGAAGCGAATTCTTCGATATTTGGCTTACACCCCAACTCTAGGATTATGGTATCCAAAGGGCTCAAAGTTTGATCTAGTTGGATTCTCAGATGCTGATTATGCTGGTGACAAGGTGGATCGCAAGTCTACATCAGGCACATGTCATTTTCTGGGACGATCACTTGTATGTTGGTCTTCAAAGAAGCAGAACTGTGTATCTCTCTCCACTGCTGAATCTGAATACATTGCTGCTGGATCTTGCTGCGCTCAGCTTCTGTAGATGAAGCAAACACTCAAAGACTATGGCATTCATCTGAAGCAAGTGCCACTCTACAGCGACAACGAAAGCGCCGTCAAGATTGCCAACAACCCAGTTCAGCACTCGAAGACAAAGCACATTGAGATTCGTCATCACTTTCTCAGAGATCATGTTGTGAAGGAAGATATTGATATCATACACGTCAACACTGAAGAGCAATTGGCAGATATCTTCACCAAGCCCTTGGATGAGAAGAGATTTTGCAAGTTACGGTGTGAGCTAAATATCTTGGAATCCTCAAATGTCCTGTGATCAGGCACACATCCTAACACTTATGCATATTGATGACTTAGATGTGCAACACACAAAGTAAAGTATATCTTCAATCAATGAAGACATGCATTCTAAGTGTGAATACATTAATGAGGAATTTGACTTTGGAGCGCCATGATAATTGTGCGCCGTATCTGGGTCTAATACTTCCTATACGGTGGGTAACGCCACCACCAAATGTTCTGTTTGAAGTGTTTCACTCATGGCGTTACATTTGCTATGTCTTCACATTTGGTCTGGCTTCAATCTCAACATGTCTTCATGATTATCTTCACTATGAATATTATATATATACTAGTGTTCTGTCCTCTACAGCATTCACTTATAGCTATGTCTTCTTGTTGAATCTTTTGAACTAAGTGAATGTGATCGGACCCTAACCTCTCTATGCTTTCTATCTCAAACTCTATCTCTCCAAATCATATGCATTCTCTTGAAACTGTCAAATGTCTTCTCTGCATCCTTGTCAGCAGAAGATACAGAGACAAACATTAAGTCCGCTTTCAATGCTAATTCCTTCACCTGAAACCCGGAGAAGTGGGAAGGACCACTCGACAATCCAGGCATGCGTGGGACGTGGAACAACCTCCGATATGCTGCATGATGGCCACGTGTTCCTCAGATGTGAATCGCCAGGGGCACCTGTGTAATAACACTGAGCCGCCCCTGTCCCTATAAATACACGCCACACCACAGTCATTATCTCTTCTTCCACACTCGCACGAACCCTAGTGCCATCGCTAGCCCTCGACGACGCCGGCAACGAAGCGCTTAGCTGCCGCAACCTCTCCGACGCCGTCTTCACGCCGACCGTGGACATCGTCTTCTCCGCCGTCGCCGTAGGTGTCGTCCGTCGCCAAGTTAGGGCACGGACGATCGAACTGCTCGGCCTCCTCTTCCACTCCGTCTAGCAGTTCCTTGTGTGGTAAATAAAAACCTCCTTTTTACGGCCCCTTTGATCCTACTGATTCGCCAGTTTCTACCACAAGTGGTTTTTGTTCACACATGTTGGATCCACTTCATACTGCATCTCATAATATGCCTAGTATATTCACTTATGCTTCACAAAGTAGTTAGATTCCTCACTTGTACTGATTCGTGGATTCGTACAAATCTAGAACCAACTCCTTATCTATGAGTGAATGTCTTCGCACGATGAGGTCAATGTCTTCTAAACTGATTTATCTTCAAAATCTTCTGAGAATGCATATGACCTCTTCCCCTTCACTCGCACCTTAATGCTGTCACAGGTACATTTCCATGGGAGAATCCCTTGGTTCTCATAGTCTGCATTCATTTGCAGAATTCTTACAGCATCACATAAATTCTCCTGAAGCCAGTTCCTGTTTGTCCAGCAAGCGAAAGCCTTTGAACGTGTTGAAGCCATTCAGTTTGAAGTTCATGGCTGCAGAGAAATCAGTAAGGAAGGGTGGCAGATAGCATCATGGGGGAACATCAAGAGATTTTCCTGATGACCTCTCAGAGCTTTACAAGACAGATCTTGAAGAGGATTACAATCAGCGCAAGACCCGAATCCAATGGATTCGAAGATATTGGGTAGAACAATGGTTCAAATACCGGTTTGTGACCCAGGAATATGCTGAGAAAAATGCCATCAAGCGACTGTGGGGAGACATCCTATACAAAAATCTTCAACCCAGGTCCAGAGAAGAAGCCATTGAACAAGGCTTCTATCCCTGCATGGTCCGTGGGCCACAGCCTGCAGATGCACAACCATCGTCACTACTATGGTGTCGTGACGACAATCTGTTCAAGCGCAACTTCCAGTTTGCCAAGAACTCAGCGAAGCAGAACAAGAAGACTTTGGGATTAGACTTCAACCCTGGTCCCTCTGCTCCCCGTGCCGATGGAACTCACGAAGCTGAACCCAATCTTCTTGGGCCCTTCTACAACTTGGAAGGTCTCATCACTCATATCGTGGTTCAAGGGACAGCCATGAATGAGCCTGCAGATGACGCTGAATCAGATGAAGCACCTGCAGCGCCGAAGCCAAAGAAGTTGAAGCAGCCTAAAGCTTCAAAGCCTGCCTCTGCACCAAAAATCTCACGGGCAAAGCCACTGGCTACTGCACCTCTTGAAGACAGTGTGCAGTCTGAAGATTTGTCACGCATCTCCAAGCCCCAGAAAGTTAAGATGCCTCTGCCACACACCGGCCAAGAACTGACAGCTGCTGCTATTCTGCGCAACGATGCCATCGATCTGTCCAGTGATGAAGATCTTGCAGATGACGCTCTTGAGCAACTGATCAAGAGCAAAGAAGAAGCAGAAATCTTCAATGATCTGCCCCTCTTTGACGTGGCAATCATCCACAACTTCATTGATGAGTGGTTTGACACGCCCAACCTCAGCTTCGAAGATCAGCAACTTCCAATTGGCCTCAGTGTCGCCTTCCATGGCGCTATTGCTTCAGAGTTAGCTATCGCCCAGCGCATTGTTGAACTGAAGCAGAAAATTGACTTTGAGAAAGCTCAGTTCAAGAAGCATATGGCCACGCTCAGCGTGCAAGAAGTGAAGAACTTCAAGATTATGTTGCACAAGCTCAAAGAAGCCTTTCTCAAGAAACGTGCAGAAGCTCAGGGTTCTCGTGAGCGCATGAAGAGCCTGGCTGACAAGTGTGTGCAAGGCTACAACGAGGCTGAGAAGCACAAGGCCCTTGGTCGTCCTGGCATCGACCCCAGGATGGCTGCAAAGCAGAAGAAGAAGAAGCCCGCTATGGCCGAACCCGACGCACCAAGGCAGGAAGCAGATCCCATTGTCTTCCCAACCAGCATGACTGGCTCAAGGCCAAAAGCCAGATCTACCGCTTCAGAACTGAAGAAGACAAGGACTGCTGAGGCTGAAGCCAGAAAGAGGAAACATTCTGAAGCCTCTGATGCTGCTCCCTCCAAGAAGAAGAGGAAGACCAAGAAGGAACGGGCTGCTCCCATAGAGCCCTTAATTGTTGAACCCATCTCCATGGTTCGCCCTGACGCTGAACATCAAGAGCGCCAACTGACTGTCCATGAGCCTGCTTCCACAGAGGCTCATGAAGCTGAAGACTTTCCAGCAGCTGATCCCACCGCTGTTGAAGACATTGGTCACCATGACCATGTTGAAGATGATGCACTTCTTTCTCAGATCGAGCACCAACAGGTATCATCGCCTGTGCTTACGCACAGCGAACTCATCAGCATTGGTCGTCCTCTGACGCCAATTTCTCAGGATACAACATGGGCTGATCACCCACAAGCACAAGAAGAAGATGACTTTGAGGCCCAGCCAACTCCATCTCCACAGGCGTCGCCAGCGTTACGCAGGCTTCGCAAAGGACCAAGGCGTCCAGTCTCCGAGTCTGAAGCTAAAGCTGCTGAAGACATTCCGGCTGCATCAGCCGATGACACCCAAGAAGAAGAACATGTCCCCACTCCCCCAACTACTAACGAAACTGTTCTCGCAGAGAACGTGTCTGTGCCCGACCCTCCAGCTCATCAAGTAGAGGTAGAAAATCTTGAGGCTTCCACCACCAACACCAATGAAGCCACTGACGCTGTCATGGCTGAAGCAAATGTGGAGCCTACACCAACCCAAGAACCAGAAGTCAGTGAAGACAATGATGCTACTGCTTCTGTTCCTGCGCTTGTTGCTAGTCCTCAATTTGACTATCATGTTGAGCATAGGCCTCAGGTACAGAAGCCAATTCCAAGGTTGCCCAGGTTTCCAGGTCCTGCATCAGCACCTGGATCCTTCAATGTCAACGGCTTCAAAGTAGACAACACTTTCTTCAATAGCTCCAAGAACCCCTACTCAAGGGAAAGAATATCTTCTGATCGGTTCTGGAGCTATCCGCAGCGAAGTTATTACTCCTGCATTCTGTACAATCAAGGTCGCATCTTCCCACATAAGCGTCTTGACACCGAAGCAATAGCTGGTCTGCCCTGTCTGGAAGAAGCTCTGGATTGCTCCAAAGAGGTTGGATTGTTGCCGTTTGTCACCGACCAAGAGCACTGGAATGAAGAGTTGCTGCTCCAATTCTATGACACACTTCACATCCGTGGGTACAACAGAGATCCGAAGACTTGGGTCCTGGAGTGGATGATAGGAAATGTTCATCACGAAGCCAAAGCCTTTGATATCATTGAGCTCACTGGTCTGCCCACTCCTGGCGATCTCTACGAACCTGGATGTCAGCTTCACAGTGAAGCTATGGAGAGCATCTTTCAGAAGCCTGAACCAAACATGAGTCAGATGCTCAGTATGATGAATCCCTTGCCACAAGATGTTGCATATCCTAAGGAGTTCTTTGTTGACGACCTTGAGTATCTGCGAAGGACTATCTATCACATCATAAGGCGAACTCTCTGGCCCATCAAAGGACATTCTCCACATGCCAAGCTGGAAGGTGCAATGAAGACTTTGGTCTTCTATATTCTTCATGGCAAATGCTTCAATGCACAAGACTTCTTCATCTGCCAACTTGCTGCATCAGGCTCTGATCTTTTTGGCTTGAAGTTCTACGCTCCATGGATAATGCGGCTGATTAAACTCCATTCTGCTATCTCATATCAGCCATCTGCTCGCGATCATCGGATCTTTCTGCCTGATGTGGATATGTCCGTTGAAGCCATTTATCCTAAGCCTGCCAAGGAGCCTCTTAGTCTTTAGAATGCGGAGCATCAAAGTTTCTCTCAGAACATTGAAGGAGTTGAAGTAGTCACTCGTGTTTATCCTCTGGCTGGAACTACACGTGCACCTCACCGTGCCCTCACTGAAGCCACCGAAAGCACTATTGCCCAACAACCCAAGAAGCGATCTTGTGTTCTCAATGACCGAGAGCTTCTGGTGGCTCTTCATCAGAAACAGGATAGGCATCATGACTGGCTGAAGCGACAAATGCAAAGCCTCTTGGTGGATGTTAACCGCATTCGCAATCTTGCCACCAAGAATGCCTTTGTTGCCCATGAAACCTCTTAACGCACATGGAAAGGGCTGACGCTTATGTGCTCTAAAGATGATCTTCAAGAGGCTGGCTTCTCTGAACGCTTCAAGTTTGACTCCACACCTCCTCGAAGGGCAGTGCTGCAACAAACTCTATCTCTTGAAGACTCTGAGTTCTATTCCTCTGCGGCAACTGTGAATGCCAGAGTGATCGAGGACAAAGACGATGCTACTTCACCACCCCCTCCTTCAGCACGCTTCAACACTGCTCCAAGTTCTTCTGCGCCTCCGAACACCACCGACGACCCTGCTGCTTCACCTACTCTTCATGGGAACGAGTAGATGCTCTATGTCTTCAAACCTTTTTGGTCCTTACTGACAAAAGGGGGAGAAGAATATGAGTTTGATAGTCTTCAAGCAGGTCCACATGGGCGGTTGCTTTATATTTTGCCTAGTGTTTACAACTCTCGTTTTGATACATTTGGTTCTTTGAGTTGTAACACCTAAACTCGATGGTCATCTGCTACTTATTTGCTACTTTGTGATGCGATGATAAATTCCGCATGTGCGATGATAAATTCTGCACTTAGATCATTTTGCAGACGTCCATTTTCCATTATGCATGTCATTATCTTCACATACCTTCACATGCATAATGAATTGTCATCATAAGTTGAAGATGATCTCCACGAATACAACCTGCCATGTGCATTTGCATTCCAAAAGCAAATTACTTATATGCACATCTTCAGGGGGAGCCCTTGCAACTTATGAAGACAATTCCTTATCCTTTACAATTTCCCATATTATATTCCCCGTTGAAAACTTCAACTAGTTTGTCATCAATCACCAAAAAGGGGGAGATTGTAAGTGCATCTAGTGCCACCCCTAGTTGGTTTTGGAGTATTGACGACAAACCTAGTTGAGGGACTAATGTGTTTGTGAGAATTGCAGGATAACATAGGTAGAAGTCCCTCATTGATTCGGTTTTCCTACCAGAGATGACCCCTAAAAATGTATGAAGACATTAATGTCAAAGGTGGTATGTGAAGATATTCACATTGAAGACTATGACAAGAGAAGACATCGCATGAAGCCTATGGAGCTCGAAGACTCAGATCTTTCATAGTTCTTTTTCTTCTTTATTGAGTCATAGGAACCACCGTACTATTAAGTGGGGTCCAAGAGAACCAGTCAGAATGACTGAAGTGATGCTTAACCAAAACCTATGTCTTCCAGTGAAGACTATGAGAGCAAATCTTGTCCAGAGTCGGACAAGTCAGCTTTGCTTGTAGCCCAAGTAAAGTTGCGTGTGTGTTTGAAATCTAACCGTTGGAACACGTGTCAGTTCCTTAGTGACCCAGGGTCATTTCGGACAAATCAGGTCGGGTTGCCTAGTGGCTATAAATAGCCCACCCCCTACAACCATAAACGGTTGGCTGCTCAGAGTTAAAGTACGGCTTTTGTCATTTGAGAGCAACCCACCTCGAAGCCTTTGAGAGAGAATTCCTTGCGAGGATAAAGCCCTAACCACCCAGAGCCAAAGAGTGTTAGGCATCACTTAAGTCTTCCTGTCTGTGTGATCTGAAGACTTATTACACTTGAGGACTGTGAATCCTCCAGCCGGTCAGGCGTCGCGTTCTGAGCATCCAAGAGTCATTGTGGATCGCCGGTGAACGAAGTCTGTGAAGGTTTGGGAGTCTACCTTGAAGACTTACCAGAGTGATTGGGCAAGGTATGTGTGACCTTAGCTCAAGGGGAATACGGTGAGGACTGGGTGTCCTGAGCTGCGTGTTCAGGACTGGTGTCCGGGACTGTGTGTCCAAAGGTTTAAATACCTAGCCGCCCTAACCAGACGTACAGTTGTCATAGCAACTGGAACTGGTCCAACAAATCATTGTCTTCAACGAGTCACTGGTTTCATCCTTCCCTTCCCTTTACTTACTATTGGTCCTTGTGAAGTCATCATATGATTGCACTATCTTTTGTCTTCACTGAGTGACTGCTTGTTCTGATTGGCTTCATAATATCTTCCTACCCGATCCTTACTACCTAGATGCTATTAGTCATTGTGCTTTCACTTCATTGAATACTTGACTATGGTTTGCCTAGTGTAGTCTACCTTCCACTGCGTGGTAATAGGTTTATTTCTATCGTTTGTCTTTGAAACTTCCATGTTTTGAACACTTCCATAAAAATCACCTATTCACCCCCCCTTCTAGTCGATATAACGCACTTTCACTAAGCGTACGGGAGCCAACGTAACCCTAGTTGCCAAGGGATGGCCCCGCACGGTGCTCTAGGTTGGACCAGCTCTTAGAGAAGCACTGGCCCGGGGGTTTAAAATAAAGATGACCCTTGAGTCTGCGAAACCCAAGGGAAAAAGGCTAGGTGGCAAATGGTAAAAGCAAGGTTGGGCATTGCTGGAGGGGTTTTATTCAAGGCGGACTGTCAAGGGGTTCCCATTATCACCCAACCGCGTAAGGAACGCAAAATCCGGGAACATAACACCGATATAACGGAAACTAGGGCGGCAAGAGTGGAACAAAACACTAGGCGAGAGGCCGAGCCTTCCACCCTTTACCAAGTATATAGATGCATTAAGATAACAAGGTAAAATAATGATATCCCAACAAGTAAATAATGTTCCAACAAGGAACGGTCTCCAATCTTCACCTGCAACTAGCAACGCTATAAGAGGGGCTGAGCAAAACGGTAACATAGCCAATCAACGATTTGCTAGGACAAGGTGGGTTAGAGGTTTGACATGGCAATTTGGGAGGCATGATAAGCAAGTGGTAGGCATCATAGCATAGGCATAGCAAAAGAGCGAGTATCTAGCAAAGCAAAGATAGAAGTGATTTCGAGGGTATGATCGACTTGCCTGCAAAGTTGTCAGAGTTGACTAGATCCTCGAAAGCAAACTCAACAGGCTCCTCGTTAGCGAACTCGTCTCCCGGCTCTACCCAAACAAGACAAACAAGCAAACGGAACACAATCAACCACGTGCAAACTCAAACAACATGATGCAAATATGGTATGCTATGCGGGATGCGATATGTGATGCATATGCAAGATTTGACAAGGAGTGAATGAACCTGGCCTCAACATGGAAATCCAAGTGTGCCACTGGAAAGGTGAGGTGATTTCGGTTGAAATCGATATAAAGAACACCGGAATCGGAGACACGGTTTGGAAATGGCAAGCGATTCAAATATGACAATGGTCTGCGATATACAGCAAGTAGCCATCTAAATGCAACAAGACAAACATGCTACATCACTCAAACATGACAAGAAAATACATGGCAGGGATCCATTCATGATGCTTAACAAAAGATTAACACTGAGCTACGGCCAATTCATCCATTAACATGTTCAAACAAGCATGGCAAAAGTGCAATTGGTAAACAGATTTCAGACTTAACACTTGTCTGGAATTTCAGATCAGGTAGCACACTTTGGAGCAAGAAAACTATATGCTACAGGAACTTAACATGGCAAAGCAAGGCATGGCATGGAGCTACTCAAAGATCTTACCAAAAGTCCCTTAGTGACCTTGAGCCAAAAGGGATCAAAAAATACAATTGCAAGCATGTGAACATGGCAAAAACATAATCAGATCACAGACTTAGTGAAAAACTGGAGCACGCCAATTAGATATCAAGTAGGCATGTTTACGAGCTCGATGCACTCACTGCAGATCAAGGCATGACAATATAAGCATACATCCGTCAAAAATACACATTATGCAAGCTATACATGGCAAGAACAATAACATAGCATGCACGGATCAACTACAACATCCTCGGCAAAATCGCTAACAAGTAGACAATCTGCCCAGATTCACGAAATAGCAAAAGTAGAGCTCGATTGACTCAAGCTATGGTGCTCCACAATTGCAAACAAAGACATGGATGGATAGAGCACTACATGATTAACAAATCATCCTTACTGATCATCCTCAAAAGAGGCACGGATCACTAGGAAACAACATGAACATATGGCATATTGATAAAAAGAGTCCAAGGACTTGATGGAATTGCTAAGTCCCTGAAATCAGCATTAACAAATGCACCACTTTGCAAGCTTGTGCTAGTCACCACACACATCACAAAAATACATGGATAGCACCTCTGGAAATATGGCAAAGCATATGACAAAACACATGTAGAGCTCAGGGGCATATCATGCACACAATAATCATGGCAAAAATGACAAATAGCTATTTGGAGCAGCAGATCTGACAATTAACTCAAATAGCACTCTTCCAACAGCATTTCGGGCATCAAGATGAACTCAAATGAAAATGATGCAATGAGATGAAATGATGTGCTCTCTAAGACGAACATTTTGATATGCTATACGTCTTTAACAGAGCTACGGAGAGAGAGTTACGATGCTGTGAACATGGCAATATAATCTGGGACTTAGGGAAAAAAGGTCAACCACCAGGGTTTCCAGATCCAGATCAGATCTCGCCGGAGTTACTGTAGTGGCACGGTTCCCGAGGATCGCCGGCCGGAGTTCGAGCTCGAGGACGGGGCGTCGGTGGCCGGGCTTCTCGCCGGGGAGGGCGCCGGCGTGGAGGAGGCGCGGGGCGACGACCGCGGCATGGGGCGACGCGCGGGGCGCCGGTGACAAGCAGGGCACCGGAGTGGAGCTGCGGCGGCGCGGCGAAGCCGAAGGACACCGGCGAGCTGCGCGGGCGGCGCGCCCGGTAGGTGCGGGCGGCGGGAGGAACCGGGCGGCTGGGCGAGGCGACTGGGCCGCGGGGGCCCTGCACGGGCTCCGCGGGCCGGCGGCGGGAGGTGGTGGCTGGGTCCACATGGCAGCGTGGGAGTGGCTGGCGGCGGCGGATGACTTTGTCCGGCGGCAATCGGACGTGTCCGGTGGCGGCGGGACGATTTTTTTAGGGTTTTGGGGGAGAAGAACCCATGGATTTCAGAGGGGGGCTATTTATAGGCATAGAGGGATCTAGGAGTGTCCAAATGAGGTGCGGTTTTCGGCCACGCGATCGTGATCGAACGCTCTAGAAGATGGAGAGGGTTTTGGTGGGTTTTGGGCCAAAATGGAGGGGTGTTGGGCTGCAACACACACAAGGCCTTTTCGGTCCCTCGGTTAGCCGTTGGAGCATCAAACGAAGTCCAAATGGTACAAAACTTGATAGGCGGTCTACCGGTAGTAAACCAAGGCCGCTTGGCAAGTCTCGGTCCAATCCGGAAATGTTTAATCCCCACACACGAAAGAAAGGTAGAAATGACCACCGGAGGAGAACGGAGCGCCGGAATGCAAAACGGACAACAGGGAAAATGCTCGGATGCATGAGACGAACACGTATGCAAATGCAATGCACATGATGACATGATATGAGATGCATGAAAATAACAACAACACACGGAGACAAAAACCCGAACCCGAGGAAATAAAATAACTTAACGCCGGAAACGGCAAGAGTTGGATTACATATTAGGTAAATCATATCTGGGGTGTTACAACACTCCACCACTACGAAAGGATCTCGTCCCGAGATCTAGGACTGGAAGAATGCTGGGTACTCAGAACGGAGGTGATCCTCGCGTTCCTAGGTGGCTTCATGGTCGGAATGGTGTGACCACTTGACTTTGAGGAATTTGATTGACTTATTGCGAGTCTTGCGTTCAGTCTCTTCAAGAATAGCAATGGGGTGCTCACGATAAGAGAAATATTCTTGGAGATCAATGTCTTCAAAGTTGACGGTGCGGTCAGGAGTCTTGAAGCACTTGCGGAGCTGAGAGACATGGAACGCGTCATGCACATTTGCAAAGTTTGAAGGAAGCTCGAGTTGATAAGCGAGATCGCCTCTCTTGCTGACGATCTTGAAAGGTCCCACGTATCTAGGGGCAAGCTTCCCTTTGATACCGAAGCGACGAGTACCTTTCATTGGAGAGACGCGGAGGTAAACATGATCTCCAATCTCGAAAGCCAAATCATGGTGCTTACTATCATAGTAGCTCTTCTGGCGCGATTGCGCTGCTTTGAGGTTATCTCGAATGACTTTGCACATTTCCTCTGCCTCTGTGATTAAGTCATTTCCCAGAAGTTGACGTTCACCGGTTTCAGACCAGTTGAGAGGGGTACGGCACTTCCTGCCATACAGAATTTCGAATGGGGCCTTGCCCGAACTTGCTTGAAAACTGTTGTTGTAGGAGAATTCAGCATATGGAAGACAATCCTCCCACTTCATGCCGAAGGAGATCACACAAGCCCTGAGCATATCTTCAAGAATCTGATTGACACGCTCGACTTGACCGCTAGTTTGAGGATGGAAAGTTGTGCTGAAGCGGATGTTGGTACCCATGGCCTTCTGAAAAGAATCCCAAAACTTGGAGGTAAAGATGCTGCCACGGTCTGAAGAGATCACCTGTGGAATACCGTGAAGCGAGACAATTCGAGAGGTATAGAGCTCCGCCACTTGAGCTGCAGTGATTGACTCTTTGATAGGCAGAAAGTGAGGCGCTTTAGTGAGTTTGTTGATGACAACGAATATAGCATCATTGCCACGCTTGGACTTTGGAAACCTAGTCACGAAGTCCATCTCAATGTGGTCAAACTTCCATTCTGGAATGGCAAGAGGTTGGAGGAGACCAGCTGGCCTTTGGTGTTCTGCCTTCACTCTTCTGCAGACATCACACTCATTCACGAACTGAGCAATCTCGCGCTTCATTCGAGTCCACCAATAAGCCTGCTTGAGGTCCTGATAAATCTTCGTGCTCCCAGGGTGAATGGAGAGGATTGAATTGTGAGCCTCGTTCATGATCACTTTACGAAGGTCACCTTTGGGCACAACAATACGATCCTCGAAGAAGAGAGTATCCTTGTCATCAAGGCGGTAGCACTTGTACTTGGGTTGGCTCTTGGCAATCCCAATCTTCACCTTCTTCACCATAGCATCAAGAAGCTGAGCCTGACGAATATGCTCTTCCAAGGTAGGAGAGACTTGAAGGTTGGCGAGGAAACCTTGAGGAACAACTTGCAGATTAAGTTTGCGGAAAGCTTCACAAAGCTCGTGTTGATAAGGCTTGAGAATCAGACTGTTGCAATAAGCCTTCGTGCTCAATGCGTCAGCAATCACGTTGGCCTTGCCTGGAGTATACTCGATACTCGGATTATACTCTTGAATCATTTCGACCCATCGAGTTTGCATGAGGTTGATATTAGGCTGAGTGAAGATGTACTTGAGACTCTTGTGGTCAGTGAAGATGTCCACTTTTCTTCCCAATAAGAGATGTCTCCAAGTCAAAAGAGCATGCACAACTGCCGCCAACTCGAGGTCATGAGTGGGGTAGTTCTTCTTGTTGGGCTTCAACTGACGAGAGGTATAAGCCACAACTTTCTTTTCTTGCATCAACACTGCACCAAGACCTTGGAGAGAGGCATCGTCGAAGACCTCGAACAGTTTGGATTCATCAGGAGGAGTCAGAACTGGAGCAGTGACCAATTTCTCTTTCAAAGTGTTGAAAGCAATGTCACACTCCGGAGACCAAACGTACTTGACGTGCTTCTGGAGAAGATTTGAAAGAGGCTTTGCAATCTTTGAAAAGTTCTCAACGAACCTTCGACAGTAGCTTGCGAGACCGAGGAAGCTACGGAGTTGCTTCACGTTCTGAGGTGGTTCCCAATTCACAATTGCAGACACCTTCTCAGGATTCACCGCAATGCCCTTGGCAGAGATGATATGCCCAAGATAAAGAACCTCATCGAGCCAAAACTCGCACTTTGAGAACTTGGCATAGAACTGGTGTTCCCTAAGCTTATCGAGTACCAAACGCAAGTGCTTGGCATGATCTTCCTTGTTCTTTGAAAAGACCAGAATGTCGTCGAGATAGAACAAAACAAAGTCATTGGTGTAGGCGTTGAAGAAGAAGTTCATCATGCGAGAGAAAGTCGGAGGAGCGTTGACGAGGCCAAAAGACATGACAGTGTATTCATATGAACCATAGCTTGTCCTGAAAGCCGTCTTGGGAATATCTTGCTCACGGATTCGAATCTGATGATAACCCGTACGGAGATCAAGCTTGGAGAATACTTGGGCACCTTTGAGTTGTTCGAACAGCTCGTTGATGTTGGGAAGTGGGTATTTGTTCTTGATAGTATTCTTATTCAATGGACGGTAGTCAACACAAAGTCGGCCCATTCCATCCTTCTTCTTCACAAAAAGAACACCACAACCCCACGGAGAGGAACTAGGTTGGATGAGACCCATTCGCTCTTGAATATCGAGTTGCTTCTTCAGCTCCTTCAACTCTTCAGGTCCGAGCTTGTAGGGACGCTTGCAAACCGGTTCCATGCCAGGCTCAAGATCGATGACGAATCGAATTCAACTGTCCGGTGTGGAGGCATTCCTGGAAGCTCTTCTAGAAAGACGTCTTGATATTCGCAAACGACTGGAATTTGCAAGATGGCATCCAGTTCACCCTTCTCATTGAGAGAAAACAGCCGGATTGTATCGTCATTAGCGGAAAAGACAATTACATCCTCAGACGAATGAGTTAATTGAATCTGCCTGGAAGCACAATCAAGCTAAGCCTTGTGCTTGGAAAGCCAATCCATTTCGAGAATAAGATCAATATCCGAGTTACCAAGGACCATTGGAGAAGCCAGAAACTTGAAATCACCCATCATGATAGAAACATCCGGGACTATTGAAGTAGCCCTCATAGACTTAGCCGGAGAAATCACTCCCATAGGTTTACCCAACATTTGCGAAACGAAGTCATGCTTGGAAACAAATGATCTTGACATGAAACAATGCGATGCACCAGTGTCAAAAAGAAATTTTGCGGGAAAAGAGTTAACTAGAAAGTTACCCATGATGACATCTGACGATTCCTCTGCCTGAGCTGCATTTAGCAAGTTGACCTTGGCGTGCTTGGGGTTATGCTTGACCACAGCTGTACTTGCCGATCTCAGAGGAGGAGGAGGAGGAGGGAGACACCTCTGATTGAAGCATTTGTTGGCATAGTAACCCTTCTGTTGGCACTTGTTGCACGTGACCTCTGAAAGCGGACGGTGATACGGAGCACTTGATCTTGGAGCTTGAGACGAAGTCTTGTTCTGAAAGCCAGGGTTGGGTGGGTGGGAAGATCCACTGCCACCTTTGCTCTTCTGATACGGCTGACAGAACGGAGGAAGAGGAAGCCAATACTTCTGCTGCTTGGCCACTTGAGTAGAGGAAGAAGGAGTAGCATCTCTGACTCGCTTCTTGGAAGCATCACACTTCAGTTGAGCAGCCTCTTGCTTCAATGCCATGTTGTAGAACTCATCGTACCTCAAGGGCTCAAAGAGAACAAGAGCTAGCTGGATTTCTTCTCTAAGACCACCCCTGAACTAGTATATCATGCTCTTCTCATCAAGGACATCCTGCTTATCAAAGCGGGCGAGCTTCTGAAACAACTTGTTGTAGTCATAGACAGACATAGAGCCTTGCTTCAGGTTGCGGAATTCCTCACGCTTGCTTTCAACCACGCTATGAGGAATATGATGAGCTTTGAAGTCTTGACGGAATTCATCCCAGGTAATCACACGGCCTCCTCTGGAATCCTTGTACTGCTGGAACCATTCTGCGGCTTGGTCTTTGAGTTGGAAGGAAGCGAACTTGACAAAGTCCTCATGCCTGACGTTACTGCACTCGAAATGCTTGCATAGGTCCACGAGCCAATCGTCAGCATCAGTTGCCTCAACACAATTGCTGAAGGTCTTTGGCTGGTTAGCAAGGAACTGGTTGAGTGTAGCAAAGTGATTCTGATTGTTGCCTTGGTTGCCTTGGTTCGCTTGATTGCGCTCTTGAAGAATTTGCATGATCAACTGCGTGTTTGCATTGGTAGCAGCCATCACAGCTTGCCATGCCTCCGGAGGAGGGGGGTGGTGGCGGATCCTGATTCTGATTCTGATTGCTGCTCTTAGCGGGAGCCATCCTGAAGAGGGTGACATCCGTTAGCACATTGATAGATAAAATGAAGCTGAATCAAGCGGGTTGAAATTGCAACATATAGTCTTCACATCCGAACATAAGAACGAATGCATTCCACTTGAAATGGTCACATATCCATAAATTGAGAAGCCACTTAGGATTTAGGTAGAGGAATAAATCAACAAGGTACGGATTAAGAACAAATACTCGGTAAGAAATCCCAATCTCAAACCAAATATCCGTGGAAGAAGAGCTAGAGCTACAAGAATTCCCACCTATGAAACTCCCGAACCTTTCCGGTTATGCAATCAGGTGTTGGGGATACAGGGGAAGCATAATATCTCACCCAAATCTAGCAAATCCTACATCCAGCTGTATCCATCCTTCAACACATAACCGAGAAAAACTTCAGAAACCATCTACCTCAACCTTCGAAAAGCATCCGTTATACAAGTTATGGCAATACTCCCGAACTCCGGCCTCAGTGCTGGGTGGCGTCGAGGTTATCTCACCAACAACTGCATAAAAGAGATTTTCGATGTCGACGTACTAAACTCAGGTATTCCAGAACTGCAACAATAAAATTGTGACGACAACACCTCGGAGCTCAACTCCCCGGGACACTGCCACAACCCCTAAATGACAGGAGGCACCAAGAACAATGTTCTCGTCACAAATCCATCGAAACGATTCCAAGATACCCGCGTGATCCTAAAATTTTTTTTAGTGAAATTTGAGAAGAGAAGAGTCAAAACTCTATGTCAGGATGCCTTACCAGAGCGATGAAGGGACTGGGGAGTAAAAAGAATTCCTAAACTCTCCAATATATAATTCCTAAATGACTCAAAACATTTTTCAAGACTCAACAACGGCTGCTAAAAACGATCAATTAGTGGGGGCTCCAAAGGTCGGGGAAGGCTCTGATTACCATCTTGTAACACCCTCGATCCGGCTATTCTCTCCTACGTGTCGAAGCATGACTTAGAGGCATAACTGCATTGAAAGCAATGTCGCAAGTAAGGAAATCTTCACAACATCCCAAGTAATATAAATAATAAAAGGGGAAGGTACATAGTTGGCTTACACTCGCCACGTCAAACAAAGTACATAAATAGCATTACATCATCCAATCACTCATGGCCCGACTATGGTGCCAAAATAAAAGATCAACCCAATATGCGACACGGTCCCGATCGCCCCAACTGGGCACCACTACTGATCATCAGGGAAAGACACGTAGTAACAGCGTGAGTCCTTGTCGAACTCCCACTTGAGCTCAAGCGCGTCATCTGGAATGGAGTCATCAGGCCCTGCATCTGGTTTGGAAGTAATCTGTGAGCCACAAGGACTTAGCAATCTCGCACCCTCGCGATCAAGACTATTTAAGCTTATAGGTAAGGCAAGGTAATATGAGGAGCTGCAGCAAGCGACTAGCATGTATGGTGGTTAACCTATTCGCAAAAGAGAGCGAGAAGAGAAGGCAAAGCGCGAACGAATAACTAGAGAACAACCTGCGGCAAGCATTACTCCAACACCTTGTTCACTTCCCGGACTCCGCCGAGAAGAGACCATCACGGTAACTCACACCAGTTGATTCATTTTAATTAAGTTAAGGTTCAAGTTATCTACAACCGGACATTAACAAATTCCCATCTGCCCATAACCGCGGGCACGGCTTTCGAAAGTTCAAATCCCTGCAGGGGAGTCCCAACTTAGCCCATGACAAGCTCTCACGGTCAACGAAGGATATACCTTCTCCCGAGACATTCCGATCAGACTCGGCATCCCGGTTCTACAAGACAACTCCGACAATGGTAAAACAAGTCCAGCAACACCACCCGCTGTGCCAACAAATCCCGATAGGATCTGCACATATCTCATTCTCAGGGCACACCAGATAAGCTAAGCGTACGGGAGCCAACATAACCCAAGTTGCCAAGGGATGGCCCCGCACGGTGCTCTAGGTTGGACCAATGCTTAGAGAAGCACTGGCCCGAGGGTTTAAAATAAAGATGACCCTTGAGTCCGCGAAACCCAAGGGAAAAAGGCTAGGTGGCAAATGGTAAAACCAAGGTTGGGCATTGCTGGAGGAGTTTAATTCAAGGCGGACTGTCAAGGGGTTCCCATTATCACCCAACCGCGTAAGGAACGCAAAATCCGGGAACATAACACCGATATAACGGAAACTAGGGCGGCAAGAGTGGAACAAAACACTAGGCGAGAGGCCGAGCCTTCCACCCTTCACCAAGTATATAGATGCATTAAGATAACAAGGTAAAATAATGATATCCCAACAAGTAAATAATGTTCCAACAAGGAACGGTCTCCAATCTTCACCTGCAACTAGCAACGCTATAAGAGTGGTTGAGCAAAGCGGTAACATAGCCAATCAACGGTTTGCTAGGACATGGTGGGTTAGAGGTTTGACATGGAAATTTGGGAGGCATGACAAGCAAGTGGTAGGCATCGTAGCATAGGCATAGCAAAAGAGCGAGCATCTAGCAAAGCAAAGATAGAAGTGATTTCGAGGGTATGATCATCTTGCCTGCAAAGTTGTCAGAGTTGACAGGATCCTCGAAAGCAAACTCAACGGGCTCCTCGTTAGCGAACTCGTCTCCCGGCTCTACCCAAACAAGACAAACAAGCAAACGGAACACGATCAACCACGTGCAAACTCAAACAACATGATGCAAATATGGTATGCTATGCGGGATGCGATATGTGATGCATATGCAAGATTTGAAAAGGAGTGAATGAACCTGGACTCAACTTGGAAATCCAAGTGTTCCACTGGAAAGGTGAGGTGATTTCGGTTGAAATCGATATAAAGAACACCGGAATCGGAGACACGGTTTGGAAATGGCAAGCGATTCAAATATGACAACGGTCTGCGATATACATCAAGTAGCCATCTAAATGCAACAAGACAAACATGCTACGGCACTCAAACATGGCAAAAAAACACATGGCAGGGATCCATTCATGATGCTTAACAAAAGATGAACACTGAGCTACGGCCAATTCATCCATTAACATGTTCAAACAAGCATGTCAAAAGTGCAATTGGTAAACAGATTTCAGACTTTGTGAAATTAACACTTGTCTGGAATTTCAGATCAGGTAGCACAGTTTGGAGCAAGAAAACTATATGCTAAAGGAACTTAACATGGAAAAGCAAGGCATGGCATGGAGCTACTCAAAGAGCTTAACAAAAGTCCCTTAGTGACCTTGAGCCAAAAGGGATCAGAAAATACAATTGCAAGCATGTGAACATGGCAAAAACATAATCAGATCACAGACTTAGTGAAAAACTGGAGCACGCAAATCAGATATCAAGTAGGCATGTTTACAAGCTCGATGCACTCACTATAGAGCAAGGCATGACAATCTAAGCATACATCCGTCAAGAATACACATTATGCAAGTTAGACATGGCAAGAACAATAACATAGCATGCACGGATCAACTTCAATATCCTCGGCAAAATCGCTAACAAGTAGACAATCTGCCCAGATTCACGAAATAGCAAAAGTAGAGCTCGATTGACTCAAGCTATGGTGCTCCACAATTGCAAACAAAGACATGGATGGATAGAGCACTACACGATTAACAAATCATCCTTACTGAGCATCCTCAAAAGAGGCATGGATCACTAGGAAACAACATGAACATATGGCATATTGATAAAAACAGTCCAAGGACTTAGTGGAATTGCTAAGTCCCTGAAATCAGCATTAACAAATGCACCACTTTGCAAGCTTGTGCTAGTCACCACACATATCACAAAAATACATGGATAGCACCTCTGGAAAGATGGCAAAGCATATGACAAAACACATGTAGAGCTCAGGGGCATATCAGGCACACAATAATCATGGCAAAAATGACAAATAGCTATTTGGAGCTGCAGATCTAACAATTAACTCAAATACCACTCTTCCAACAGAATTTCGGGCATCAAGATGAACTCACATGAAAATGATGCAATGAGATGAAATGATGTGCTCTCGGAGACGAACATTTTGATATGCTATACGTCCAAAACGGAGCTACGGAGAGAGAGTTACGATGTTGTGAACATGGCAATATAATCTGGGACTTAGGGAAAAAAGGTCAACCCCCAGGGTTTCCAGATCCAGATCGGATCTCGCCGGAGTTACTGTAGCGGCACGGTTCCTGAGGATCGCCGGCCGGAGTTCGAGCTCGAGGACGGGGCGTCGGTGGCCGGGCTTCTCGCCGGGGAGGGCGCCGGCGTGGAGGAGGAGGCGCGGGGCGGTGACTGCGGTGTGGGGCGACGCGCGGGGCGCTGGCGACGAGCAGGGCGCCGGAGTGGAGCTGCGGCGGCGCGGCGAAGCCGAAGGACGCCGGCGAGCTGCGCAGGCGCGGGAGGAACCGGGCGGCGGGGCGAGGCGACTGGGCCACGGGGGCCCCGCACGGGCTCCGCGGGTCGGCGGCGGGAGGCGGTGGCTGGGTCCACGTGGCGGCGCGGGAGTGGCTGGCGGCGGCGGATGACTTTGTCCGGCGGCGGCCGGACGTGTCTGGTGGCGGCGGGACGATTTTTTTAGGGTTTCGGGGGAGAAGAACCCATGGATTTCGGAAGGGGGCTATTTATAGGCATAGAGGGAGCTAGGAGTGTCCAAATGAGGTGCGGTTTTTGGCCACGCGATCGTGATCGAATGCTCTAGAAGATGGAGAGGGTTTTGGTGGGTTTTGGGCCAAAATGGAGGGGTGTTGGGCTGCAACACACACGAGGCCTTTTCGGTCCCTCGGTTAGCCGTTGGAGCATCAAATGAAGTCCAAATGGTACGAAACTTGACAGGCGGTCTACTGGTAGTAAACCAAGGCCGCTTGGAAAGTCTCGGTCCAATCCGGAAATGTTTAATCTCCACACACGAAAGAAAGGTAGAAATGACCACCGGAGGAGAACGGAGCGCCGGAATGCAAAACGGACAACTGGGAAAATGCTCGGATGCATGAGACGAACACGTATGCAAATGCAATGCACATGATGACATGATATGAGATGCGTGACAATAACAACAACACACGGAGACAAAAACCCGAACCTAAGGAAATAAAATAACTTAACCCCGGAAACGGCAATAGTTGGATTACATATTAGGTAAATCATATCCGGGGTGTTACATCGTCACTGCTCCCATGGATTCGCCAGGCGGTTCTCCTCCTCGTCGGGGCTGGGAGACCTTGGACGACGATCATGTGGGAGAAATCGCACGCCGCTCCGACGTCCTCACCGCCGCAAGACTCGGTGCTTCCTGCACCAACTTTTTCAAGACGCTGCTTAAACATGCCATGCTTGTTGGTCTTCCATGCATCCTCGAGGAGAAGTTTCTTCTATGGGACAATCCTTCGAACAGTCCACCGCTCCCTGGCCATGGTTGCACGTTGACTCCGCTAGAGTTGCCGACATTGAGAGGTAGTCGGATTTTGTCCGATGAGCAGGTCAGTAATGGAGTTTGATCATGTAGTACTTAGTTATTCCATTTCCATCCCGTAATTTCTCCGCTGCCCACCGTCTTATATATAGGTCTGGGTCGGTGCCAACGAAGATTGGCTTGCATACCTCCGGCCGGATACCACCATCATTTTGCACAACATCCACAGCAGTGCGGCCATTCCGGTAGACCCCTTCTCCACCATTAGGATCGGCCTTCCGGACTGGCTGGGCAAGAATACATATGATGATGCCTACATGAGATTGAAGAATATAGCAATTGCGGACCCGCCGACAAAGCGACGCGGCTACGACGATTACTATCTCATCGCGGTGTTCGACATAAGGATTGCCATCAATGCAGGAGGCAGTAACGGTAGAGGCTGGCGCATGTGGGCGGCGACAGATTTGTACCCCTACACGTTCGAAGATGTCGTGCGCCATCTAGGCCGCATCTTCGCGGTGACAAGCCAGGGGACTTGTTTCATCTGGTTGACATCCTACGGTATGGGAGATTACAAACCGAATGCACAAACCATCATTTGCATCCCTAACGGTACTCCATTATTTTGCAGGGACCAGTCATCCCCCGATCAAAATAAGATCGCCGATCCTGGATGTGCATTTGCATCCGCGATTCGGTCTAACCTGGAATCTTGTAGCTGACTTTGGCATATTGGGATCAACTATCTTAGCAGTCGTTACCCATGGTACCACTGATGTGCAACATGGTCACATAATCTACCACGATCGGACCGTCACCATCTACCTAGGTATTCCATTTTTTAACCCTCTCGCCTTCTCTTTCATTGTTGTACTATTAGTATACTTTGTAGTACTAGTAGGAGTACTTTTTACCTTGGAGGATGCGTATAGCTAGCTAGGCCCTTGAAGACTTGAACCCACTAGCTGCCACCATTTTTGTTTTTCCATGTCTTACTATCTCATCCATGTAGCCAAGAGTGGCTATATATAATAAGCCGGTTATTTTACTTCCTCTATACCGGAGTAGTACTATTTGCTGCACAGTATTACTGACCGCCACATTTGAGCACAACATTATTATGCATGGACCTTGACTATGTACGTCACCATGTGTCCAGATCTGGGATGCCGCGTGTACCAGATGAACGGCGCCGAGTTCTACCCCCGTGATGCTACGTGGGTGCCGAGGAACACTCTTGGAGAGTACTCGCTTTTCATCAGGGACAGCTACCCCATTGTGAAGCGGATGCCACCTTCCATGCACGACACGGAAGGCCTGCCGTTCATGAAGCATGGTTGTGTCTTCAGTGCACACCGCCGGATGAATGACATGCTCGGACATGTTATCCCTGATTTATGCCGCTTCAGCTTGGATGAGTCTCCATCGTGTGGAACCGGACTAGAAAGCTGCGACAATGATTTCCGTTGCCCACCGCTATGGATCGTGCCATCCATGAAGAACACCTGGGACTGGAACCTGGAGGAGGACATGTAGCCCATCTATAACGTGTAAGTGGAGTATGTTAATTGTGAACGGTAGCGCTGTGAATATATGTAGACTAGTCGTGCACAAATTTATCACATGATTTGGAGATGAACTTGTGTGGCATACTGGCATTTGTCCTTTAGAATTTATTACTAGTAAATGTGTTATGTATATGTGCAACTTGTGTGGTTGTTGCACGGGCTCCAACACGCTCTTTGAGAAAAAAACGTGGCGTGGCGGCATCATACAGTAGCATCGTTCGCTATAGTTGTACTAGTACACTCCTACTAGGACGACAACTCCTATAAAACCTTGCGCTTGGCTCTTTGCCTCTTCGGGAGGTTCAACAGTTCGTACTCGTGTGAACCTTGCACTTGGCTCTTCGCCTCTTCGGAAGGTCCAACAATGATGATACTACAGTACAATATGCTTCTGGCAATCTGACACCGAGTGAACTACTGCACGTCCACCGCGAGGGCGAGGGTGAGGGAGAGGGAGAGGGAGAGGGTGTTGTAGTCAAAACCCTCTCCTCGTCCTACGAACCACCGTGCGCATGGGCGAGGGAGAGGCGTAGTAAGCAAGTTTCTCCTCGTTCGGCGAGTTGATGGGACACATCAAAGCAGTACTAGTACTAGTAGTAGTAGTCCATACTGCGTCCTTTCCGATTAATATGGCTTAATTTGAAACGAGAAAAATACACTGGCGGTCAACGTATGTAACAGTACGCTCTTTACGGTCACTATATATAGTTTTGCGGCGATTATGCAATCACTAGCTCATCGTAGAGCACCGTATTGCACCCTACTGACCGGCCACATAGTCGACGTGACACTTTGTTGACTGGTTAAATTCTCACCTGGTTTCTGGGTCCCACCTGTTAGTTGGCAGAGCAAAGAAATCAGTTAAACAAAACTTTACGCAGGCGCGACACCAGTCCAACCCTTGCGCGCGGACCGCCCTGGCTGTGTATGTGAGTGCATGCACGTGTCCTCCCTCGGTCTTCCAACAAAGAGTGTACTACATGATGTACATCTACACTTCCAATGCATTTAGCCTTTAGTCTAAATCGATATTGATTGAATAATGCACCAACTTGTGCTGTAGGTATAGGCTACATGTCTATCCTTAATTACAGCATGCAACGGCCTTCATTTAATCTTCTTATCTCAATGGTCGCACGCACACATAAGTCTGCTACTTTTGGGCGTTAATTATGCCCTGGTCAAGGTGTAAATCTCTAAATGTACAGTCTTTCACGGACGTAGGGAGTAGGTTGAGCACTTGAGCGTGAGTGTGTGTGTTGCGTCGTGTGCTGTGTGCCGCATGGGTGCATGAGTGTTGCGTGCGTCCATGTGTACGTGTGAGTGTTGCATGTTGCATGCATGCATGCATGGGGCTTACTCCCTCCCATTGACATGTTCATATTTCAAGCTTCCTCTATTCCCTCCATATGGTGATACTCCCTTTGTTCCCAAATAGTACAGAGTAAAAGCCTCCCTCTGTTCCCAAATACAGAGTATTTGTCTTTCTACAGATTTCAACAAGTGACTAGGTACGGAGCAAAATGAGTGAAGTGAGCGTAGAGGCATAGGGATACTGTAGAAAGGAAGTCCTCACGATCCATTTATTCCCCATCTTGGTCAGAGAGAACTATTCAACTAGTCTCTTCTTCTTCCTCCTCTCTTCTTCTTCCTCCTCTCTTCCCCACCGTCGGCCGCACACCATTTACCCCCGCTCACTACTCGCCCGCCCGCACCATCTTCCTTGGTAGCTCGTGTGTACCATATCCCCCTGCTCACTGCTCGGCCAGACGAGGAGAAGCTTCTTCGCTCGCCCGCCCGAATCCACTTCCCCGCTGGCTCGCAGGCACTGAAAACCCCAATGGCAGAATCGACTGACACATAGAGCCACGATTGGAATTCCCTCCCCGATGTTCTCTTGGAGCAGATCTATAGTCTTATGGACCTACTCAGCACCGTCCGTCTGGCCGCATGCTCGGTGTATTTGTACCGTCTACTCGTCTACAACCGACTGGCTCTTTTCAAGACACCCTGCTTGCTGATGCCCGATCCTCGCAGGTGGCCCAGACACCGACTTGACGATCCTACGGAGGTTGCCGTGGTGCCCCTCGACATGCAACCACTACCCGTCCACATGTCCTTCATGTGCGGCCACTACTGGGCGGGCATGAAGGCCAACTAGATCATCCTCATCCACCACACCGGTAGTCCGTGGCGTCTCGTGGATATCTACACCCAGCGAGAGATCACCCTTCCATCATTGGATACCACCGCCATCGAGCCTCGTGGCCCGCCGGACACTCCTGCCTACTACGCACGAGACGCGTCAAGCTTTTGGCTCGACCTCTGTTTGCAGAAAGTTGTAATCTATGAAGTGCCCGCACCATCGGAAGACTACATGGATTACAAGCTCATTGCCTTGTTCAACAAGGGATTAGTCTATCTGGAATCCGGTCACCATACATGGTTATGGCTCATCATCAATCCTGTTGAGGAAACATTTATGTCTGAGGAAACATTTATGTCTGACGCGGTCGACGCATAGATTGGCCACCTATATTGGTGGAATCTATCGTTGTGTAATTGTTCTATCTCATCTCATCTTTACCTTGTGAATACGACTGCTGTTCATTTGTTACAAATTTAGAATGCATAGCATGTCTATAACCACATCATTGCTATATGTTCCTCTCATTTCCTAGATTTTTATGACCACACATGTTATTGTTAGAGTTGATATGAGAACAATTGGCATCTAATGATTGTTAGAATACATATTATGAGCATAACATCATGATTGCTATATGGTACTCTCGTTTACAAGATTTTTATAACAATGCATGTTATTGCTTAGAATTGATATGAGAACGGTAGTAGTAAGTGCTATGGTAGAATATGAGTAGGCGTTGTCATAGATGTTTTCCTCTCATTGTTACATGATGTTTAAACCATGACATATTGCTAGAATATGAAAGCCATTGGCTTATTTTTTTAACTTGGGGTATGATTATGACCACGGCATTGCAATTCTCTGTCTATGATATGTGTCACTGTTATAATAATCTTAATTCCACACATACTCTGAACATGATTGTTTATTTTTTTTCCTTTTGGTCTCCAATTTGAATTGTTGCAGCAGACGCAAATGCACTGGCCTTCATGATTCCAGGACCTGGAATCATACCAGCCGATGGGTGGTGGTTTATCGCTCATTCAGCTGACGGCGGTCATTTGATGCTCATTCGCACGTACCAAATTGACCAAACCATTACATCAAACCACATGCAGTACAATGCATGGGGCGTTCGTGACATTGATGGCTATGGCTGCTTCGTGTTCGAGAAAGATCCCAGCTCTGTTGGGCCAGGCGTATTCAACTGGAGGCGGGTTTACAGCCTCAGCAACCACTCCTTGTTCCTCGGGCTCAATTATCCGATCATCCAACCAATCATCAATCATATCACCGGCGATGATTACTATGCTATGCAACTTCCATTCGTGAGGGGGGGCTATGTTTACACATCATACCATGGGTTTCATGAATCACCATATCCAGAGATTCGTCGACACAGCTTGTTGCCAGATAATCTTCAGTGTGTGAAAGGCATCAAGCTTCCATGCGATGGATGGATTTTGAAAACCTGACATGCGGCGATGTGGTTCATGCCAACAGCAAATATGCACAACTTGATTCGTGCTGATATCTAGACTGAGCCATGTATTCTGCCGTTGTAGCACGACCCTCTTTTGTTGGATATTATGTACTGTTGTTAGTTTGAAGCACTCCTCTGGTTTGAAGGATAGATACCTTCCTGGGGTCAAGTGCATCCTAACTCACCTGCGTAGGATGTACTGATAATGATGATGGAGATGCTGTGCAGAAGCCATATAT
>NC_041384.1:561244107-561310205 GCF_002162155.2 Triticum dicoccoides | reverse complement strand
AAGTTAGGCTTCAAGTGCGTACTTGTTAGTTAAACCTTTGTATAAATTGTGACACTAAATACGACTAGTAAGTAGTACAGTAGCAGTACTAGTATACGTCGGTCAAATTATTCATCATGTCCACACATTGAATTGACGTGACAACACGCTGCGCGTGAGGTGACACAAGAATCCTGGCGACGTGTTCGGGTATTCTAGACTTCAGATTTGGAGTACCACTTATCTATCGAAATCTTTCATCATTCACTTAAAACAGTCGATTGATCATACATTGAGTACCATATAACTAGAATTACCGATGCAAGTCGAAGAAGGATTAGCCCGTGCTGCCGGCTGGCGTCAAGTTCGATCCCACGGATCAGGAGCTGATCGAGCACCTTGAGGCCAAAGTGAGTGCTGACAACGCGAGATTTCAGTCTCTCATCGATTTGTTCATACCAACCATCGACAGCGAGCACGACATATGTTACACCCAACCTGAGAAACTTCTAGGTAAGACACCGATCGGTCATCTACTGGCACAAACATATTCCTTTGTTTATAGCTCTATTTTTCTTTTTAGACGTAGACCTGGTGAAGCAATTACAATTTGACAGTTAATAAAAAGTGAAACAAGTGACTGCAACATGCCAAAGATGTTATGAAAATGCCAACTAGGTACACTAAAACCTGTATTCCACAATACTGCAGGTATCACACTGAGTGGCCTAAGGAAGCATTTCTTCCAGTGCAATTCCAGGGCATTCAAAAGGGGCGCGTGGGCGCGTCACAAGATACAGTCCGAGTGCGGCATGCACGCAATGTGGCACAAGACCGGTAATACCTTGCCAGTGATGGTTAACGGCCGGCAGACGGGCAACAAAAAAGGTTCTGGTGCTGCACACCAACAAGAACTTCAACCAGCAGAGGACTAACTGGGTGATGCACCAGTACCACCTCGGGGACCTAGAACAAGAGAAGGAGCGGGAGCTGGTCCTCTACAAGATTTTCTACCAGATGAACACTAGGGCCAGGAGTAAAAAGATTATAAGTTAGTTTGGTATTGGTAGTTGTACTACCTTGTCGTCCGCAAGTTGGTATTGTTTTTAACGATCTTTTGGTATGAACTTGCATTTGCTTCCAACCATCATGCGGAGGGTCGACATGGATATAAAGCTGAATCATTTGTTTCGAAACAAATTTTCAGGCACCTGATTTTTATTTGATGGGTAGCATAAGCACTCGCCGTTCGAATTCCTAGTTCTCCAATTTTTTCGAAACAAGTACATGCACTTATTATCACGATAAAAAACAATATCCGTGCTGCGTCCAGTTATCAGTCTGTACTTGCAGAATTCTCTCGTTTATTGAGCACGTATATTGTTTTTTCAGGTTGAGCAAGTTTCAACTGGGCTGTAGATTGCCCAGGGTTGTTTTGTTTTTAACAGGCCCAGCTCATGACGACAACGGGGCACAAAGGTCTAGCAGGTATCTACTCGCCTCTGGCCCGCCAGCGTTAGTTAAATTTTGTCTTACAACATCCGCAGGCAGTTTTTTTACTGAATCAAACACACAGCCTAGTTCTATTTTCCTCTTGAAACGCATGTCCTACATCCACTTTCTAATCTCAACCTATAGTTTTACTAGTTCATATACACATATCATTATATATAAAACACATAAAATTCCCTTTTCATATTTACATCCTTATTTTTGTTGTTTTTTCCCACCGAGCGCTGATTTTTTACCACTGGTTTTCCCTTAAACCAACTAAATTGTCCCACGTCTTATTTGCTTACAAAAACAAAATGATTTTTTTGGCAAATCAATAAGTTCTTAAAAAAATGTTTATCATTTCGGGATTACAACAGTTCGGACTCCACCGAAATATGCAAAATAAGGTCGGACTTTTTGACCATGGTCCTGGGCAGAAAATGGGCTGTAATAAATTACTTAAGAATTGGCAAATGGGCTACAAATTATAAAAAATAGCAAATGGGCTTTATGTTGTTTGCCACAGATTTTGGAGGCTGACTTGTGGGCCTACTAAGTTCATGCGTACACAAGGTTTCTCAAAAAAGAAACTTAGTCAACAATCGACTCTACCAGCGCCAGACCGTTAGATGTCAATCTAACGGCAATCGTGCTTCTTCAGTCTCTGATCTTCCTGCCCCAGCCGCCCAAACCAGCGCCGTCGGAATCGCCTGCTCCCGCCTCCCGTGGCCGGCAGTGCTGCCGGGAAGGCCTCATGGCCCCATCATACTCGCATCCCTGGCCTGTCTATCCCTCTACTCACCCACACCTCCTGTTATTTTCTGGCGACGGCAGCCAAACCAGTCAACCCTCGTACTCTCTACCGCGTGGGCAGCCACTGCCGTGTCTTCCTCGGCTCCGTGTCGTTCCCTTCGTAGGCCTCGCCATCATCCACCGCCCTGGTGCTCTCGGTGCGGCGTGGTCAACGATGTCCATCCAACCGTCGTAGTGCTTCTTCAACCTCTGGTCTTCTTGCCCCAGCCACCCAAAGCAGCGCCGGTCGTGCCGCATGCTCCTGCCTCCCGTGGCTGGCTGTGCTGCCGCGGAGACCTAACCGTCCCCATACTACTCCCACCGCTGGCCAGTCCATCCCTCCACTCACCCACTCCCCCTGTTATTTTGTGGCGACGGCAGCCTCACACCGCAGCCGAACCAGTGAACCCTCGTACTCCTCTCTGCGTGGGCATCCACTGCCACGTCTTCCCGGCTCCACGTCATCCCCTTCCTAGGCCTCGCCGTCGTCCACCGCCGTGGTGCTCTCGGCGCGGCGTGGTCAATGTGGTCAACGACCGACTTCCATCGGAAGAGTACTGTACGTGGAGAGGCTGACAGCTGGGTCCACGGCAGCCGCAAGGAAGTGCCTCCTTATTACGCGCAAAATAATTATTCCTTCACCTGACAGCAGGGACCCACTGGATGGGCCACCAGTATTTCGTGGAAAAAACGTTTCCCCCCTGACTGCTGGGACCCACCGGACGGGCCACCGTATTTCGCGACAAAAACGTTTGCCCCTGACTGCTGGGACCCACCGGATGAACCACCGTATTTCACGAAAAAAACGTTCCCCCCACTGTCAGCTCGGACCCACCGGAAGTGCCTCCTTATTATGCACAGAAAAATGAATACTCCCCCTACTAGCTGGGACCCACCATGGTGGGAGGCTGACTTGTGGGCCTACTAAGTTGATGAGGATGGAGGGCTTTGTCAACTTAGTCAATATGAACGATTCTAGCTCCAGTGACCGTACGATGTCCATCCAACGGCTGTAGTGCTTCTTCAACCTCTGGTCTTCTTGCTCCAGCCGCCCAAAGCTGCGCCGGTCGTGCCGCGTGCTCCTACCTCTCGTGGCCGGTTGTGATCCCGCAGAGGCCTAACCGCCCCCTACTACTCCCACCGCTGGCCCATGCTATCCCTCTACTCACCCACGCCCCATGTTATTCTGTGGCGACGACAACCTCACGCCGCAGCCGAACCAGTGAACCCTCGTACTCCTCTCCGCCTGGGCATCCACTACCGCGTCTTCCCCAGCTCCGCGTCGTCCCCTTCCTAGGCCTCGCCGTCGTCCACCGCCATGGTACTCTTGGCGCGGCGTGGTCAATGTGGTCAACGAACGACTTCCATCGGAAGAGTACTATATGTGGAGAGGCTGACAGCTGGGTCAACGGCCACAATCCAGTTTTTTTTGTGAATTGCCAAGTAAGTCACTTTGTCAGGCCTGTTGGGCTGCAAATCTTTCAAGATGAGGAGAGCTTCATTCGGCTGGCCGAGAAAATGGCCCATCAATAATGAGAAATGGGCTGTACATTTTTAAAACACATCAAACTGGAAATTAGTTTAAAATATCTTTTTTTCATTTTGAGATTTTAAATTACATTAATTTTTATGCGTGGAGAATTTGTTGGATTTTATGTTGATATACATTTATTTTTAAAATCAGTTTGAATGTGAGTCGAAATTTTGGGATTAAAAACAGTTCGGACCGCACCGAAATATGCAAAATTTCGTTAATTTTTTAACCGTGGCCACAATATGGGCTGTAATTCTAATAAAAAGAATATGGGCTCCAAAAAAACCCTTAAGAATTAGCAAATGCGCTGTAAATTATTAGAAATAATGGCAGATGGGCTATATGCTGTTTTCCATAGATTTGAGGCTTTCCTAAAAAAAGGTTGACGCACAAGCAGTGACTGTTGGATGTCCATCGAACGGCCGTCGTGCTTCTTCAATCTCTGCTCTTCCTGCTCCAGCCGCTCAAACAAGCGACGGTGGGACTGCCTGCTCCCTCCTCCCCGCAACTGGCTGTGCTGCCGCACAGGCCTCACCGTCCCACCGTACTCCCATCGCTGGCCTAGTCATCCCTCTACTCACCCACACCTGTTGTTATTCTCTGGCGACGGCAGACGAACCAGTAAACCCTCGTACAGTCGCACTCCCCTCTGCGTGAGAAACAACTGCGGAGTCTTCCCTGCCTCTGTGTCGTTCCCTTCCTATTCCTCGCCGTTGTCCACCACCCTGGTGCTCTCGGTGCGGCCTGGTCAACATGGTCAATGACCGACATGCATCTGAAGTGGACTGTACGTGGAGAGGCCGACAGCTGGGTCCATGGCCGCACACAAGGAAATGCCTCCTTATTATGCGCAACATAATGATTCCTCCACCTGACATCAAGGACCCACCGAAAGGGCCTATGTATCTCGCGAAAAAATGTTACCGCCACTGACAGTTCGGATCCACCAGCTATATCTTCGCACGCAAGGAAGTGCCTCCTTATTACGCTAAAAAATGAATACCCCCTGCTAGCTGGGACCCACCTTGGTGGGAGGCTGACTTGTGGGCTTACTAAGTTGACGGGGACGGAGGGCTTTGTCAACTTAGTCAATATGCACGATTCTAGTTCCAGTGACCGTACGATGTCCATCCAACGACCGTAGTGCTTCTTCAACCTCTGGTCTTCTTGCTCCAGCCGCCCAAACCAGCGCCGGTCGTGCCTCGTGCTCCTGCCTCCCATGGCCGGCTGCGATGCGGCGGAGGCCTCACCGCCCCCTACTACTCCCACCGTTGGCCAGGCCATCCCTCTACTCACCCACACCCCCTGTTATTCTGTGGCGACAGCAGCCTCACACCACAGCGAACCAGTGAACCCTCGTACTCCTCTACGCGTGGGCATCCACTGCCGCGTCTTCCCCGGCTCCGCGTCGTCCCCTTCCTAGGCCTCACCGTCGTCCACCGCCCTGGTGCTCTCGGCGCAGCATAGTCAACGTGGTCAAGGAACGGCTTCCATCGGACATGGACTGTACATGGAGAGGCTGACAGCTGGGTCCACGGCTATAGCAAGGAAGTGCCTCCTTATTACGTGCAAAATAATTATTCCTCCACCTGACAGCGGGGACACATCGGACGGGCCACCGTATTTCGCCCCCCTGACTGCTGGGACCCACCAGCTACATCTTCGCACACAAGGAAGTGCCTGACAGTTGGGACCCACCTGGTCGAAGCGTACGTAGCGTTGTCATTCTGGTCGCAAACGTGTACGTACATATATACTGGTCGACGTAGAGGCACGCACGTGTCGTAGTAGAGGCGCGCACGTAGCATGTACACGTACGTACAACGGCTAGGGTGCAAGAAAGAAAATACGGCCACGTATGTGTACATACGGGCGGGGTCTCGAACGCCTACTCGCGCATATGTACGGCCAGGGCTCGTGTACATGGCTGGGTCGGAACGGAGAAACAGCATCGTCGTCGTGTTCATGGGGAGGCAACGGAATGTGTCGTGTTCATCGGGAGGGCTTGGACGGAACAGGTGATGGAAACGAGGCCTGACGTACCACAGAACAGAGGAAACGGCCTTGTGTTCGACCGGCCATGTTCGAAAAGGGATCCTGTTCATCGGGAGGGGTCTGGCGTACCACAAAATGGAGGAAACGGACCTCCTACGGTCAAAATGGGGGTCATGTTGATCGGGAGGGGTGTGGCGTACCGCAAAACGGACGAAACAGACTTGTGTTGGAGCGCTACGGTCGAAACGGGGGTCCTGTTCATCGGGAGGGGTGTGGCGTACCACAAAATAGGACTCCACGGGATACTGTTCATCTCTACCGTCGACCCCCTCCAACCTCCACGAGGTACTATTCATCCACCGTCGACCTCCTCCAGCCTCCACCTACGACTGTTCATCCACGGGCTCCTATTCATCCAGCCTCCACTGCGCGCTACTCCACCGGCTACTTTTCAACCAGCCCTCTCCATTGGCTCCTGTTCAACCACCCTCCACGGGCTACTGTTCATCCTACCGTCTACTGTTCATCATGCCCTCCACGGGGTGGTCCTGTTCATCCAGCCCTCCACGGGGTCCTGTTCATCCAGCCCCAACCGACTCGATCGATCGGGGTCCTGTTCATCTAGAGGCAACACCACAGGGTCATGTTCATCCACCCCCACTGGGAATTGTTCATCCAACCCCCCCCCCCACCGCAACGCTTACTGTTCATCCAGAGGTAGCATCGATCGGCTTCAATTAGTAGCAGTAGCGAAGGAAACGCTTGATCGGGTTCAGTTAACAGCCATCGACCGATCGCTCGGGTTCTGTAACGCGTAGCCTGCAGTGCAATCGCTCGGGTTTAGTTAGAGACCAACGCCTTGCTCGGGTTCAGTTAGAGCCAATGCCTCGCACACACGCGCGTACGTGTACGAGAGAAGCGCGCATCGCTCGGCCCCTGACCTCCAACCATAACCGGGAACTCCCCGAAATTTTCCTCCCCCTCACTTCTACCACGGTTTTTTCCGTCATGGACGGCCCAAAGAATATCATGCAGCTGCGTCTCCGGCCCGCCCAGGACAAAAAGCCCATTTTCTGTCATGTTTTTTTGTCATAGAAGTAGGAGCCCACCACATCTATGATGATACCGGGTTTTGTCACAATTATCATCATAGAAGTGTCATATGTATGACAGGAAAAAAATCCGTTCGGCCCAAAATGTCACGAATCTGTCTTTTTTTTGTAGTGCCAGCTAGTTTTTGGACCTGCTTTAGGTCTGTTGGTGTTGCCAATTGTGACAGGGCTCAGTTTTTTGCTAGGCTTGCTTCAATTCCTCTATTGTAAACAATGAACCCGAGTAGTTTTCCGGCTGGAACACCGAAAAAGCATTTTTCCGGATTGAGATGTATGTCATATGTTCGGAGGTTGTAGAATGTAAGGCATAAGTCGTCTACCAATGATTAGACATGTTTAGTTTTGATGACTACATCATCTACGTATGCCTCCACCGTCTTGACAATTTCTTTTCCAGGCATGTTTGAATCATGCGTTGGTAGGTGGCGCTAGTGTTTTTGAGTCCGAAAGGCATAGTGTTGAAGCAGAAAGGCCCATACGGAGTAATGAATGCCGTTGCGGCCTGATCGGATTCCTTCATCTTAATTTGATGATATTCGGAGTATGCGTCGAGGAAACACAGTGAATCGTGGCCTACAGTCGCATCAATGATATGGTCAATATGGGGCAATGGGAAGGGGTCTTTAGGGCAGGCCTTGTTGAGGTCTTTGAAATCGACACAAAGGCGCTAGGATTTGTCCTTCTTTGGCACCATGACCAGGTTTGCTAGCCAGTCCGGGTGTTTGATCTCTCTGCTGAACCCGGCTTCAAGTCGCTTTGCTAGCTCCTCCCACATAGCTTGTCGCTTGGGTTCGAAAAATCGCCGCAGCGTTTGCTTGACTGGTTTGAACCCCTTTATTATGTTGAGGCTATGTTCGGCCAGTCTGCATGGGATTCCTAGCATATCCGAAGGATGCCAAGTGAAGATGTCCCATTTTTCACGCAGGAATGCTTTTAGAGCGGCGTCGATCGTTGGATCTAGCTGTGCTCCAATGGCTGCTGTTTTGTTAGGATCCGTTGGGTGTACTTGAAATTTGACTATTTCTTCTGCTGGCTTGAAGAAAGTGGATTTGGGCCTCTTGTCAAGTATTACATCATCCTTGTCCACTATGGAGCATAGAGTAGTTAGCTCCCCGGCTGCGAGGGCCTCTGATAGCGCCTCGAGGGCCAGGGATGCGGTTTTGTTTTCGGCGCGGAGTGCTATATCTGGATCACGAGTGATAGTGATAACTCCGTTGGGCCCTGGCATTTTGAGCTGCATGTACCCGTAATGGGGTATGGCTTGAAAGCGTGTGAACGCGTCTCGCCCCAACATGGCGTGATATCCGCTGTTGAAAGGTGCCACGTGGAAGAGCAACTCTTCGGACCTGTAGTTCTGCAGCGTGCCGAATATGACATCAAGTTTAATCTTCCCCAAACTTCATGCTTCTCGACTGGGGATAATGCCTCGGAAGGTGGTGCCGCCTTGCTCAATGTGACTTTTGTCCATTTGCATTTTTTGGAGCGTATCTTCGTAGATGAGGTTCAGTCCACTGCCACCATCCATGAGCACTTTGGTGACCTGAAAGCCATCCACAATTGGGTTTAAGACCAAGGCCGCTGGTGCTCGGACTGATCTGGCCCTTGGCTCATCATCGGCGGTGAAAGTTATCGCCGTGTCGTTCGAAGGATTTATTGCGGCTGCCTAGTTGACTTTGGCGAGGTCGTGTAATGCCCTTTTGCGTCGGTTATTGGAAGAAAAGGTCTCAAAGACCATAAAAACATTGAGATCGACGTCTTATGAAGAGTTCCTCTCTTGAGTGATGTTGGTGAGGATGGCCTCGCCGCTCTTAGCCACCTGCCGGAGTACCCAACATGCTATGAAGGCTATGTGTTGGTTCGATATTCGGTGTCGTATGTATCTGACAAGGTTTGTCGAGGAGGTCGTCAAGGATAGTTCTGTGTCCCGTGAAGGGCTTGATTTTTGTGTCCATGGGATGATGATCGGGTGCCCCTTAAGGGTGCATCCTTTTTGTCTGTCCGGTGGGCTGCTTAAAGGCAGGAGGTTCCCACCGGGCTGTCTGGGCCTTCCAGGCATTTTCAATTGTGTAGTACTTCTGTATGATGTGTGCCAAATCTGCAAAGTGCAGTATGCGGCGGCAATTGAGGGCGTTGAGGATTCCCTTGTCCGTACAGTCGCAAAAAAATACTGAAACCGTGTCGTCATCGCAACAATCTTTAATCTTGTTTTTAACAAGGAGGAATCTGGCCCAAAAGTGATGGACCATTTCCTCAGGTTGCTGCCGCACATACATTCGGTTGCATATGTCTGGAGGATCTGAATTGCTTGGGGAATATTGCTTGTGGTGGGTGTGCGGGCTAAAATCCGAACCCTGACCCACTATTGCATCCGGAGTTTGAAAAATTTCCGAGATCACCAGTCGAGGATCTGGAGTGTCCTGGTAGCTTTTGGGCTCAACGCCCAGTTCTTTGTTCGGAGGACATGAGGTCTCTTCTCGAAGATGGGTATCCAGCTCGCAGGGCTCGGAGATCCGAACATAACTTGTTCTTAACTTAGGGGAAGATGCGTTATCGGCTTGTTCCTCCATGACCGCTACCAGGTGGGTGATCGGTGGGGACTTGATTTCCCTCTGATCGGGTTTAAGCCCAATCCGATCATAGTCTATTGCAACCCCCAGAGTGGTGATGCAATCTATTAGTTTGTTTAAGGACGAGACATCTGCTGGATCCATATTTTTGGGGTGTTCAAGGCCGACGCGAGGATGATGTTCAGGGATTTCGGGGGCTGCCTTTGGCTTAACGGCCAAGCGGGCGCCCATGGTAAAACCGCCGAGTTGGAGGACCTGTCCTGGAGCTAGGGCCCTTCCAGTGGTAATGTTGTCGTTAATGACAAGGCGAGCCATCAATCCTGCCATCGACGACACATTGGAACTCTCATTCGAAAGCACCAATGTCGGTGTCAAAACCGACCGATCTCGGGTAGGGGGTCCCGAAATGTGCGTCTGAGGATCAAAGGTAACATGAGACAAAGGGGACACGATGTTTACCCAGGTTCGGGCCCTCTTAATGGAGCTAATACCCTACTTCCTGCTTGATTGACTTTGATGAGTATAGGGGTTACAAGAGTCGATCAACCTCGAGATCGTGATGGCTAAACCCTAGATGTCTAGCCTATGTAAATTATGATAGCCTGTACGGACTGAACCCTCCGGTTTATATAGACATCGGAGGGGCCTAGGGTTGTACAGAGTCGGTTTACAAAGGAAGGAAACTACACATTCAGACGCCAAGCTTGATACCCACGCAAAGGAGAGTCTTGTCCGGACATGGGTGAAAGCCTTCTTTCTTGTATCTTGATAGTCCATTAGTCCGGCCCACATCACACAGCCCGGTCACCCGAGGACCCCATAATCCAGGACTCCCTCAGTGCCCTCCATAAGATTCAGAGTAGCAGTTGCATAGGATCTGTTCCTGTCAAGCTCAGGTATACAACATCTAATAACACCATCTACTCCTTCTTTATAAAGGTGTGGGTCATCCAGACGTAATGTCTTAAATCATAGAAAAACCTTTTCTTTTGCTGGTATGTAAAACTAGGTGGTATAAATTTAGCGACAATATAATTAGCATAATCAACATACCATGTAGCATTACGAGAAGCATTTATGACATTTAATTGTTCATTAGGAAAACTATCATCAATAGGTAGTGGGTCATCAAGAACATTTTATAACCTAGACAAGTTGTCTGCAACGGGGTTCCCAGCTCCCTTTCTATCAACAATATGCAAATCAAATTCTTGTAGCAAGAGAACCCATCTAATAAGTCTAGGTTTAGCATCTTTCTTTTCCATAAGATATTTAATAGTAGCATGATCAGTGTGAACAGTTACTTTGGAATCAACAATATAAGGTCTGAACTTATCACAAGCAAAAACAACTACTATAAATTCGTTTTCAGTGGTAGCATAATTTCTCTGGGCACTGTCTAGAGTCTTACTAGCATACTGAATAACATTTAATTTCTTATCAACTCTTTGTCCTAGAACAACACCAACAACATAATAACTAACATCACACATAATTTCAAAGGGTAGGTTCCAATCAGGTGGTTGAACTATAAGTGCAGAAATCAAGGCTTTCTTAAGTATTTCAAATGCTTTTACACAATCATCATAAGAAACAAAAGGAATATCTTTTTGTAAGACATTACTGAGAGGCCTAGAGATTTTAGTGAAGTATTTAATAAAACTCCTATGGAAACCATCATGACCAAGGAAACTTCTTATACCTTTATTATCTTTAGGACACGCCATCTTTTCAATAGCATCTACTTTAGCTTTATCAACTTCAATACCTCTTTCAGAAATTTTATGCCCCAAGACAGTACCTTCATTAACCATAAAGTGGCACTTCTCCCAATTCAAGACAAGATTAGTTTCTTCACATCTCTGCAAAACTCGATCAAGGTTGCTTAAGCAATCATCAAAATAAGTTCCGTAAACGGAGAAATCATCCATGAAAACCTCAACAATCTTTTCACAAAAGTCGGAGAATATAGCAGTCATACATCTTTGAAATGTAGCAGGTGCATTACATAAACCAAAAGGCATACGTCTATAAGCAAAGGTATCGAAAGTGCAAGTAAAAGTGGTTTTCTCTTGATCTTCCTTTGACATAGGTATTTGAGAGAAACCAAAATAACCATCTAGAAAGCAAAAGTGAGTATGTTTGGATAATCTTTCTAGCATTTGATCAATAAAAGGTAGAGGGTAATGATATTTTCTAGTAGCTTTATTCAATTTGTGGAAATCAATTACCATTCTATAACCTGTAACAATTCTTTGAGGAATCAATTCATTCTTATCATTTGGAACAACAGTAACACCTCCCTTCTTTGGAACATAATGAACATGACTTACCCATTGACTTTCAGCAATGGGATAAATTATACCTGCCTCCAGAAGCTTTAGTATTTCATTTATTACCACTTCTTTCATCTTAGAATTTAACCGTCGTTGATAATCAATGACTGGTTTAGCATCTTTCTCCAATTTAATTTTGTGCTGACATAAAGTGGGACTAATGCCCTTAAGATCATCAAGAGTACATCCAATAGCGGCACGGTGCTTCTTCGGAGTTTTCAATGATTTCTTTTCTTCATGATCTGAAAGGTTAGCACTAATAATAACATGATATATGTTCTTTTCATCAAGATAAGCATATTTCAGAGTATTAGGTAATTGTTTAAGCTCAAACACGGCATCACCCTTAGGTGGGGGAGGATCCCCAAGGATTTCAACATACAAATTATGTTTCAAAATAGGTCCTTGATTAAAGAATACTTCATATGTTTCCCTTCTTTCATTCATAAACATATCATTTTCATGGTCTAGCAAATATTGTTCTAAAGGATAATTAGGAGGCACGACAATAGAAGCAAGACCAATAATTTCATCCTTACTAGGCAATTCTTTATCATGGGGTTGTCTACGGAATTTAGAGAAATTAAAATCATGAGAAATATCTCCTAACACAACAGTAACAATATCTTTCTCGCAATCTATCTTAGCATTAACAGTATTCAAGAAGGGTCTACCAAATATAATGGGACAAAAATTATCTTTTGGGGAAGCGAGAACAAGAAAATCAGTAGGATATTTTATCTTCCCACACAAGACTTCAACATCTCTAACAATCCCAATTGGTGATATATTACTTCTATTGGCAAGCTTAATAGTCACATCAATAGCTTCTATCTCGGCAGGAGCAATATCATTCATAATTTCTTTATATAAGGTATAAGGAATTGCACTCATACTAGCACCCACATCACATAAGCCATGATAACAATGATCTCCTATTTTAATAGAAACAACAAGCATGCCAACAACAGGTCTATGTTTGTCTTTAGTATCAGGCTAGCAGCTTCATCACAGAGATAAATAACATGCCCATCATATTACCAACCAAGAGATCTTTAACCATAGCAATACTAGGTTCAACTTTAATTTGTTCATAGGTTGTAGGCGTTTTAGTATAACTCTTACGAACCATAGTTGAAGCTTTAGCATGATCCTTTGTTCTAACAGGGAATGGTGTCTTCTCAATATAAGCACTAGGAACAATAGGATCAACATTATAAATAATAGTTTCTTCTTCAACTTTAATAGGTTCTACTACTTTAACTTCAATGGGAGGATGATATTTAAACCACTTCTCCTCAGTGAGATTGACATGAGTAGCAAATGATTCACAAAAATAAGCTACTATCTAAGAGTCAAGTCCATATTTAGTGCTAAAATCACGAAAAGCGTCGGTATCCATAAAAGATTTAACACAATCAAACTTAAGGCTTATATCTGACTCATTACCTTCATTGATATCCCAATCTTCAGAGTTGCGTTTAATTCTTTCCAATAAATCCCATTTGAATCCAATATCGTTCTTCATATAGGAACCAGTACAAGAAGTATCGAGCATGGATCGATCATTATGAGAAAGCCGAGCATAATTTTTTTGAATAATAATTTCTCTTGAGAGCTCATGATTGGGGCATGAATATAACATTGACTTAAGCCTCCCCCAAGCTTGAGAGATACTTTCTCCTTCACGAGGCCAAAAATTATATATATAATTCCGACCACGATGAACCAGATGCATAGGATAAAACTTCTGATGAAATCCCAATTTCAATCGGTTGTAGTTCCATGATACAATATCATCCAATAGCCTATACCATGTCAATGCCTTTACCTTCAAAGATAAAGGGAAGACTTTCTTCTTGACAACATCCTCGGGCATACCTGCAAGCTTGAATAATCCACAAACTTCATCCACATAGATTAGGTGCATATCGGGATGTAATGTTCCATTTCCTGCATAAGGATTAGCTAGCAGTTTCTCTATCATACCTGAAGGAATTTCATATAGATATTTTCAGTAGGTGCGGTAGGTTGAGGAGCAATTAATTGTGGTTCCGGTCGAGGTAAAGATACCCCGAACAAACCCCTTAAAGGATTATTTTCCATAGTAACAAGTGACAGTAAATTTCAGCACACCATATAAATGTATCCTTATCAAACGCACTTTACTTCCTGGCAACGGCGCCATAAAAGAGTCTTGATGACCCACAAGTATAGGGGATCTATCGTAGTCCTTTTGATAAGTAAGAGTGTCGAACCCAATGAGGAGCAGAAGGAAATGACAAGTGGTTTTCAGCAAGGTATTCTCCGCAAGCACTGAAATTATCGGTAACAGATAGTTTTATGATAAGATAATTAGTAATGGGTAACAAGTAAATAAAGTAACTAAGGTGCAGCAAGGTGGCCCAATCCTTTTTATAGCAAAGGACAAGCCTGGACGAACTCTTATATAATGCAAAGCGCTCCCGAGGACACATGGGAATTGTTGTCAAGTTAGTTTTCATCATGCTCATATGATTCACGTTCGTTACTTTGATAATTTGATATGTGGGCGGACCGGTGCTTGGGTGCTTCCCTTACTTGGAAAATCCTCCCACTTATGATTAACCCCTCTCGCAAGCATCCGCAACTACGAAAGAAGAATTAAGGTAAACCTAACCATAGCATGAAACATATGGATCCAAATCATCCCCTTATGAAGCAACGCATAAACTAGGGTTTAAGCTTCTGTCACTCTAGCAAACCATCATCTACTTATTACTTCCCAATGCCTTCCCCTAGGACCAAATAATGGTGAAGTGTCATGTAGTCGACGTTCACATAACACCACTAGAGGAGAGACAACATACATCTCATCAAAATATCAAACGAATACCAAATTCACATGATTACTTATAACAAGACTTCTCCCATGTTCTCAGGAACAAATGTAACTACTCACAAAGCATATTCATAATCATAATCAGAGGAGTATTAATTATCATTAAGGATCTGAACATATGATCTTCCATCGAATAAACCAACTAGCATCAACTACAAGGAGTAATCAACAGTACTAGCAACCCACATGTACAAATCTGAGGTTTTGGGACCAAGATCGAATACAAGATATTAACTAGGGTTTTAGAGGAGATGGTGCTGGTGAAGATGTTGATGGATATTGACCCTCCCTCGATGAGAGGATCGATGGTGATGACGATGGCGATGATTCCCCCCCCCCCCTCGAGGGATGTTTCCCCGGCATAAGAGCTCCGCCGGAGCCCTAGATTGGTTCTGCCCAGGTTCCACCTCGAGACAGCGGCGCTTCGTCCCGAAAGCTTATTCTTGATTTTTTTTTTCAGGGTAAAAGACACCATATAGTAGAAGATGGGCACCGGAGGCCTGCCAGGGGGACCACAAGGTCGGGGGGCGCGCCCTCCACCCTTGTGGCTGGCTGGTGGCCCCCCTCTGGTTCTTTCTTTGCCCAATATTTTTTTATATATTCCAAAAATAAGCTCTGTGAAGTTTCAGGACTTTTGAAGTTGTGCAGAATAGGTCTCTAATATTTGCTCATTTTCCACTCCAGAATTCCAGCTGTCGGCATTCTCCCTCTTCATGTAAACCTTGTAAAATAAGAGAGAATAGGCATAAGAATTGTGATTTAATGTGTAACAACAGCCCATAATGCAATAAATATAAACATAAAAGCATGTTGCAAAATGGACATATCAATCCAGTGCCCGGTGCTAGTTCATGTTTGTTGCATGTTTTTTTGTTTCACAGAATATCTATACCAAACAAAGTCCAAACGCGATAAAAACTTAAGGAGATTTTTTGGAATATATATGGATTTTGGGGATTGGAATCAACGCGAGACGACGCCTGAAGGGCTCACAAGCCACAGGGGCGCGTCCCAGGGGGTAGGGCGCGCCCTGAACCCTTGTGGTCACCCCGTAAGGCGGTTGGTGCCCTTCTTCCACCGCAAGAAAGCTAATATCCGGGTAAAAATCATGGTAAAATTTCGGCCCAATCGGAGTTACGGATTTCCAAGAATTTAAGAAACAGTGAAAGGCCAGAATCTAGGAACGCAGAAACAGAAGGAAATGGAGAGGGAGAGAGGGAGAGAGAGAGAGAGAGAGAGAGAGAGAGAGAGAGGTCCAATCTCGGAGGGGCTCTCGCCCCTCCGCCGCCATGGAGGCCATGGACCAGAGGGAAAGTCCTTCTCCCATATAGGGGGGAGGTCAAGGAAGAATAAGGAGGGGGACTCTCTCCCCCTCTCTCCTGGTGGCACCGGAACGCCGCTGGGGCCATCATCGTGACGGCGATCTACACCAACAACTTCGCCGCCGTCATCACCAACTCTCTCCCCCTCTATGCAGTGGTGTAACACCTCTTCTCCCTGCTGTAATCTCTACTTAAACATGGTGCTCAATGCTATATATTATTTCCCAATGATGTATGGCTATCCTATGATGTTTGAGTAGATCCGTTTTGTCCTATGGGTTGATTAATGATCATGATTGGTTTGAGTTGTATGTTTTGTTATTGGTGTTATCCTATGGTGCTCTCTGTGCCACGCAAGCGTGAGGGATCCCCGCTATAGGGTTTGCAATATGTTCATGATTTGCTTATGGTGGGTATCATGAGTGACATAAGCACTGACCCGAGTAAGTAGGTTGTTTGCGTATGGGAGTAAAGAGGACTTGATACCTTATAATGCTATGGTTGGGTTTTACCTTAATGATCTTTAGTAGTTGTGGATGCTTCCTAGAGTTCCGGTCATAAGTGCCTATGATCCAAGTAGAGAAAGTATGTTAGCTTATGCATCTCCCTCATATAAAATTGCAATAATGATTACCGGTCGAGTTATCGATTGCCTAGGGACAAATAACTTTCTTGTGACAAAAAGCTCTCTACTAAAACTAACTTAATTGTTTCTTTATCTAAACAGCCCCTAGTTTTTATTTACATGCTCTTCATATAGAGAGAAAAAGAGAGAAGGGGCAATGCTACTATGCTTTTACCACACTTGTGCTTCAGAGTAGCACCATGTTCTTCATATAGAGAGTCTCTTGAGTTATCATTTTCATATACTAGTGGAAATTTTCATTATAGAACTTGGCTTGTATATTCCGATGATGGGCTTCCTCAAATGCCCGAGGTCTTCATGAGCAAGCAAGTTGGATGCACACCCACGTAGTTTTCAGTTTGAGCTTTCATACACTTATAGCTCTAGTGCATCCGTTACATGGCAATCCCTACTCACTTGCATCGATATCGATTGATGGGCATCTCCATAGCCCATTATTTTGCCTAGTTGATGTAAGACTTTCTCCCTTTTGTCTTCCCCACACAACCTCCACCATCATATTCTATTCCACCTATACTGCTATATCCATGGCTCACGCTCATGTATTGCGTGAAAGTTGAAAAGGCTTGAGAACATTAAATGCATGAAAAAATTGCTTGGCTTGTCATCAGGGTTGTGCATGATGAAATACTTTGTGTGATGAAGATGGAGCATAGCCAGACTATATGATATTGTAGGGATAACTTTCTTTGGCCATGTTATTTTGAGAAGACATGATTGCTTTGTTAGTATGCTTAAAGTATTATTGTCTTAATGTCAAATGATAGACTATTTCTTTGAATCACTCGTATCTTAATATTCAGGCCATGATTATATTATGTGATCAAGATTATGCTAGGTAGCATTCCACATCAAAAATTATCATTTTTATTATTTATCTACTCGAGGATGAGTAGGAATTAAGCTTGGGGATGCTAATATGTCTCTGTCATATCTATAATTTTTGATTGTTTCATGCCAATATTCTACAATTTTCATATACTTTTGGCAACTTTTTATATTATTTTTGGGACTAACATATTGATCCAGTACCAGTTCCTGTTTGTTGCATGTTTTTTGTTTCGCAGAATGTCCATACCAAACAAAGTCCAAACACGATAAAAACTTGCGGAGACTTTTTTGGAATATGTGCGATTTTTGGGAATTGGAATCAACGTGAGACGATGCTCGAGGGGCCCACAAGCCACAGGGCGCTCCCTGGACCCTTGTGGCCACCCCATAAGGCGGTTCTTTCCCTTCTTTCGCCGCAAGAAAGTTAATATCTGGATAACAATCATGTTAAAATTTCAGCCCAATTGGAGTTACGGATCTCCGGGAATTTAAGAAACGGTGAAAGGCCAGAATCTGGGAATGCAGAAATAGAAGGAAACACACACACACACACACACACACACACACACACACACACACACAGAGAGAGAGAGAGAGAGAGATCCAATCTCGGAGGGGCTCTCGCCCCTCTGCCGCCATGGAGGCAATGGACTAGAGGGGAAACCCTTCTCCCATCTAGGGGGGAGGTCAAGGAAGAATAAGAAGGAGGGGGCTCTCTCCCCCTCTCTCCCGGTGGCACCGGAACGTCACCGGGGCCATCATTGCGACGACGATCTACACCAACAACTTTGCCGCTGTCATCACCAACTCTCTCCCCATCTATGAAGTGGTGTAACACCTCTTCTCCCTTCTGTAATCTCTACTTAAACATGGTGTTCAACACTATATATTATTTCCCAATGATGTATGGCTATCCTATGATGTTAGAGTAATTCTGTTTTGTCCTATGGGTTGATTGATGATCATGATTGGTTTGAGTTGTATGTTTTATTATTGGTGCTCTCCGTGTCGCGCAAGCGTGAGGGATCCCCACTGTTGTTTGCAATATGTTCATGATTTGCTTATGGTGGGTGTGGCGTGAGTGACAGAAGCACAGACCCGAGTAAGTAGGTTGTTTGCGTATGGGAGTAAAGAGGACTTGATACCTTATAATGCTATGGTTGTGTTTTACCTTAGTGATCTTTAGTAGTTACGGGTGCTTCCTAGAGTTCCGGTCATAAGTGCATATGATCCAAGTAGAGAAAGTATGTTAGCTTATGCCTCTCCCTCATATAAAATTGCAATAATGATTACCGGTCTAGTTATCGATTGCCTAGGGACAAATAACTTTCTTGTGACAAAAAACTCTCTACTAAAACTAACTTAATTGTTTCTTTATCTAAACAGCCCCTAGTTTTTATTTACATGCTCTTTATTATCTTGCAAACCTATCCTATCACACCTACAAAGTACTTCTAGTTTCATACTTGTTCTAGGTAAAGTGAACGTTAAGCGTGTGTAGAGTTGTATCGGTGGTCGATAGAACTTGAGGGAATATTCGTTCTACCTTTAGCTCCTCGTTGGGTTCGACACTCTTACTTATCAAGAAAGGATACAATTGATCCCCTATACTTGTGGGTTATCACCGCTCTGGACCACCTTCCCCTTCCCTCCGTCGCCATGGAAGCCTCACAGGCGTCGCTCGTCACTGTGGATGTCATCCATGCGCCAACCCCTTCGACGAATCTAGTCGCCGGCCATGTCGCGCCTATCATGGGTGCAAGTCTGACAATAGTGTATGGGTGTACGAATTGGAGTGCATACCCTAACTATGGCATAGTTGTTGCACTCGGATTTACGAGTTCAGGCCCCTCATGGTGGAGGTAAAGACCCTTTGTCTCGGTGCTCTGGAGCTGTGCTTGATTGAGTGTATGATTATAAAGGTTGTGAACCCTTGCCATGGAGCCGAGGGGTGGCTTATATAGAGCCCGCCGGCCCCTCATGAATGCCGCCATAACCAAGGGTTAAAGGGGGAGTTTAAGGGTGCCTGGTACTGGTAACAGATGTATTGATTACACTTGATGAGGGTGGACACACCTCATGCCCGTTGCAGTTCTAGGGGGACCCCTTGTCTTCATCATCTAAGTGATCGTAGGTTTAGTCGAGTGAAGGAGGTCAGTCGACTGAGACTTTGTCCTTTGAATAGTTGGTATCTTCCAAGTGGATCATCTGGTTGCAGAGCATTTGAATGCTGGCTTGGCCCTGGGGCCCAGCGTAAGGTGCATGGGGTCCAAGGGTAGGGTCTGTAGGTCAGGCCTATTACCTAACCTTACTATATAACCCCATCATTAGCCCCCGAATCAGTCGAGGTTAGTCAGGCTGAGTCGAAACGATTCTCCAATCAATCTGAGTGCTTCAGAGGCACTCGCGAGCTTCTATTGTTCATCCGACAACTACGTCCTCTCATGATGCTTCGACCTATTCCAGAATATGTGATCACCGAGTGAAGTCGTGTAGCAGTCTTGAGCCAGACGAAGGATGTGTCTTCGGAGTGAAATGCGTCCTCACGCGTCGGGTGGCAGGTTAGACCCGAGCGTTTTTGGAAGGGTTTTAAAGAGCAAGCAATCGGGTTGCCAGATCCCGAATTTCGTGAGATTTGAAATCAGAGATGAGCGCGCGCGAACGGTTGTGATGCGGTGAGTGGGGAAAGTGGGGCGTGACGCCTCGATTTTTGCCCCGCTTTTCTCCACGTACCGCAGGATCTCCGCCAGCAGGATTTGGGGTGATCTGCGGGCCCGAGGGCCAACGGTGCGGATCCGCGGGCGGAGAGATTGGAGGTATAAAAGGCTGTCGTGTTGGAGAAGGAGAGAAATGAATCTCCATTTGCCCCCTTGCCCTCAATCTCCCACTCTTCTTCTCCGCCTCCCCTCTGCGCGAGTCCGCTCAGCGCTGGAGCACTCCACCGCGATGGCGAAAGACAAGACATTGTACTACCATCCATAAAACTCAACGAGACCTTGAGATCTACCTAAAGGCCTGAAACTCCTACCTAACACTTGATACTAATGATGTCAAATGCATCCTATGACAAAAAGAACACGTAGAATAGAAGCATGGAAGTAGTGAAATATCTTTCATAAAACCTAATAATGGTTAAACATACGACATTAAAACCTCATGGTTGAACCATTTCGCATCGAGATATGTTGTCTTTGTTTCCAGAAGAAACCCAAAAACATAATATTCTTGCCCTGGCGGTGAGTGAACTGGGGAAGATAACGAGGGAGCTAGTACCTGCGCACAGGGCGGATGCTGCCACATAAAAATCTCTTGGCCCACCCGTATCGGATCCAATTAGTTACCATTGAAAATAAGTTTGTGCTTTCCATTTGAGATATTGCAGTTGAACAAAGATAGAAGGTCCAAAGATATTGTCCTTGGGTGATAGATGTGGAATAAAAACATAAGTTGCCCATTAGTTTTCTCAAGCAATGAAAACAAAAGATTAGTTCAAATCTTCAAATAGCAATCCGAGGTGGTTAGTAATAATAAACTACTACAAAAGTACTAAAGAACCGATCGTTGGAACCGGAGAACTCGCCTAGGACTGACAGGACATCTATTGCTACCTCCGAAGGTCAGAAGCATCTAATCTCTGGCAAAACACCACAACTCTAAATTCACACCCAACAACTCTGAGGGTGTCCCAATCCCAGACAACCTGACCGTCTGAGAGGACAAGAAACAGCAAGCAACCACTAACAGAAGAACCCCCCCCCCCCCTCCACCACACCCCTGGGCGGCGATCACTTCACCACTTAAACACAACACAAGCCGAGAAAATAATAGTGGAGGCGTCGTGGCATGCATCGTATGGGTAAGGAAGGCCTATCTGCGAAATAGAAATAAATTAGAGAGAAAGAAATCAAGAGCTCAAACTAAGAGATCTGAAGAACATATTTGCACAGAAGTGTTGTTTTCCTTGTTTCAATGTGATCAGGAAAAAAATGTAATCAACTTTCAGAAAAGCAAATTATATATACATAATTTTTTATTGTTACAGAAGTGTGAGCTGCAAATCATGTATATGTAAATTATTAGTGTTACAAAAGTAGGAAAACTAACAATAGTTCTCATAAATCATTAGAATGTGGTGGCATGAAATAACCTCTTTGTTGGTTTCAGAACCTAGTGCGAGTGTTCATAGCACGAATGATGACGTGAATGAGGCGCCATCCAGCATACGGTATCTTATTACAATACATATAGGGTAAAGCAGGCAGACCAAGTAGGACATGGCCTGACAGCAGACTATTATTCCTCATCAGAGCACAGACTTGATCAAGTTGGTGCCGTGACTCCTGCAAGATCTGGATTTATGCTTAATCATACGCACACCAGCAATCCCGTTGCCGTTCCCATTGGCATTGCCTTTGTAGTCGCCCTTGCTGTTGCTGTTGGCTTTGCCCTCATCATTGTCATTGCCGGGTAACACTAGCTCCATGCCGGTGAAGACAGCAAATATGTCGTCAACCAACGAATGGCCGCAGCGCTCATCGAAGTCCTTAGTTTCAACGAAGTTGGTGACTCAAAACCTGCCTGAACCCAGGCTGACAACTTGGGTGGGGCACTGACTGTGCGGGTACCACCCCTCTGGCATGTCAGTATCCTCCCAGATTCGAGTGTGCTCCCGCAGCGGCTCCTCCCCTCTGAGGACACCGGAGATGTCGGCGACGCAGGGGAGGTGGATGTTGCGCTCAGAGACGCCAAGCCAGAGGCCGAGCTCCGGGTCATACTCCGCCCTGCCATGAAACGGCATGAGCCAGTTGCCAGCCTTGCTCCACTCGCAAGCCAGCGTGTCAAAGTAGGTGCCGACGCCCCTGATGGAGATACAGATGGTGTGGCCGCCAACCAGGGCATAGGAGCAGATGGAGGCTTGTTTGTAGGCCGGGTCGTGGACGAAAGGCGGCGGCGGGAGGGCGTCGCAGTGCCAGGCCTTGCTGGAGTGGTTGCAGCGCCTGCGGTACGAGATAGACTCAAACTGGACCTGACCCTCCTTGTTGGGCCTGAGGATCCTGTCCATGATGTAGAGGCCTCCGCCTTCGCCTTGGCCTTCCTTGGAGGTGGTCGGATTTGGAGGGATGGAGAAGGACAAGGGGGAGGACTTGGGCGTGTGGAGGCTGGGCATGGTGTCGATGCAGTGGGTGTCGGCATCGAAGCGGAAGATGCGCGCGGAGCTGTCGGTGAAGAAGAGCTTGGTTTCAGTGAGAGGGAAGCAATTCATCTCGCCCCATCGATCGTACCAAGTCTTGGCGCATATCGATGGTTTCATGTTCACCATCGGTGCCGGCGGCCGAATATACATCGGCTTCTTCTTCTTCTTGTTGTTGTGCCCCGCCCCCGCCGAGGAGTTAGCTGATAGGGTTGACTTGTCGGGCATGCCTGTCAATGGAGGCACCACTTTGGCATGTTCCGCTGCTTCTTCTGGTGTTGGGTAGAAAACTGGTTGCGGGACAGGTCGAAGCGCCGCAGCGTGTACGTGAATTTCTGGCAATCCGACACCAGGATGTTCAAAAACCGCCGGGCGCTCATCTCCGATCAATCCAACCGCAGGAAGGAAAGAGGATCTTTTAAAAAAAAGATCCTCTTTCCTTCCTACAGGATCCCTTGTTTAAGGATGCAGCACACTGACCACCAGGACAACGAAGAACTTGTGTCTAACATTTCTTTCTTTTCTTTTATTTTTTTTAGGTCACGATCTCACTGGTTCGCTCATTTCTGGGCTGTTTTTTTCTATTTTTTTCTTGTTCCCTTTTCATTTTATTTACTTAAATACGCGAATGTTTTTTCAAATGCGTGAACTTTTTTTTCAAATTCCATGAACTTTTATCAAAATTGATGAACTTCTTTTCAAACTTGATGAACTTTCTCAAATTCGGTGAACTTTTTTCAAAATTGACAAACTTTTTTTTCAAATTTTATGAACTTTTCTTTTCGATGAACTCTTTTCAAAGTTGATGAACATTTTTTCAAATTTCGATGAACTTTTTTGAAAATTCAATGAACTTTTTTCAGAATCGATGAACTTTTCTCAAAGTCGATAAATGTTTTTTTCAAACTCGATGAACTTTTTTGAAATTCTTTGAACTTTTTCAGAATCGATGAACTTTTTTTCAAAGTCGATGAACTTTTTAAAATTCGATGAACTTTTCTCAAATTTGATGATTTTTCCCAAATTTGATGAACTGTTTTTTGAAACGATGAATGTTCTCAAATTAGTCATTTTTTCATATTAATGAACTTTGTGAATATGTGAACGTTTTCTAATTCGTGAACTTTTTTTGAATAGACTAATGTTAATTTGCTTGTTCATGATTTTTTTAAGAAAATCATGTTTATCCAAATTGACTTTGCTTCTTTTAAAAGAAAATCATGTTTATCCAAATTGTTATCAAATAATACCAAAAATATAATTGATACACAGATAGCGCGGCTACTATCATTCTTATAATGTTCGCGCTAACTCGAGACAGAAGTATGTGGCTAGTCCAGTGGTTCGCAAGATGCTTGAGGAATCTATTGTGCAGGTTCGATTCCACGTACAGCACCTTTTTGGAGCGTTTTTGGTTTTTGGTGTGAGCAGCGAGCGCTTCCGTTTTTGCCACGTGATGGGCCAGCCCATATCAGGAAGCGCGTGGGCGCCAGAACTCCAGCCGGCGCTGAAGGCGCCGGTTAGGAGCTCTCCTGCTGGACGCTTGTTGCGTCCAACAGGGCGACGTGACTGGGCCAGCCCAAACTAACGAACAGCAGTCGAAACAGGCGCCGACGCGACTGGGCCAGCCCAAGCTAGCGAAAGTCGAACTAATTTTTTTGAGGCTTTTGTAAGAATCGAACTCTGGATTATTTTTTTGAGAACTTTTTCATTCATATCACGAATCAGTACAAAGTAGTTGACCCTTACAAACACACTAAAACGCAAACACAAAGGACCATGAACACCTAGAGTACCCTAAGACAACCATAATACAAGAAGATCTCCGGAGCCACGTGTCATCATCCCTGAATCTTGAGAGAAAATCCCTGCAGCAGAAGGATCTGCAACCAGTCGCAAGCAAGTCATCATCTTCGACCACGGTACAATTGCCGCCACGATGCTTCCTCCTTTCTTGACACCGGCGCTGAGAGGGCATGGACATCAATCCAACACACCTGCAATAGCCGTCTCCATCTTTGGCTTTGAGTATCGCGAAAAGTGTCTCTTTCGGAAGGAAGAGAACTCGAGTCATCCGACCGGTCCAGCACCTCGGCCGGACCATCCACCCGGACAAAACAGGATCTCCCACCAGCATCAGGGCAGAGAAAGAAGAAGAACAACAGTAGCAAATCATACCAACAAGGAAGAAGAAGGGTCTTCGTCTCCCTGCATCCATTGCCCATCTGAGGACCCAAACGGCCAGTGTCGATGGACCTCCAGCCACCATAGCCCGTGACCTCGACAAGATCCGGGGATCCCTAGCCCCGTTGGCTCCTAGACGAAGGCAAAAGCCTCGCCTGACCGCGAACGGAGCCCGGAGAAACTTATTCCGACGCGACACCACCGCAACGGCCTTGGCAGCGTCTCCCTCAACCCTAACCCTACCACACACCCACCTAGCGAACAGACCTGAGGTTCCCCCTCCCTTCCGCCACCGGAGCGGCTGACGGAGAGAGAGGGAACCGCCGGCGTCACCGGCGGCGCGCAAGGGAACCCTCGTCGCCTTCCTTGATCGCCTCGTGCGATCCTACTTTCCCGGGGCGGGTCTTCCCTCCCCGAGCCCAATTGACCCCTGGATCTCATGCTCGCGAAGAGGTGCTAGTACCAGTTGACCTAGGGTACTTTGTTGTATATTTGGCTACGCGAAATACTTACGAACCGTAACTAGCGCCGATACCCTTCTTAGAAAAAGAAAAAACTAGCGCCGATACTATTTTTTGAAATTTCAAACGCAAAACAACTTTGTTTGAAAAAAATGCGAATGTTTATGAAACATAAACACATTCCAAATTTGTGAAGATATTTTAGAAAAACCAGACATTTTCAAAAAAGGAACTTTTTCAAAAATAATGAACAATTTTTTAAACACAATTTTCCTATACTCTCGAAAAAATTCAAAATGTGATTTTTTTTAAAAAATTCCATAAAAAGTAGTAACACGAACATTTTTTGAACATCTAGAACAAAATTTGAAAACATGAACAATTTTTTTCAAAACTGGAATTTTTTTTCAAAACAGGAACATTTCTTTGAAAGTCCAAACCAAAATTTGAAACACGAACATTTTTTGAACATCTAGAACATTTTATGGAAAAAAGCCTGAGTGATTTATGTCACACAAACACTTTTCAACTTTGTAAAAGAATTATTTACAAACAAAAACATTTTCTAAATTTTTGAACAAATTTTGAAAACTGGAACATTTTCTGAAATTCCCAAAAAGATCTTAATTTGTGAACAGATTTCAACAATTGAATTTGTGAAAGCATATGGAAAAAAGGAACATTTTTTTAAAATTTCTAGTTTTTTTTTATTATTTGAACACAATTGAAAAATGTGAAAGTTTTCTGAATTTGCGAACAAATTTTGAAAACAGGAACATTTTTTGGATTTTGTGAACAATTTTTAAAAGCAGACAGAATTTCGAAAACAAGAATATTTACTAATTCATGAACAAAATTTAAAAATGTGAACATTTTTTATTTTATGAAAAAAAGTAAAACATGAATATTTTCTGAATTTTTGAACAAATATGGAAGACAGAAACATATTTCTTAAACCGAACATTTTTTAGTTTGTGTACAAAAAGTTAAAAGGACAAACACTTTTTGAAATTTGGAACATTTTTCGAAAATAAGAGAACATTTTTGAAATTCTAAACATTTTCGAGATTTCTGAAGAAAAATTTAAAAGCAGGAACATTTTCTGAAAAATCAAACAAAATTTGAAATTTTTCAATTTTTTCTAAATTTTTGAAACATTCGTTAAAAATAGAAAAAAGTTCAAAAAGAAAATAGTAGGAAGAAAGAAAATAAAAAACAGACAGAAAAAAGAAACATAAAAAAGATAGAGAAAAGATGAAAAAAGAAAGATTAATCAAAAGTAAAAACAAAAAAGAATATAAAAAGAAAACCCGGTTCAAGAACCTTCTAGAAGATTCCCAAAACTGGAAAAAAACGGCTGGGAACATCCATAGAAGGTTCCCAAAACCGGTATGGTTGGAACGCTAACAGCCCCCCCCCCCCTGAGCGCTCGGTCGATACTTGTGCGGTAGCCCGACTGTTTGCCACAAAGAGCGGCAAATAGGGTTTTCCGGCGAGATTGGCTGTGGGTGGGTGAGGTATGTCTAGGGCACACGATTGCTTCTTCTTCTTTTATTATTATTAGGGGGTTGACCGGTGGTTTTGTTGGGTCGAACCATGGCCCAAATGTTTTTTGGGGCCTGGTAAACCAAACCCTTTTTCCTTTCCTTTTTTGCAAATTACTGTAGAACTTTATTTATTCTCCCAGCATTTCCTATTTGGCGCCTGTGGCGCGGAGGAAAAGGTGCGCCTGGCAGTTTAGAACTCAAGACCTCTCGAGTCAGAGCATACCGCTGTAACCACTATGCCATCTCGATAGAATGTGCCAACATAGTTCCTTTTCCACTTTTATTCTCTTTAGTTGGGGGAACTTTTATCTTTTTCCTGCTTTTCTTCTTTTTTAAATGCGCTAATTTTCAAAATCGATGCATTTCTTCCTTTTCCACTTTTACCCGCTTCTTTTTCTCCATGTGTGTGTGACACAACGTGAAGTTGCTTTGTCTTTTTAGGTAATCGTGAAGTTGCTCAGGGACTCATGCCCCAACCCATTTACCAGACTAAAACACCTAGCAAAGGAAAAAATCCCAGCAAATACGAAGCACAACAACAGTCCACGCACAGCCCCTTTATTTCATGTTGCTCGACCGACAAGATCTAATCGATGTATCACGTAGATTTTGGTTTCGGTAGAGAGACGCCTTTGGGTTTCCCCTCTCGTTAGGGTTTCTTCTCCTCTCGGCGGCGACGCGCTTCGTCCTAACGTAGAGACTGCTCTACCCCGCTATCCTCCTCCCATCGGCGATCATGCGGGCCCGTGCGTCACGGGCGGAGGGGTGAGGGGATCAGATGGGGACAACACCTCCCGTGGAATAGTTTTTCTCGGGTAAGAGAACCATGGATGATGGGGCTTCAGGATCCAGCATGGCTGTGTCCGATCTGGAGGCTATGATGGAGGAACTGGGATTGAAGGAGGATGATCTCCAGGACGTGGTGGTGGATGACGAGGAATTGCAGGCAGAGGTGACCCGATGCATGGCGATCGCAAGGGTCCACACGGTGAAACCCTACAGCCAATACTGGTTCTATAAGAACATGAGGGTTGCTTGGGGTCTGGCTAAAGAAGTGAAGATTAGGCTGCTAGAAGAGAATCTCTACACGCTGCAGTTTTCGTGCCTTGGGGATTGGGAGCGCGTGATGAAGGGTGGGTCGTGGACGTTCAAAGGCAAAGCGGTGGTTCTGGCTCCTTATGATGGCTACACTAAGCCATCGACAATAGAGCTCAATAAGATAGGTGTATGGATACAGATCCATGACCTTCCAGATGGGTTCTTCTCCAAGATCAAGGCACTTGCTGCTATAGTGGGTGAGTTTATTTATGCTACCAAAGTCACATGATTTTGCAGGAAACTTTGCTCGTGTTCGGGTGAGGATAGACGAAACCAAACCATTGAAGAATGATGTTTCTCTAGTGATTAAAAAGAAAGAGACTCTATAGAGAGTTCTCTTCAGGATCAAATTTAAATGGCTCCCAGATTGGTGCTCAGTCTGTGGTTATCATGGGCACCTGTTCAAGGAGTGCGGTGACGGGGTCCATCCCCCGACAGCACTTGTGTTTAAGGATCTGAAAGCTTCGTGGTTTAAGGGGCCAGGTCAAGGACCAGGAGGAGGAAGAGGTTCGGGAGGAAACATAGGACGAGGCAGATCAGGTCACGGGGAAAGGTGCTTAGTTTTGGGTTTAATATTGCAGTGTCCTCACCCAATGACAGTAGGAGTGGCGAGGCACGTATTTGTATTGTTGCCATCAAGCATAAAAAGATGGGGTTTTCATCATATTGCTTGAGTTTATCCCTCTACATCATGTCATCTTACTTAAGGCGTTACTCCGTTCAATACTCTAGATGCATGCTGGATAGCGGTTGATGTGTGGAGTAATAGTAGTAGATGCAGAATCGTTTCGGTCTACTTGATACGGACGTGATGCCTATATGCATAATCATTGTCTTGGATATCATCATAACTTTGCGCTTTTCTATCAATTACTCGACAGTAATTTGTTCACCCACCATATTATTTGCCTGCAAGAGAGAAGCTGTGACGCCCGGATAATTAAGCTACAGTAAACCTCTGCTAATGATGCCACGTCACCTCGGTTACTGTTGATAAACTCCCGTTAGTTCAAAACGATTCAAATTCAAATTTAAAATATAGGCAAATAACAAAAGTTTTCAAACAATAAAATTAAAATGTTCGGGTTATGCCAAATAATGCATAGGTAATTATGATGGAGAAACCCCACTTTTAAAAAAATGTTTAAATACTCTAAGGTGAATAAAACAGTAGAAAAAACAACATTTAAATGCTTTGAAATACTAAACGAAACTGTTTTGGGGTAAAACCTTTTGTGGCAGTGGGTTTCGTGGTATTACTAATTTAGGGATCATTTTAATATTAAGTAAGAAGTAAACTTAAAAAAAGTAAAATAATAAGAAAAAGAAATAAATAAGAAAAAGGCAAAGCAGAAAGGTAAGAAAAAGACGCCCCCCATGCTGGGCCAACCGGCCCAGCTAGCCAACCGGCCGGCCCATTCGCCCCCCTTCCCTCTCTGGCCTACAAGGCCACCTCCCCGAACCCTAACCCTCACCCGATCCCCACTTCCCCCACTCTCCCCTCACTCCCTCGATCCAGATCGAGATCGGGGCGACCACACCCCTGACCCCGTGACTCGGCGCCGTCTCCCATCACCCCTGACGCCGCCTAGAGGACCACATCACCGGAGCCCCGCGCCGCCACGACTCCGTCGCCGCACGTCGTCCCCATCCTCCTCCTCGCCGGACCACCTCCTAGGAGCACCACCGCCTCGACCTCGACCGTCCTCGTCCTCCTCCCTGAGCTCGCGTACGCACATCTGCAGGGCCCGGTGAGCCGCCGTCCTTCCCCCCTTTTCCTCTTTGCCCGGCGCCGTTCGCCGCGTGTGACACGCCCGCCGCCCGACTCCGCGCCCACCCGACCCTGCCCGCCTCCCTCATGTGCTACCCCGTCCGCCACGGCCTCGCCCGGCGCGCCGCCTCCCTCCTGCCCTTGCCTCGCCGGCACCCCGCGTGAGCCCCTCTACTCGTGCCTAGCAACTGCACTCGTCGCCCTGTTGCGCCGAAGGCCGCGCCCGTAGCCACGCGCGCCATGCTGTCATCGCGCTCCGCGCCTCGCCTCTCCTGGTCCGTCGTCGCGCCACCGCGTGCGACCGCACCTGCCCGCACCCTTCGCCTCGCTCCACCGCGCGGTCGCCGCGCGTCGACTGCCCCCTACTCACCGCTCCGCTGCTCGTCTGCTCCAGTGCGCCCGCAGCCCCTGCCACTCCTCGCCTCCTCTGCCATCGGCCCCGCGCTACTCCACCACCGCAGCGCCCCGCTGCTCCTCCGCCACCCGGCGCCCACTACCGACGCTCGCTCCTGCATCGGTGCCCATTCGGGCTGGGCGCCAGCGCCCCTGCGCCCGCACGCCCATGACCCGCACGCCCGCTAGGCCCCAGGGGCCTATGACAAAGGGCCCCACCCCCAGAACATTAAAAAAGATATAAAAAAATAATTTAAAAATAATTTAAAAATAATAATAAATACAAATATTAATTAATTAACTTAATTAATTGTGTTGAATTAACCTAATCAATTAACTAAACTAATTAAACATGATTAGTTAGTCTTAGTCTATGACAGGTGGGTCCCATTGGACCCACCGGTCAGGTTTGACTCTAGTCATCGGACTGTTGACCGCTGACATCACCTCTACGTCATGCTGATGTCACCAGGCACTGTTCTGGATAATGCTGATTTAAAATAAAAAAATGAATTCCTGAAATGTTTAAAATCTTTAGAAAATCATAGAAAATAAACCGTAGCTCGGATGAAAATACTTTGTACATGAAAGTTGCTCAGAACGACGAGACGGATTCGAATACATAGCCCGTTTTTCCGCCACACATCCCTAGCATAGCGAACACGCAACTTTCCCCCTCCGGTTCATCTGTCCGAAAACGTCAAACACCGAGAATACTTTCCCGGATGTTTCCCTCCTTCGCCGGTAAAACCTACTGCCGCATTAGGGCACACCTAGCACCGCTCATTGTCATGTCATGCATCATCATGCTTTTGTTTGCATTATATTTATTGTTTCTTCCCCCCTCTTCTCTTGTTAGACATCGAGACCGACGCCGCTGCTACCCAGTACGACTACGGTGTTGACGACCCCTCCTTCTTGCTAGAGCAACCAGGCAAGCCCCCCCCCTCTCTCTTGATCACGAGATATCGCCTATTCCTTCTCTCTACTGCTTGCATTAGAGTAGTGTAGCATGTTACTGCTTTTTGGTTAATTCTATTCTGCTGCATAGCCTGTCATTGTTGCTACAATTGTTGATACCTGATACGTCTCCAACGTATCTATAATTTTTGATTGCTCCATTCTATTATATATATATATACATTCTGTTTTCGATGTTTAATGGGCTTTATTATACACTTTTATATTATTTTTGGGACTAACCTATTAACCCAAGGCCCAGTGCAAATTGTTGTTTTTTTTGCCTATTTCAGTGTTTCACAGAAAAGGAATATCAAACGGAGTCCAAACGGAATGAAACCTTCGGGAGCATGATTTTTGGAACAAACGTGATCTAGATGACTTGGAGTGGATGTCAAGCAATCAACGAGGAGGCCATGAGGGAGGGGGCGCGCCTACCCCCCTGGGCGCGCCCTCCACCCTCGTGGGCCCCTCGTGGCTCCACCGACCTACTTCTTCCTCCTATAGATACCTACGTACCCCGAAACCATCCAGGAGCACCACGGAAACCTATTTCCACCGCCGCAACTCTCTATACCCGTGAGATCCCATCTTGGGGCCTTTTTTGGCGCTCTGCCAGATGGGGCATCGATCATGGAGGGCTTCTGCATCAACACCATAGCTTGTTCGGTGATGTGTGAGTAGTTTACCTCAGACCTTCGGGTCCATAGTTATTAGCTAGATGGCTTATTCTCTCTCTTTGGATCTCAATACAAAGTTTCCTTGATCTTCTTGGAGTTCTATTCGATGTAACTCTTTTTGTGGTGTGTTTGTCGAGATCCGATGAATTGTGGGTTTATGATCAAGGTTATCTATGAGCAATATTTGAATCTCCTCTAAATTCTTTTATGTATGATTGGTTATCTTTGCGAGTCTCTTCGAATTATCAGTTTTGGTTTGGCCTACTAGATTGATCTTTCTTACAATGGGAGAAGTGCTTAGCTTTGGGTTCAATCTTGCGGTGCTCGATCCCAGTGACAGTAGGGGAAACGACACGTATTGTAGTGTTGCCATCGAGGATAAAAAGATGGGGTTTATATCATATTGCTTGAGTTTATCCCTCTACATCATGTCATCTTGCTTAAAGCGTTACTCCGTTCTTATGAACTTAATACTCTAGATGCATGCTGGATAGTGGTCGATGTGTGGAGTAATAGTAGTAGATGCAGGCAGGAGTCGGTCTACTTGTCACGGACATTATGCCTATATACATGATCATACCTATATATTCTCATAATTATGCACTTTTCTATCAACTGCTTGACAGTAATTTGTTCACCCACCGTAATACTTATGCTCTTGAGAGAAGCCACTAGTGAAACCTATGGCCCCCGGGTCTATTCTCCATCATATTAATCTCCCGTTATTTCTATCGCCGTTTATTTTGCTTTCTTACTTTTACTCTTTATCATAAAAATACCAAAAAAAATTATCTTATCATCTCTATCAGATCTCACTTTTGCAAGTGGTCGTGAAGGGATTGACAACCCCTTTATCGCGTTGGTTGCAAGGTTCTTATTTGTTTGTCTTGGTACAAGGGACTTGCATGTGGCTTCCTACTGGATTGATACCTTGGTTCTCAAAAACCGAGGGAAATACTTACGCTACTTTGTTGCATCACCCTTTCCTCTTTAAGGGAAAACCAACGCAGTGCTCAAGAGGTAGCAATACCCTTACCTGCAATCCTACATGCTTAGTATAGGTTGCTAGTACTTCATCAATGGCCCTACATTCTTGTTCGTCTGCCATGCTATACTATCGGGCCGTGATCACTCGGGAGGTGATCATGGGTATATACATACATTCATACATACTATACAAGTGGTGACTAAAGTCGGGTCGGCTCGTAGAGTACCCGCATGTGATTCCGAGGTGGGGGCTGAAAGGACAGGTGGCTCCATCCCGGTAGAGGTGCGCCTGGGTTCCTGACGACCCCCGACTGTTACTTTGTGGCGGAGTGACAGGGCAAGTTGAGACCACCTAGGATAGAGGTGGGCCTGGCCCTGGTCGGCATCCGCGGTTACTTTAAAATAACATGCTTAACGAGATCTTGGTATTTGATCTAAGTCTGGCCACTTGCCTATACGCACTAACCAACTACACAAGAACAGTTATGGGCACTCGACATCATGCTATCAGCCGAAGCCTTCTTGACGTTAGCGACTGAGCGCCGCGGACCGGATTGGACTGGAATGCATGCTCTTGTATTAGGGAGGCTAGGTCTGCTTCCGGCCACCCACGCAACGTGCATGTGTGCAATGGGCGATGGGCCCAGACCCCTGCGCACATAGGATTTAGACCGGCGTGCTAACCTCTCTGTTGTGCCTAGGTGGGGCCACGACGTGTTGATCCTCCGAGGCCGGGCATGACCCGGAAAAGTGTGTCCGACTAGAGGGATCAAGTGTGTTGGGTAATGTGGTGCACCCCTACTGGGAAGTTTATCTATTCGAATAGCCATGTTCCTCGGTAACAGGATGACCCAGAGTTGTACCTTGACCTTATGACAACTAGAACCGGATACTTAATAAAACACACCCTTCCAACTGCCAGATATAACCCGGTGATCGCTCTCACACAGGGCGACGAGGGGAGTGTCGGTGTCAAAACTGGCGGATCTCGGGCAGGGGGTCCCGAACCGTGCGTCTAAGGTCGATAGTAACAGGAGACGGGGGACATGATGTTTACCCAGGTTCAGGCCCTCTTGATGGAGGTAATACCCTACTTCCTGCTTGATTGATCTTGATGATATGAGTATTACAAGAGTTGATCTACCACGAGATCGTAGAGGCTAAACCCTAGAAGCTAGCCTATGATTATGATTGTTTGTATACGGCCATGGGGGTCCTCAGCCCAATCTAACTGACCGGGAGACGACGTGGTGAGTACCCTAGTCCAGGACACCGTCCGCCTAGTAGGATTATGCTATGCGATGATACTTGGTGAACTTACCATCTACTCTCTTCTACATGCTGCAAGATGGAGGCTGCCAGAAGCGTAGGCTTCGACAGGACTAGCTATCCCCCTCTTATTCTGGCATTCTGCAGTTCAATCCACCGATATTGCCCCTTTACACAGATATCTGTGCATATGTAGTGTAGATCCTTGCTTGCGAGTACTTTGGATGAGTACTCACGGTTGCTTTGCTCCCCCTTTCCCCTTTTCCTTTCTTGCTGGTTGTCGCAACCAGATGCTGGAGCCCAGGAGCCATACGCCACCATCGACGACGACTCTACTACACCGGAGGTGCCTACTACTACGTGCAGGCCGCTGACGACGACCAAGAGTAGTTTAGGAGGATCCCAGGCAGGAGGCATGCGCCTCTTTCGATCTGTATCCCAGTTTGTGCTAGCCATCTTATGGCAACTTGTTTAACTTATGTCTGGACTCAGATATTGTTACTTCCACTGACTTGTCTATGATCGAGCTCTTGTATTCGATCCCTTGAGGCCCCTGGCTTGTAATATAAAGCTTGTATTATTTTAATTTGTGTCTAGAGTTGTGTTGTGATATCTTCCCGTGAGTCCCCGATCTTGATCGTACACGTTTTTGTGTATGATTAGTGTACGGTAAAATCAGGGGCGTCACAAGTTGGTATCAGAGCCGACTACCTGTAGGAATCCCCCTTCCACACTCCTTGGCCGAAGTCGAGTCTAGACATTGCAAAACTTTTACTAACATGGTTGCGCGTCTTACGGGCCCACGTTGCCGTTGGGTGGTATTAGGATCTTTTATTCCTCGATCTTTACTCTCGGACTCTGATCTCTCTTCTATTCGGGTTAAATGATTTTGCTAACTCTAACTCCATGTTCTCGTAATTACTTCCTCCCGGAGAGCCCTTCACTCCAGATGATCGGTTGGTGCACCAGAAGATTCCGAAGATACTCTCCGATGTTCTCTCGAGACTTTGTGCCCACCGCTTTTTCTATTCCCGACCACCGATAAATCTTTATGGATAACTTCTTACCCTTGCCATTCTTACAGTCATCCCTAGCTGCTCTTGTTATTACAAGATGCATCAAATTGTTCTTCGACTTTTAAGAATCTCTTGAGCCATTGCATTACAGATCTTTGCCGCCTGAATACCCTTACGGATAATTCCTCGTGCTTATCGAGTATCCGCTCATTCCCAGTTATTCATGTGTTTCACAGAAGTCTTCGAAATACTATTCGGTCTTCCGAAAATCCTGAGCAGCCTATTGCTCTTGAAATTCTTGCTTGCTTGCATTATGGTTGTGTTCCATATGACTAGCAATATTCATTAGTATCCTTTGTCATTATCATTTTGAGTCTCTTGATTCAATATGTAACGAATGCTTGCAATCCTCAATCAGATCCTAACATTCATCCTTCCGGCTCAGACGTTATTTTAAATATGACCTGGTTCTCGACTAATCAAATTGCCATCGATTGTACCCTTAGGTCTATTGAACTTATCCACCCTTGATCAGAGCGTCTGCTTCTGATCCTTTGATTTGGAAATCATAATTCCTTTGATATCTAAGCATTGAATCATTCAGATGTTCTATAATCTGATGCCCTTGCATTCTTTCTTCAACTGGTTGTGTGCCGATGCTCACATCAGCTCCGCTATGGAACGTCAGATCCTTTGTTGGATTATTATTCGACAGTTTCCTTCATATTTAATCGCCTTGTGAACTCTTCCCTAATACATAATGCCATTAGTAAATCCTATTCTCTGATTTGGCCCCATGCTCTGCTTTCGAGCTGGTGATATTTATTCTTGAAACTTGTGGTATATGTTTCTAAGATATCCCGATGGGTTGAACCTTATGCCTTCCTTAACCTGTGTGAACCCGAAAACTTTTCACGGGTCATACTCCTCTAGTAATTCACCCGGTAGGTTTTTACACTGAAATCATTTTTATTAGAGCAGTGAATGAATGGTCTCGCATTGAAGAAGTGGGAGTCAACCTTGAACTTTGTGTTCATGCCCATGGACATGATGTAGATCTTATCATGGAAGCTTCTCTTAAATTAATTATTCCCATGGTATAATTTGATCTTGTATCAGAGATTTTGTCCTTTTGCAATCGTGGTTTCGACCATAATTGTTCTCCTTTGATTCTATTTCTCAGGCAAGTGAAAACACTTGTCTTCTACAGATCGATACACCTCCGCAACCCCTATGTCGATCTTCCTTCGAGTAATACCCTCCAGTATCTCGAGAATATCAAAGAACTATGTTGCTTCCTATGAGTCTTCATCTAGTATTGCTTCTCACCGATTTCAGATTTCCCCCGGGTTCTGAGTTATTTCACTTGAGAACACCGACAAGTGAATCGATTCCGCACTCCGATTCAATAAATCTAAGTAATTTTCATTGCTTACGAGTTTAATAATCCTTCAAATTATTCCTAGCCTGATCGGCTATATCATTATTGTGCTAAATTTTAATTATGCTACCTGGTCCTTCCCGAAGCACAAATTTTGACAGTGAGCTAATCTTACGACGATCTTCCTCATCATATTATCTCCTTGTTCACATAATTGTGTAAATCCATCTTTTTGGAAACCTCGATGAAATTTTCGCTGATTCCATCAGCCACCTCCTCATCCTCTTGTTGGTTTACTGATGAACTCTTGTTTTGGAACTCGCTTCCATAGTTCATTTCTTGAGAATCTTCGATGTCATCTCGTCAATTTGTGTCGCACCTTCTCTCCTCGAGCATCATGAGTTTGAGGTATCCTGACACCAATCAGATCTGAATCTCGGTCAGATATGATGGTTGGAACATATATCCAAGAATTATAACATTGGTCTTTATATGATCTGGTAAGATGATGTCATGCCTAGCACACCTGGCCGGAGGACTTATTGTTATAGTTTTCTTTTTAGCAAGCTTAGCGATTCTTCCATGAGGAAATCATAAGACTTATTTTATAAGTTGTTCCTGATGGATCCTTTGTGTGTCCAAAGTCTGACCTTTGCTTGAATACCATGTCAATGCTATCTTGAAGCATGTCTATGGTACTCTGATTTTCAACAAGAACATTTGAAGCCCAATGCTAAATGTTTCCTGCTAAATTATCCAAACATCGTAGTATGGATAATGTTACGAAATTCCTCTCCCCTTACCTAAATGATTTTCTATTTTATATCTGTCATGGATATCATGCTCTGCTTGTCCTTGGAAAGGATATACCCCTGAAATATGTGTTTAAACACATTTTCCTTTCCATTGTTCTGTTTAATCTGATAATCATATTTTCCTTTTGTTTAATCTTTCTTGTGATCTATATAATCTAAGCAGTAATAATTCACTGCTTATGTAAACACCTCAGTGTACAACTCTGTCAGTAAGACCCTATTACTAATGTTGATGACATTCCGGTAGCCACTGATGGACGAGAACCTTGCCTAATGGTCCGCCTCGTTCAACAAGCAGGAAAAAGGTTCTCTTCGTCCCTCGCCCTTGGTATCGATATTGTTGCCGACACAACTGATAGGCTATACTCTGACATGCCTGGCTTACATGATCCTGCAAGATGTCAGCGCCCTTCCTACCTTTAACTCACATGGTGGGCCCATAACCCACAGATCCACAAGATTGAAACCTGACTCTCCTGTACACCCCCTGTTCTCAAGGTTTTTCCTCGCGCGTGGCCTCGTATGTAATTCATGAGCCACCTTCCGAGGGATCATCAATTCTGGTATCAAACACAATACGTATTCATGTTGCTTTGAACCCCTTTCACGCCTTGTTTCAGGCATCGAACGATTGCCTGCCTGCTTGAAACTTCCCATGATACCTCCTTACTTTGCTCTCAATATTTTCTTAAGTTTAAATTCGAGAGTACTTTACGCCACCATCCTCGATGTTATCGACCAGATAGTCAACCTTGCAGAGGTCCGTTCTCCCGGAATACCCACCCTTTATTCTTTTGTAAGTACGGTGAAGTTCCCGAAGAAACGATAATGACTTCATCATGATGGCCTGAAACAGAGGAAGGAAGATGCCAATGTAATGGATCGACCTCTCCGAGAAGAGCAACCAAGACCAAGAAGATTCGTTAGAATTTCATAACCAGATCTTCCCCCTTACTATACCTCTAAAATCTCGGGACGAGATTTCTTGTAGTGGAGGAGAATTGTGACGCCCGGATAATTAAGCTACAGTAAAACTCTGCTAATGATGCCACGTCACCTTGGTTACTATTGATAAACTCCCGTTAGTTCAAAACGATTCAAATTGAAATTTAAAAGATAGGCAAAGAACAAAAGTTTTCAAACAATAAAACTAAAATGTTCGGGCTGTGCCAAATAATGCGTAGGTAATTATGGTGGAGAAACCCCACTTCAAAAAATGTTTAAATACTCTAAGGTGAATAAAACAGTAGAAAAAACCAACATCTAAATGCTTTTATAATTAATGAAATACTAAACTAAACTGGTTTGGGGTAAAACCTTTTGTGGCAGTGGGTTTCGTGGTATTACTAATTTAGGGATCATTTTAATATTAAGTAAGAAGTAGACTTAAAAGAAAGTAAAATAATAACAAAAAAGAAGTAAATAAGAAAAAGGCAAAACAGAAAGGTAAGAAAAAGAAAAGAAACACCCCCTCCCATGCTGGGCCAACCAGCCGGCCCATCCGGCCCCCTCTCTAGCCTACAAGGCCACCTCCCCGAACCCTAACCCTCACCCGATCCCCACTTCCCCCACTCTCCCCCGATCCGGATCAAGATCGGGGCGACCACACCCCTGACCCCGCGACTCGACGTCATCGCCCATCGCCCCTGACGCCGCCTAGAGGACCACATCACTGGAGCCCCGCGCCACCACGACTCCGTCGCCGCACGTCGTTCCCATCCTCCTCCTCGCCGGACCACCTTGATAACCCACAAGTATAGGGGATCGCAACAGCTTTCGAGGCTAGAGTATTCAACTCAAATTTATTGATTCGACACAAGGGGAGCCAAAGAATATTCTCAAGTATTAGCAGCTGAGTTGTCAATTCAACCACACCTGGAAACTTAGTATCTGCAGCAAAGTGTTTAGTAGCAAAGTAATATGATAGTGATGGTAACGGTAACAAAAGAGTAACGAAAACAAAGTAATGTTTTTGGTATTTTGTAGTGATTGTAACAATAGCAAAATAAGCGTAAACCAGTATATGGAAAGCTCGTAGGCATCGGATCAATGATGGATAATTATGCCGGATGTGGTTCATCATGTAACAGTCATAACATAGGGTGACACAGAACTAGCTCTAGTTCATCAATGTAATGTAGGCATGTATTCCGAATATAGTCATATGTGCTTATGGAAAAGAACTTGCATGACATCTTTTGTCCTACCCTCCCGAGGCAGCGGGGTGATACGTCTCCAACGTATCTACTTTTCCAAACACTTTTGCCCTTGTTTTGAACACTAACTTGTATGATGTAACGCCCCAAGACCGGAGATTCAGATGCCATCCATGGATTCCGGGTTTCGTCATGTGTTTTGTTTTGCTTGTTGCTTTCCCCTTTGCATCATGTGCCTTGAATCATGTCATCATGTCAATATGCAACCCGTCTTAAAACCCACTAAATAATTTGTGTGGATCTTCGATCCATTTAAATCGAGGGAAGAGTGACTTCTCTTTATAACATTATCCTCCTAATATTTATGGAGCTATTATAAATATTCTCTTCTTCAAGTGTTGACTCTCTAACCTTGCCTTATATTTCTTTCATCATTTTCCGGAGCTCCACCAAAAATCCGAATATTTTTGGACACGTCTAATTCCTAGTCCTTGTTCAAACCATTTGAATTAAATTCAAATGACTTTGAATTAAATTCTTGCAATCATGCCTCTCCTAATTTTCGTGGACCGTGCACATCTTTACGAGTCCATAAAAATTATCCCCATGCCCAAATTCCATCCCTAACCCTCTCTTTATTTTTTTTTCTTCTTCTATCTATATTTATTTATTTTCTCTCTCTTTTTGGTTAAGAGAAGAGAGTGTGTGTGAGAGAGAGAAAGAGCCCAGCCAGGATCCAGGCGCAGCCCCTTCTCTTCTGGGCCGGCCTTTTGGCCCACCTAATCCTACCCTAGGCCCACTCTCCCCTTCTAACCCTATCCCCTCACCACACTCTCTCTCGTCTTCCCCTCGCGCCGCCAGGAGGCAGAGCGCCTGCCTCGCTCGATCCCATCTCCCACATCGCGCACAGGGGAAGCGCTCGATCCTCCTCCTCTCGCTCGTCTCCCTTCCCCTCCTTCCACCTAGCGACCTCACCGCCGAGCCGCAACCACGGCGCCCGCTCCCTCTCATCCTCCCCTACCGCCGCCAACCCCACGCACCAGGAGCAGTCCCGCTCGGTTCCCTCGTCCTCCTCCCGCGGCAGTCCTCGTCCCACGCCCGATCCCGCGCGCCCCTCATCCTCCCTCCTCCTTCGATCCAGGAACCAGGCCGGAGCCCGTCGGCCTCCTCGCCGCCGTCGCGCCCACAGGGCCACCAGCATGCCCTGCTCGGCCTCCCCCTCTGCTCCCACAGCCTTGACGCTTCGCCGCCCCTTGCCTCATCCGCGCCAGCGACCAGCAGCAGGTTGCTGCTCCGCGCCGCCCCCATCTGCCATGGCCTCCATTCGACAGCGCCGCGCCTCCGTCGCCCGACGAGATCCGCCACCAGTCGTGCCCCATCCTCGTCGCCTTGCTGCACCACGCCCGTCGTCGGACCTCGCGTCGCCGGCCCACCGCCCTGGAGACTGAGCCCTGGCGACCATGCCCCGCTGCCTTTCCTGTCATTGCCAAGACCAGTGAACACAGGGACACAAGACTGCCTCTATGGCTTCCTGTCGACAAGTACCCCTTCGGTTCTTCAAGCCCGGCAAGTACCTGGACGCCCGATGCCTAGGACGCCTACCGTCAACTCCATGGATGTCAAGTACCTCTACAAACTGTGTAGGACTATCGTCGCCGAGGGCCATCGAGTGAAACAACAACCGTCGCTGTGAATCCGACAATACCTCTGAGATCGACTTCATGGACCGACAAGTGCTTTGACGACCGTTGTTCGCCAAGTACCCCTTCGGATAGCTAAGTTCAACTACCGATGACATGTACCACTACCATCGCTCCAAGATCCAAACGGCTACGACGACATGAACATATGTGGAACGTTTACGATTACACGATGAACCTCCAAGTCAGGCTACAGCCCTTGTACCACTACTATCATCAAGTACCACGACGACCGAAGCATAGTCCCTCTACGTTTGCCATGTACATCGACCGTCACCGAAGACCCGTGTAGCCCTAACGCCAAGTTCCCCTACTGTCCCCTCGGAAACATTGAATGCGTCAAGTCCTTCTCCGAGACGTGTACCACTACTTCCTCTACCGTCGCGAGAACGCCTACTTCCACTACGTCCCATCGAACCCGAACCGTCTCGTTTGCACACTTCGAAGGTATAACCGCCAGAACGACGTCCGTGAACGAATGCATGTGTGATGTATGAGTTGCTCGTGCTTGCTCCATGCTCGAATTGTTTGTGCATGTTGCCCCTCTTTTGCCTTGTCACCAACGTTGACTCATGGGACACCCGGTATCCTGGAGTGCCCCACCATCTTTTGCACGCATCCGCACATTTCTCCTTTGCATCGGTATCTCAATCAAGTTACCGAAACCGAAACGCTGCCGTGGCACCGTTTTCGTTATCGTTGCCGTGGCACCCCTTTTCTTTCAACAACGGTGACAAATGCTTCATAATGCTCTTGTCAACTTTTATTAAATAATTGCATAAAACTTGTTCATGTCATCCGCATCATGTTAACAACAATTAAAATGTTTAAATTGTTGTTGCAATAAATTAGTAATGCATATGGGGATTTACTGGATTCGTTATTTCTTATATCCGGCCCCATTTAAATTGTTTAGATAGTATAGTTTTGTTATGCTTCACCTCTTGCCATGTTAACCAACATTTAAATTTGTTGAGTACCTAACCGGGAGAGAACTAAATAATTAATATGGTGTTCCGTCAATATGCAACTCGTTGCATATTGAGCTCCACTTAATTTGTAGGATTGTTTGTGCTCTTTGCCATGCCATGCCTCTTTAAACCGGACATGCATCATACTCGGTTGAGCATCATGCTATGTTTATGTGGTGGTTGTTTACTATGTTGTTTGCTTCTTTCCGGTATTGCTTCTTCGGGTTAGTTCCGATAACGTCGCGTTTGTGAGGATCCATTCGACTACGTCCGTTTTTCTTCTTCATGGACTCGTTCTTCTTCCGTGCGGGATCTCAGGCAAGATGACCATACCCTCGAAATCACTTCTATCTTTGCTTGCTAGATGCTCGCTCTTTTGCTATGCCTATGCTACGATGCCTACCACTTGCTTATCATGCCTCCCAAATTGCCATGTCAAACCTCTAACCCACCATGTCCTAGCAAACCGTTGTTTGGCTATGGTACCGCTTTGCTCAGCCCCTCTTATAGCGTTGCTAGTTGCAGGTGAAGATTGGAGATCATTCCTTGTTGGAACATGTTTATTGTTGGGATATCATAATATTATCTTGTTTATCTTAATGCACCTACATACTTGGTAAAGTGTGGAAGGCTCGGCCTTATGCCTAGTGTTTTGTTCCACTCTTGCCGCCCTAGTTTCCGTCATATCGGTGTTATGTTCCTGGATTTTGCGTTCCTTACACGGTTGGGTTATAATGGGAACCCCTTGATAGTTCGCCTTGAATAAAACTCCTCCAGCAATGCCCAACCTTGGTTTTACCATTTGCCACCTAGCCTCTTTTCCCTTCGGTTTCCTGAGCCAAAGGGTCATCTTTATTTAAACCCCCCCGGGCCAGTGCTCCTCTGAGTGTTGGTCCGACCGAGTAGACTGCGGGGCCACCTCGGGGTAACTTGAGGGTTGGTTTTACTTGTGGTATGTCTCATCTAAGTGTGCCCTGAGACCGAGATATGTGCAGCTCCTATCGGGATTTATCGGCACATTCGGGCGGTGTTGCTGGACTTGTTTTACCATTGTCGAGGATGTCTTGTAACCGGGATGCCGAGTCTGATCAGATAGTCTTGGAAGAAGGAATATCCTTCGTTGACCGTGAGAGCTTGTGATGGGCTAAGTTGGGACTCCCCTGCAGGGATTTGAACTTTCGAAAGTCGTGCCCACGGTTAAGGGCAGATGGGAATTTGTTAATGTTCGGTTGTAGATAACATGAAACTTAACTTAATTAAAATGCACCAACCGCGTGTGTAACCGTGATGGTCTCTTCTCGGCGGAGTCCGGGAAGTGAACACGGTGTTGGAGTAATGTTTGACGTAGGTTGTTCTAGGATCACTTCTTGATCATAGTTGTTCGACCATGCTTTTGCCTCCTCTTCTCGCTCTCTTCTGCGAATATGTTAGCCACCATATATGCTAGTCGCTTGCTGCAGCTCCACATCATACCCTTACCTTTCCTATAAGCTTAAATAGTCTTGATCGCGAGGGTGTGAGATTGCTGAGTCCCCGTGACTCACAGATACTTCCAAAACCAGTTTGCAGGTGTCGATGATACCGTACATGTGACGCAACCGAGCTCAAGGAGGAGTTTGATGAAGTTCGTGTTCGTTATGTGGTTCCGTTTCCAGTTGATCAGTAGTGGAGCCCAGTTGGGACGATCGGGGATCTATGTAGCATTTGGGGTAGTCTTCTTTTATTTTGGTTCAGTAGTCGGGCCATGATTGTATCTGGATGATGTAATGCTTTATTCATGTATTGTGTGAAGTGGCGATTGTAAGCCAACTATGTATCTCTTTCCCTTATGTATTACATGGGTTGTGTGAAGATTACCTCACTTGCGACATTGCTTTCAATGCGTTTATGCCTCTAAGTCGTGCTTCGACACGTGGGAGATATAGCCGCATCGAGGGCGTTACAAGTTGGTAATCAGAGCCTTCCCCGACTTAGGAGCCCCCTACTTGATCGAATCGTTGGCGTTGTTGAGTCTAGAAAAATGTTTTGAGTCATTTAGGATTATATATATCGGAGAGTAGGACTTCTTTTTACTCCTCAGTCCCTTCGTCGCTTTGGTGAGACATCCTGACGTAGAGTTTTGACTCTTCTCTTCTCAAATTTCACTACAAAAAATTAGGATCACGCGGGTATCTTGGAATCGTTCCGATGGTTTTGTGACGAGAACATTGTTATTGGTGCCTCCTGACATTTAGGGGTTGTGGCAGTGTCCCGGGGAGTTGAGCTCCGAGGTGTTGTCGTCACAATTTTATCATTGCAGTTCTGGAATACCTGAGTTCGCCGACATTGAAAATCTCTTTTATGCAGTTGTTGGTGAGATAACCTCGACGCCACCCAGTACTGGGGCGGGAGTTCGGGAGTATTGCCATAACTCGTATAACAGATGCTTTTCGAAGGTTGAGGTAAATGATTTCCGAAGGTTTCTTGGTTATGTGTTGAAGGATGGATACAGCTGGATGTAGGAATTGCTAGTTTTGGGTGAGATATTATGCTTCCCCTGTATCCCCAACACCTGATTGCATAAGCGGAAAATTTCGGGAGTTTATAAGTGGGAATTCAAGTAGCTTGTAGGATATATTTACGACAGATGTATGATATGTAATTGGGGTTCGACGTCTAGTGGTCCGCCTATCCACGGTTGGTTTTACAGTGGTCTTGTTGTGTCTTAAAGAGTCCTTGGCTATGCTGACTCGGGGACGCTTCGTATGTCATGTGCACTGCCTTGTACATGATGGTGCTGTACGATCGAGCCCGTGTAGGCCCCACCACAAAAACTTCGGACGAAATCTCTATCATATGTTTGTTCTGGCTTATTCTGCAAGCCAATCCTTTGTTTTGTTTTCAGTTGTGGTATTCGAGTTGCTTCGAAGTCAAATGTTGATTCCATACCTTTCCTAAGCGGTGCTCTCATACCTCTATGTGAACACCAGTCCTTCTCGATCATCGAGTTTGTCATGTCAATCCTTGTCAGCCGGTGCGATTCTCTCAAGATGATCGTATCATTTGTCTCATCAGTAAGATTCAACTCCAAGTCTTCTCAACGTTGTTTGTTTCATCCGTCCCAAGCTTGCCTTTGTTTTCCCGCCCTCCCACCCTTTTCTTTGAGGACTAAGATTTCTTATTCAAGTATCCATCTTATTGATGTGAAGTCTCTCCATTTCTTTTCTGTCAATGTTCTTATCCGTTGATTCTCAGGAAGATACTAACGAAGCTTCAAGTTCGTCATTCTTCTTTCTTTTCTTCTCCAGTGGATCGAATTCAAGTTTTTGGTGTTGACCATATCCTTTACTCGTTTCAAATGTTTTTCCATGCCAGTGCACCTCATAATCATTCACCTCTCTCTATTCATTTGTTCCGGAGTGCTGAGGATATCTCAGAAGATGCTAGTGCTTATTCTCATTCATTCAAGCTCTTTCGAGATTGTTATCTCATTCAAGCCATTTAATTCAAATGGCGCAATATATCTTTTAAATCATTCAACGGTGTTTCTTTTGAGTGGGCCCTAACCCATAGGTCTTTTCCCAGGATCTTACCTGACTCTTCTAATTTTCCCTGGGATTTTCAAATTCTTTTCTAAAGTCTGGCGTAAGAATGAATTGTCATCAGTTAGATGGTTTCTCCAAGATCTTATAATTTTTTTCTAATCATTGGCTCAAGCTCTTCGCTTTTCATTCTCCCGGAGTATCTCAATAATTCATGATGGTGTTTCTCATCGTCATTCTCAACTTTTGAAGACCGAGGAAGAGTTCCTCTCTAATATTCTTCGTTCTCTCAAAGATTCGTCATTCTAGCTTGTTGCCATCCTCTCATAATTGTTTTTGATTGTGAGAATTCTTTCCACCCATCCGGAGCAATTCAGGAGTCTTTCTAGTTTGTTTCTCCGGAGCCCATTATTTTAGAAGATTTATTCATTCTCAGCTTTCAGCTATCATTCTCCAATCTTATCGGTGCATTGTTCAAGTGATTTCTAATCAGCTCATGATCTCTTCGTTCTCTTGTATCTAAATTCTGTCAAGTATCTTCATTCGTTCTCTAATTCTTCCCGGTGTTTCTTTATCTTTTCTTCGTTCATTTTCAATTCTTACCGGTGGTTCGTTCAAGATTTTCTCTTCCATTGTTATCAATTTATTCGTTGTTCCAATCCTACCGGCGATTCGTCGAAGACCTTCTCAAGTTTGCGCAATATCTATCTTAATCCTTTCCACGAGAATAAGTTGTATGCAATCCATTGCTTGTCATCGATTTAAATTGGTGAAGGATAAGCATAACATAATTCTTATTCTTGTTTCATCCAAGTGATAAATTCCTTCCTTCGGAGTTTGTTCATGATAAATAAATTCTTGATTTTCTTTTGTTCATCTTTTCTTTCCCGGAGTTCCAAGCTCTCATCATCACGGAGATCCATCTAAATCATTACAAGGTTTCACTTTATGTTTTCAACTTCTCTTTCCTTTCGTGTGTTCATCCTTCTGTTATCGGAGTTCTTCATGAAGGCGCTACATGTTGTTTCATCAAGGAATTATTCCTTCTCGAAGTGTTCATCGAGATTCTTTTCAAAGGAGATCAAGCATTCTTCATCTCGCATTCCGGAGTGCAATTCTTTCTTTCGTATCATTGGAAGTGGTATTATGTCATTCTTGATAATTTGAGTTCATGTTTCATGATTCACATGTTGTTAAGAATGAGGTATTTTAAATCCATCAACCTCTTCGTTGGAGCTATCTTGGGTTATATCTCACCTAAAGCCTTCCCTAAGGATTGTTGCTACCTATGGTGCTTATAAATGACCCAAGTTTCTTCATTTATCCTCCCGGTAAGATAAGCTTCTCATCTCCTTGTTGATATCAATCCAATATATCGTTTCTATGAGTGGCAGGTTGTCACCTCATAATTTTGAGATGCTTTCCATAAGCCCATTTCAAGCTTATCCTATCGTTGTTGGTGTTCCAACAACTCCGTTCGACCCTTCTCCTAAGGATGCCTTTTCAAGCTCTTTTGTGACAGAAGTTGGCATTTTCTTCTCCATTCTTTTATTTCAATGATCCATCTTCTATTCTCTCTTCCGGAGGCGTTGTGATGTTGCTCTTTTCTCTCATCATCTCGGATGGTGTTCTTTTCGTGCTTACCCATTTAACCGGAGTGTTGTGACCCTTTGCTCAAGTTCTTTTCATCCTATCAAGTCTTGCATCTCTTTTCAATCGGAGTGCTATACGAATTTGTTCTTCCTTGTTCCTATTTTCTAACAGAGTGTTTTCAACTTCGTTCATCTCCGTGGTATTCTTTCTTTCAATTTGTTCAACTTTTCAAGGTTCTTTGGTTTCACTCGTTTGTCAAAGAAGCAACTTAGTTTTACCTCTCGTCTTCCTCTTCCGTTTTCCCTCCGGTGCCATCCTAGATCTCGAGACGAGATCCTCTCGTAGTGGTGGAGTGTTGTAACGCCCCAAGACCGGAGATTCAGATGCCATCCATGGATTCCGGGTTTCGTCATGTGTTTTGTTTTGCTTGTTGCTTTCCCCTTTGCATCATGTGCCTTGCATCATGTCATCATGTCAATATGCAACCCGTCTTAAAGCCCACTAAATAATTTGTGTGGATCTTCGATCCATTTAAATCGAGGAAAGAGTGACTTCACTTTATAACATTATCCTCCTAATATTTATGGAGCTATTATAAATATTCCATTTATTTGGAATTCACCTTAACACGCTTGCATATTTAATCCCTTGGCCTTTTTCTTCTTCAAGTGTTAACTCTCTAACCTTGCCTTATATTTCTTTCATCATTTTCCGGAGCTCCACAAAAAATCCAAACATTTTTGGACACCTCTAATTCCTCGTCCTTGTTCAAACCATTTGAATTAAATTCACATGACTTTGAATTAAATTCTTGCAATCATGCCTCTCCTAATTTTCGTGGACCGTGCACATCTTTACGAGTCCGTAAAAATTATCCCCGCGCCCAAATTCCATCCCTAACCCTCTCTTTATTTTTTTTCTTCTATCTATATTTATTTATTTTCTCTCTCTTTTTGGTTAAGAGAAGAGAGTGTGTGTGAGAGAGAAAGAGCCCAGCCAGGATCCAGGCGCAGCCCCTTCTCTTCTGGGCTGGCCTTTTGGCCCACCTAATCCTACCCTAGGCCCACTCTCTCCCTTCTAACCCCATCCCCTCATCACGATCTCTCTCGTCTTGCCCTCGCGCCGCCAGGAGGCAGAGCGCCTGCTTCGCTCGATCCCATCTCCCACATCGCGCACAGGTGAAGTGCTCGATCCTCCTCCTCTCGCTCGTCTCCCTTCCCCTCCTTCCACCTAGCGACCTCACCGCCGAGCTGCAACCACGGCGCCCGCTCCCTCTCATCCTCCCCTACCGCCGCCAACCCCACGCACCAGGAGCAGTCCCGCTCGGTTCCCTCGTCCTCCTCCCGCAGCAGTCCTCGTCCCACGCCCGATCCCGCGCGCCCCTCATCCTCCCTCCTCCTTCGGTCTAGGAACCAGGCCAGAGCCCGTCGGCCTCCTCGCCGCCGTCGCGCCCACAGGGCCACCAGCATGCCCTGCTCGGCCTCCCCCTCTGCTCCCTCAGCCTTGACGCTTCGCCGCCCCTTGCCTCGTCCGCGCCAGCGACCAGCAGCAGGTTGCTACTCCGCGCCGCCCCCATCTGCCATGGCCTCCATTCGACAGCGCCGCACCTCTGTCTCCCGACGAGATCCTCCACCAGTCGTGCCCCGTCATCGTCACCTTGCTGCACCACGCCCGTCGTCGGACCTCGCGTCGCCGGCCTGCCGCCCTGGAGACTGAGCCGTAGCGAGCATGTCCCGCTGCCTTTCCTGTCGTTGCCAAGACCAGTGAACACAGGGACAGAAGACTGCCTCTATGGCTTCCTGTCGACAAGTACCCCTTCGGTTCTTCAAGCCCGGGAAGTACCTGGACGCCCGATGCCTAGAACGCCTAACGTCGATCCCATGGACGTTAAGTACCTCTACGAACCGTGTACGACTACCGTCGCTGAGGGCCACCGAGTGAACAACAACCGTTGCTGTGAATCCGGCAAGACCTCTGAGATCCACTTCGTGGACCGACAAGTGCTTTGACGACCGTTGTTCGCCAAGTACCCCTTCGGATCGCTAAGTTCGACTACCGATGACATGTACCACTACCATCACTCCAAGATCCGAACGGCTACGATGACATGAACATCTGCAGAACGTTTACGATTACATGATGAACCACCAAGGCCGGCTACAACCCTTGTACCACTACTATCGCCAAGTACCACGACGACCGAAGCATAGTCCCTCTACGTTTGCCATGTACATCGACCTTCACCGAAGACCCGTGCAACACTAACGCCAAGTTCCCCTACCGTCCCCTTGGAAACATCGAATGCGTCAAGTCCTTCTCCGAGACGTGTACCACTACTTCCTCTACCGTCGTGAGAACGCCTACTTCCACTACGTCCCATTGAACCCGAACCATCTCGTTTGTACACTTCGAAGGTATAACCGCCGGAACGACGTCCGTGAACGAATGCATGTGTGATGTATGAGTTGCTCGTGCTTGCTCCGTGCTCGAATTGTTTGTGCACGTTGCCCCTCTTTTGCCTTGTCACCATCGTCGACTCATGGGACACCCGGTATCCGGGAGTGCCCCACCATCTTTTGCACGCATCCGCACACTTCTCCTTTGCATCGGTATCTCAATCGAGTTACCAGAACCGGAACGCCGCCGTGGCACCGTTTTCGTTATCATTGCCGTGGCACCCCTTTTCTTTCCACCACGGTGACAAATGCTTCATAATGCTCTTGTCAACTTTTATTAAATAATTGCATAAAACTTGTTCATGTCATCCGCATCATGATAACAATAATTAAAATGTTTAAATTGTTGTTGCAATAAATTACTAATGCATATGGGGATTTACCGAATTCATTATTTGTTATATCCGGCCCCATTTAAATTGTTTAGATAGTATAGTTTTGTTATGCTTCACCTCTTGCCATAGTACCTAATCGGGAGAGAACTAAATAATTAATGTGGTGTTCCGTCAATATGCAACTCGTTGCATATTGAGCTCCACTTAATTTGTAGGATTGTTTGTGCTCTTTGCCATGTCATGCCTCTTTAAACCGGACATGCATCATACTCGGTTGAGCATCATTCCATGTTTATGTGGTGGTTGTTTACTATGTTGTTTGTTTCTTTCCGGTGTTGCTTCTTCAGGTTAGTTCTGATAACGTCGCGTTTGTGAGGATCCGTTCGACTACGTTCGTTTGTCTTCTTCATGGACTCGTTCTTCTTCCGTGCGGGATCTCAGGCAAGATGACCATACCCTCGAAATCACTTCTATATTTGCTTGCTAGATGCTCGCTCTTTTGCTATGCCTATGCCACGATGCCTACCACTTGGTTATCATGCCTCCCAAATTGCCATGTCAAACCTCTAACCCACCATTTCCTAGCAAACCGTTGTTTGGCTATGGTACCACTTTGCTCAGCCCCTCTTATAGCGTTGCTAGTTGCAGGTGAAGATTGGAGATCGTTCCTTGTTGGAACATGTTTATTGTTGGGATATCATAACATTATCTTGTCTATCTTAATGCACCTATATACTTGGTAAAGAGTGGAAGGCTCGGCCTTATGCCTAGTGTTTTGTTCCACTCTTGCCGCCCTAGTTTCCGTCATATCGGTGTTATGTTCCCGGATTTTGCGTTCCTTACACGGTTGGGTTATAATGGGAACCCCTTTACAGTTCGCCTTGAATAAAACTCCTCCAGCAATGCCCAACCTTGGTTTTACCATTTGCCACCTAGCCTCTTTTCCCTTGGGTTTCCTGAGCCCAAGGGTCATCTTTATTTAAACCCCCCTGGGCCAGTGCTCCTCTGAGTGTTGGTTTGACCGAGTGGACTGCGGGGCCACCTCGGGGCAACCTGAGGGTTGGTTTTACTCGTGGGATGTCTCATCTGAGTGTGCCCTGAGAACAAGATATGTGCAGCTCCTATCGGGATTTGTCGGCACATTCGGGCGGTGTTGCTAGACTTGTTTTACCATTGTCAAGGATGTCTTGTAACCGGGATGTCGAGTCTGATCGGATTGCCTAGTGAGAAGGAATATCCTTCGTTGACCGTGAGAGCTTGTGATGGGCTAAGTTGGGACTCCCTGCAGGGATTTGAACTTTCAAAAGCCGTGCCCGCAGTTATGGGCAGATGGGAATTTGTTAATGTCCGGTTGTAGATAACATGAAACTTAACTTAATTAAGATGCACCAACCGCGTGTGTAACCGTGATGGTCTCTTCTCGACGGAGTCCGGGAAGTGAACACGGTGTTGGAGTAATGTTTGACGTAGGTTGTTCTAGGATCACTTCTTGATCATAGTTGTTCGACCGTGCTTTTGCCTCCTCTTCTCGCTCTCTTTTGCGAATATGTTAGCCACCATATATGCTAGTCGCTTGCTGCAGCTCCACATCGTACCCTTACCTTTCCTATAAGCTTAAATAGTCTTGATCGCGAGGGTGTGAGTTTGTTGAGTCCCCGTGACTCACAGATACTTCCAAAACTAGTTTGCAGGTGCCGATGATACCGTACAGGTGACGCAACCGAGCTCAAGGAGGAGTTCGATGAAGTTCGTGTTCGTTATGTGGTTTCGTTTCCGATTGATCAGTAGTGGAGCCCAGTTGGGACGATGGGGGATCTGTGTAGCATTTGGGGTAGTCTTCTTTTATTTTGGTTCCATAGTCGGGCCTTGATTGTATCTGGATGATGTAATGCTTTATTCATGTATTGTGTGAACTGGCGATTGTAAGCCAACTATGTATCTCTTTCCCTTATGTATTACATGAGTTGTGTGAAGATTACCTCACTTGCGACATTGCTTTCAATGCGTTTATGCTTCTAAGTCGTGCTTCGGCACGTGGGAGATATAGCCGCATCGAGGGCGTTACATATGATTTGAATGGAACTAACCCGGACTGACGCTGTTTTCAGCAGAATTGCCATGATGTATCAGAATGACCTGAAACTCCACGGGATATCTTACAATAAATAATAAAAAATCCTCGCCAAAGATGAAGACCAGGGGGCTCACACCCTTCTCACGAGGGTGGGGGGAGCCCCCCCTAGGGCATGCCCCCCTACCTCGTGGGCCCCCTGGAGACCTCCCGACACCAACTCCAACTCTATATAACTGCTTTCGGGGAGAAAAAAATAGAGGAGAAGAAATCATCACGTTTTACGATACGGAGCCGCCGCCAAGCCCTAAAACCTCTCGGGAGGGCTGATCTGGAGTCCGTTCAGGGCTCCGGAGAGGGGGATTCGTCGCCGTCATCATCATCAACCATCCTCCATCACCAATTTCATGATGCTAACCGCCGTGCGTGAGTAATTCCATCATAGGCTTGCTGGACGGTGATGGGTTGGATGAGATTCACCATGTAATCGAGTTAGTTTTGTTAGGGTTTAATCCCTAGTATCCACTATGTTCTAAGATTGATGTTGCTATGACTTTGCTATGCTTAATGCTTGTCACTAGGGACCGAGTGCCATGATTTCATATCTGAACCTATTATGTTTTCATCAATATATTAGAGTTCTAGATCCTATCTTGCAAGTCTATAGTCACCTATTATGTGTTATGATCCGTTAACCCCGAAGTGACAATAATCGGGATACTTACCGGTGATGACCATAGTTTGAGGAGTTCATGTATTCACTATGAGCTAATGCTTTGTTTCGGTTCTCTATTAAAAGGAGGCCTTCATATCCCTTAGTTTCCGTAAGGACCCCGCTGCCACGGGAGGGTAGGACAAAAGATGTCATGCAAGTTCTTTTCCATAAGCACGTATGACTATATTCGGAATACATGCCTACATTATATCAATGAACTGGAGCTAGTTCTGTGTAACCCTATGTTATGACTGTTACATGATGAACCGCATCCGGCATAATTATCCATCATTGATCCGATGCCTACGAGCTTTCCATATACTGGTTTACGCTTATTTACTTTCACGTTGCTATTGTTACAATCACTACAAAATACCGAAAACATTACTTTGCTTTCATTACTCTTTTGTTACCGTTACCATTACTATCATATTACTTTGCTACTAAACACTTTGCTGTAGATACTAAGTTTCCAGGTGTGGTTGAATTGACAACTCAGCTGCTAATACTTGAGAATATTCTTTGGCTCCCCTTGTGTCAAATCAATAAATTTGGGTTGAATACTCTACCCTCGAAAGCTGTTGCGATCCCCTATACTTGTGGGTTATCAAGAATAATTTTTGGCGCCATTGCCGGGGAGCATAGCTCTATTCTTTGAGTCACTTGGGATTTATATCTGCTGGACACTATGAAGAACTCGAGAGATCCAAAAACCAAGATATGTCCCTCAACTACGAGGGGAGGTAAGGAACTGCCATCTAGCTCTGCACTTGATTCACCTTCTGTTATGAGTAAGCTTGCGACACCTACACCTGCTTCTGCTATTCATTCTGATATGTCGCATGTTATTGATGATGCTATTTCTGCTATGCAGGATACTTATGATGAAACTACCTCTATGCCTGATACTACTATGCCACTTAGTGATTTTCTATAGGAACGACTTGCTAGGGCTAGAGAGATTGAAAATATTGAATCTGATTATGAAGATGAAAGTGATGATGAAGAATCACTTGTTATTCCTGAGGGTTATTTATTTGATCAAGATGCTTCTTTAGCTATTTTAGCTTGCAAAGATAGATATGAACTCAAAAGGTTATTAGCTAAATGGAATAAGCAATCTCCAAATGCTAGGATGAGACCTGACCCTGCTTTTGCTACTTCACCTATATGTGTTGCTGATAAGGATTATGAATTCTCTGTTGATCCTGATATAATTAATTTAGTTGAATCTGATCCTTTTCATGGCTATGAATCTGAAACTGTTGTATCACATCTTACTAAATTAAATGATATAGCCACCCTGTTCACTAATGATGAGAGATCTCGCTACTTTTATATCCTTAAAATATTTCCGTTCTCATTAAAGGGTGATGCTAAGATATGGTTTAATTCTCTTGATCCTGGTTGTGTGCGAAGTCCCCAGGATATGATCTATTACTTCTCAGCTAAATATTTCCCTGCTCATAAGAAACAAGCTGCTTTAAAGGAAATATACAACTTTGTGCAAATTAAAGAAGAGAGTCTCCCACAAGCTTGGGGGAGGCTTCTCAATTTACTTAATTCTTTGCCTGATCATCCTCTTAAGAAAAATGAAATACTTGATATCTTTTACAATGGACTAACCGATGCTTCCAGAGATTACCTGGATAGTTGTGTTGGTTCTCTTTTCAGGGAAAGAACACTGGATGAAGCTGAAATCTTATTGAATAATATGTTGACAAATGAAAATAATTGGGCACCTCCCGAGCCAGCTCCTGAGCCAGCTCTTGCTCCCATTAATGACCCTATTCCTAAACCAAATCCGAAGAAGAGAGGTATTCTATTTCTCAGTCCTGAAGATATGCAAGAGGCAAAGAAATCTATGAAAGAAAAAGGTATTAGAGCTGAAGATGTTAAGAATTTACCTCCTATTGAAGAAATACATGGTCTTAATTTACCGCCTGTTGAATAAACATATGATCTTAATCCTTTATTTATTGAAGAACCCCCAGACCCTGATAACCCAACACAGGTAGTAAAGGTAAATTCTCTCTGTAGATATGATAAAGTTGAAATCCCTCCTGCTAAAATAGCTAGTCAATGCTCAGATGAGTTTGATAATTTTATGTTTAAACAAGAAGACTTCAATGCTTATTTTGGTAGAGAATTAAAACAGGATGCTGATAAGATTAAATACTTGGGTGATTATATGGCTAATATTAGAGGTGAACTTAAACTTGTTAGTAAACATGCCTCTATGGTTACCACTCAAGTAGAACAAGTACTTAAAGCTCAAAAGGAATTGCTCAATGAGATGAATAGTAAGAAAAATGATTATGCTGTTAAAGTGGCTACTAGAACTGGTAGAATGACTCAGGAACCTTTGTATCCTGAAGGCCACCCTAAGAGAATTGAGCAAGATTCTTAGAGAAATAAAATTGATGCACCTAGTTCTTCCAAAAAGAAGAAAAAGAAAAATGATAGAACTATGCAAACTTCTAGTGAACCTATTGCTGAACCACCTGATAATCCGAATGATATCTCTATGTCTGATGCTGAAACACAATCTGGCAATGAACATGAAACTAATGATAATGTTAATGATAATGTTCATGATGATGCTCAACCTAGTAATGATAATGTCATAGAGATTGGACCTACTGTTGATCTTGATAACCCACAATCGAAGAATCAACGTTATGATAAGAAAGAATTTGTTGCTAGGAAACATGGTAAAGAAAGAGAACCATGGGTTCAGAAACCCATGCCTTTCCTCCCAAACCATCCAAGAAAAAGGATGGTGAGGATTTTGAGCGCTTTGCTGAAATGATTAGACCTATCTTTTTGCGTATGCGATTAACTGATATACTCAAAACAAATCCTTATGCTAAGTACATGAAAGATATTATTACAAATAAAAGAAAGATACCGGAAGCTGAAATTTCCACCATGCTTGCTAATTATACTTTTAAGGGTGGAATACCAAAGAAAGTTGGGGATCCCGGTGTACCCACTATACCATGCTCTATTAAGAGAAACTATGTTAAAACTGCTTTATGTGATCTTGGAGCCGGTGTTAGTGTTATGCCTCTCTATTTATATCGTAGACTTGATTTGAATAAGTTGACACCTACTGAAATATCTTTGCAAATGGCTGATAAATCAACTGCTATACCTATCGGTATTTGTGAGGATGTGCTTGTTGTGGTTGCAAACGTTACTATTTTAACGAACTTTGTTATTCTTGATTTTCCCGAGGACGATAGTATGTCTATTATTCTTGGAAGACCTTTTCTTAATACTGCAGGGGCTGTTATTGATTGCAACAAAGGCAATGTCACTTTCATGTTAATGGTAATGAGCATACGGTACACTTTTCGAGAAAACAACCTCAAGTTCATAGTACCAATTCTATCGGAAAAGTTCCATCGATTATATTTGGAGATTTTGAATTCCCTCTTCCTACTGTCAAGAAGAAATATGATATACTTATTATTGAGGATGTGCATATCCCCGTTGAGGTAACCTAGTGTTATTCGAAATTTCTCCGGTTTCATGTTAATTGGAATGAGTTTGTTAACAAGACTTGATCAACCTTGTTAGTGGATTCCTTTTGACGAGCATGAGATTGATGAAACTAGAAGCACAACCTTCTGTACCCTCTCTATACTTTCTGTTATTTGTATTAAATAAAGTTAAAATAAATAATTTTATGTCTGTTATCTGATTATCCGTGCAATATAAAAATACCTCTAAAATAAAAGTTGTCCAAAAGCCCTGAAAATTAAATATGATTTTTATAGAATATTTGAGGATTTATGGAACAAAGAACACACCAGGGGGCCAACCACCTTGCCACGAGGGTGGAGGGCGCGCCCCCTGCCTCGTGGGCCCATGGTGGCCCTCCTCCACTTACTCTTTCAGCCACACACTTCATCTTCCTCCCCCAAACACGAAAAACCAGCTCAAACCCGAGTCCAAGCCCATTTTGCTGCCATTTTCGATCTCCTTGCTCAAATCACCTCTCACAAAACTGCTTGGGGAGATTGTTCCTTGGTATGTGACTCCTCCATTGGTCCAATTAGTTTTTGTTCTAGTGCTTTATTCATTGCAAATTTGTGTTGCTTAGGTGACCCTGTTCATGAGCTTGCATGTCAAATTTATACGGTCAAAAGTAGTTTTGATGCATGATATAGGCTCTAGGCACTTGTAGGAGTAGTTGCTATCGATATTATTGAGTTTGGTTTACTTTTATTTTGAAGTTACTAAAAATTTCAGAATTTTTCAAAAAATGATGAGGAGATTATTGAGGGGCTCATCAAGCCATAGCTCGAAGGAAAAGGCATCGAAGCCTAAGTATAATTTGCCGCGCACCGCGGAGGTTCGGGCGTGTGAATGGCCCTCTGAGGATTTCTTGAGAGCAGCCGGGATTTATGAGGATTTTCATGAGTTGGCTCATAATGCAGGCATCACCACTTTCCTCCACGACCAATGCGATCAGTATCTCTTACTCACAAATACCTTTGTGCAAAACTTTCATTTTCATTCTAGGAACTCACCACCTACGGTGGAGTTTCATTTATATGATGAGCATAAGGAGGTGTCACTTTATGATTTCTGTCGGATTTGTTTAGTCCCTTTTGAGGGCAAGACAGAAGAACCACATCGTGATGATTGGAGGGATTTATTAATACTATCACTGTAGGGGAAACTAGGAAGGTTTCCGATGCATGAATCACTAGCATACATTTTCCTGTCTTATGTTACTTTGCATTATTTGCTAGTCGTTGGTTAATTGGCCGCGGAAACAGTGGAAACCTTAGTATCCCTAATATTATTATTTTTCTCCAAGGTTTATACAGTGATAACACTTTTAGTATGGGCGGCATTATTGCTAGACGGTTAAGTATGAACCGTACCAAAGGCCCCATCTTTGGAGGCATTTATGCCTCACGCCTAGCTGCACATTTTAACATACCTATTAGGCATGCTGAGAAGGAAGAAAAAGTGCTGCCCCGTGTTTATCTAGATTATAAAAGTATGGTGGCACATGATTTCATTGTTAAGAATAGGGCAGGAGAGCTTAAATATCAATTGTTCTTTAATAAACATCATCCTGAGACCATTACCTTGCCTGCTCCTGCTTTGTTTGATTTGACTGTAGGCAAGTACCTTGTTCCGTTGACGGCTATCCACGCCTACCGGAACCCTGCACCAGCCGAGGAGCCAGAACCAGAACCACAATTTGATCCTTCACGACAGTCTAACTATCAGTGGGATCCGGAGATGATTGCTAGCCAGTGGCAATCGGAGCCTTCTTCTTCCTCATCACAGTACGACCCCAACAACTATTATTATGGATATCAGCCAGGGCCAGCCGTGGCCATAGACCAACTTAGGCCAAAAGCCTAAGCTTGGGGGAGTATGTATTTCCCACCGACATTACATTTATGTTCACACGCACTCATTGCTAGATGTCGATACTCATACTTTTTCATTGTATCATCCATGCTAGTTTATTTCCTTTTATGCTTTCTTCTTGTGTGTTTAATAAATCTTAAGAAAACCAAAAAAATTAGTTGTAGCTTTTAATTAATTTACTTTCCATGCCTGTAGTTGTAATTAAAAAGAAAACCCAAAAATATTTCATGTTCTTCTTTTGCTTTTTGGGAGCTTTCCCGTGTAAATAGTTTTATTTCTTTTCTTTCTTTGTGGGTCAGTAGGAGAAGATCATGATTAAATTGTTGAAGTGGCTCTTTTATGCATTATTGTTTATATGACAGAAGAGCCCATATTGCCTTGTCTTCTCCTATTTATTGAATGCCTGCAGATTCTAGCTTAGTCCAATGCACGTGCACTCTTATTATTATTCACATCGTTCAGTCGTGCAAGTGAAAGGCAATTATGATGATATATGATGGAATGACTGATGAAGCTATGTACCTAGGATAGGGGCATGGACCTGTCCTAAGTACCCTACCCAAGGACATCCCTAGAAGAAGTCACCTCTCAATCGACTTGGAGGTATCCCACTCGACAGATTCAAGACACTCGACCACGAAGCAATCACTCGACCAAATTCCAACCACTCGACTGCCAGGAGATCTAAAGTCACCCTGCACGCAAACGGTCGGTCATTAAGTAGCTTTTATGGTCATCATAGCACTTTATTAGGGGCGTTACCAGTAACCCTCAGTCTTAATGTACTTTAAACCTTTCATTACTGAGGGCTGGAGGGGCCTAGCGAACTCTATATAAGCCACCCCCTCCTCAGTATCAAGGGTTGGCACCCCTGTTATTCATACACACATAATTTAGTCGACCGCCTCCGGGCACCGAGACGTAGGGCTGTTACTTCCTCCGAGAAGGGCCTGAACTCGTAATCCTCGTGTGCTTACAACTCCTCCATAGCTAAGATCTAGCCTCTCCATACATACCCCCCTACATCACTGTCAGAGTTAGAACCACGAAAGTTGGCGCCCACCTTGGGGCTAGGAGTCTTAGCGCCTAGTTTGAGAAGTTGTGATTTTTTCCGATCTCCTTGATCATGGTTTCGAGCGGAGCTTTGGTGGAGGGCCGCGAGATCCGTCTCGGCGCACTCACGTTCATCGCCGACGACTCCGCTTGGCTTCAGGAGGCTCCACTCGACGTCGACATGCTCCCCGTCCGCGGGGCTACGCACTTTCGCGCATGCGTCCGTGGTGTCCTCCTGCGGCAGCCATCGACCCAGTATCGGTCGGCTCCCGTGGCATCTCCCCGCCCTGTTTCTCGCCGGCGCAAGCGCTCCGGTCGGTCGAGGATTCAGAGGTGGGTGAGGCATGCGGTGGCCCGCCAGTCGGCCACCCCACAAGTCGCGGCAATCAAGCCCGACGAATCCCTCTACGGCCTGTTCGACTGGCTCCGCAGAGACCGCATCCGAATGCGACAGCAGTGACCCAGCTGCAAAGGTTCTGGTGATCGATGGGCCACACAGTCCTCCCGGTTTCCCCCACGCTGACGGAGGCGCGGATGGGGGCGACCCGTCGCGTCCTCACGAGGAGTATCTCCCCGAGCCTCTCACGTCGTTGCAGCGGGAGGAACTTCGCCGCCGGAACATGGATGCACTCCACACTCCTATCGTTGGAGAAACCCTTGAGGCGCGAGCCTTGGAGGACGCGCGCTTGGCTAACTTGGCCAAGCGCACTCGACTGGAGAATCTCCAACGAATAGTCGACGGGCGAGCGCGTCAACGGGCTCCAGAATCCAGTCGACGTCAACTCTTTCTGCCCCCACAGGTAATATCATACTCCGATTCAGAATTTGGCGGTTGCGGTCCGTATAGCAGAGTCGATTCAGCCCTCCCAGTCAGAGGCTGGCAGAGGCTTGTTGCAAATCAGAGCGTTGCTCCGGGCAGTGGGAGACTAGAATTCCGCTGTTTCTTAGTCGCGGTACAGGATCCACAGTCAATCCGTTGTAGCGGATACAGTCCAGTCGGCTCACAACCCAAGATCGCCTCCGAGGCATGAGGGACGTGGATACTGGCGTGATCAGTACAGAAGGAATGAGCAGTATGGTCACCGATTCGATCGTGATGATCGACGTCGAGTGCCAACCCCTCCCCCGAGGAGTGGATCATATGTGCCTCGACAGCAGGTGGACAGATGCCCTCATAGTGTTGGGCGGAGAATTCTAGTCGACCCCAGGGAACCAGGCTTTGATGCGAGATCCATTCTCGTTCAAGGTTTGGTCGACAGGAATAGAGCTCACCGAGAAGGCCACGACAGAGATGCGCCTACCAGTAGCAGAGTTCATGTTTCAGGGCCGGAGTGTTTCAGTCGAGCCATCAGAGCCGCTGTAATTCCTCCCAACTTCAGGTTGGCGACTGGAGTTAGTAAGTTCACCGGTGAGTCCAAGCCCGATACTTGGCTCGAAGATTACCGAGTGGCTGTCCAGATTGACGGTGGGAACGATGAGGTAGCCATGAAGCACCTGCCTCTCATGTTAGAAGGCTCGGCCAGAGCGTGGTTGAATCAGTTAGCACCCAGCAGCATTTACACTTGGGAGGATCTCTCCCGAGTGTTTGTCACCACATTTGAAGGAACATGCAAGCGACCTACAGGCCTTACGGAATTGCGGTCTTGCGTGCAGAAACTGAATGAAACTCTGAGGGATTACATCCAGAGGTGGATCACATTGCATCACATAGTTGAAAATGTACCAGATCATCAAGCAGTTTGTGCCTTTAAAGAAGGCGTTAAGTACAGAGAATTGAATCTGAAGTTCGGTCGAACCGGAGAGATGTCTCTGAATCGGATGATGGAGATTGCCACCAAATACGCTAATGGTGAAGATGAGGATCGACTCCGGAGTGGCAAGCATAAAGCAGTCGCCCAGGAAACCGGAGGAAATTCCAGTCGGAAAACAGAAGCGGAAAGCCGAGCCAGCCGCTCCTGGGGAGGCCCTGGCCGTAACCCAGGGAAAATTTAAGGGAAAACCCAAAGGACCTTGGAACCCCAAGAAAGTTAAAGACCAATATGGAAATGATGTTTTGGATCTACCGTGTCACATCCACACCAAGAAAGATGAAGAGGGTAAACTCATTTACCCAAAGCATACCACTCGACAGTGTCGACTTCTGATCCAGCAGTTTCAGGGAAAGCAGTCCAAAGATAAGGAAAAGGAGTCGGATAAAGTTGAGGACAAGGAAGATAGTGACGATGGGTACCCCCAGGTCAATTCCACCCTGATGATTTTTGCTGATGTTGAGAGCAAAAGTCGACTGAAGGTTATTAACCGTGAGGTAAATATGGTTGCTCTGGCAACACCCAATTATCTGAAGTGGTCCCAGACTGCCATCACATTCGACCAGTCTGATCACCCTACGCACATTGCCACCCCTGGGAGGCAAGCTCTGGTGGTCGACCCAGTTGTCGAAGGCACTCGACTGACCAAAGTCCTGATGGATGGAGGCAGCGGTTTGAACATACTGTATGCAGAAACATTGAAAGGGATGGGCATTCCGATGTCCAGGCTCAGCACTAGTAACATGAGTTTCCATGGAGTCATTCCTGGGAAGAAAGCCGAGTCACTCGGCCAAATTGCTCTTGATGTGGTTTTCGGTGATTCCAAGAATTACCGCAAGGAAAAGTTGACATTCGAAGTTGTGGATTTCCAAAGTGCTTATCACGCTATTTTGGGCAGGCCAGCTTATGCACACTTCATGGCTCGACAATGTTATGTGTATCTCAAATTGAAGATGCCTGGTCCCAAAGGTGTGATCACTGTTACAGGCAATCGGAAGAAAGCAGAAGAGTGTTTTCAGAAAGGCTCAAAGATTGCTGACGCTCAGATGGCGGTGGTCGAGCTGCAAGAGTATCAGAAGACTGCAGATCCGAGTGAGTTGCTACGAGCTAAGAAGCCTGCTTCAGAATCAGCTTTTCAGTCGTCCGGTGAAACGAAGGCAGTTCACATTCACCCGACCGATCCAAACGCTGCTCTGACTCACATCTCAACGACGGTCGACTCCAAATAGGAAGAAGCGCTCATCCAGTTCCTCCGTGAGAACTGGAACATCTTCGCATGGAAGCCTGCTGACATGCCTGGAGTTCCCAGGGAGCTGGTTGAGCACCGTCTATGAGTCGACCCTAAATTTAAACCTATGAAAGAACATCTTCGACGGTCCGCCGTCTAGAAGAGGAAGGCCATTGGCGAGGAGGTGACTCGGCTCTTAGCAGCGGAGTTCATCCGAGAAATTTACCACTCCGAGTGGCTCGCCAATGTTGTCATGGTGCCCAAGAAGGACAAGTCACTTTGCATGTGCATTGATTTCAAGCATATCAATCGGGCCTGCCCGAAAGATCATTTTCCTCTCCCTCGCATCGACCAGATAGTTGACTCGACTGCGGGATATGAGTGTTTGTCTTTCCTAAACGCCTATTCCGGGTACCATCAGATCCGTCCGTACGGGCCCGATGAGATCAAAACAGCTTTCATCACTCCATTCGGGTGCTTCTGTTATGTCACCATGCCGTTCGGCCTCAAGAATGCCGGAGCCACGTTCATGAGGATGATTCAGAAGTGTTTGCTCACTCAAATCAGTCGGAATGTGGAGGCATACATGGACGATATTGTGGTCAAGTCACGGAAGGGTTCCGACCTGCTGACTGACCTTGCTGAAACCTTTGCCAACCTCAGGAGGTATGATATCAAGCTCAATCCGTCAAAGTGCATGTTCGGAGTTCCAGGTGGGAATTTACTCGGTTTTCTCATTTCCGAACGGGGAATCGACGCCAATCCTGAAAAAATTGGTACTATACTCCGGATGAAATGTCCTGTGTGTGTGCATGACATCCAGAAGCTTACAAGATGCTTGGCCGCTTTAAGTCGATTCATCTCTCGCCTCGGTGAAAAGGCATTGCCTCTTTACCGACTGATGAAGAAGTCCGACAAGTTTGAGTGGACTCCAGAAGCTGATGCAGCGTTTACAGAGCTCAAAGCTCTGCTCTCCACCCAGTCGGTGCTTGCTGCCCCAATCAGCAAGGAGCCTTTGCTGATTTACATTGCAGCCACAGGACAAGTTGTCAGTATAGTACTTACGGTCGAGCGGGAAGAAGAAGGAAAGGCTTTCAAAGTTCAGCGCCCAGTATATTATGTTTCTGAAGTTTTGACTCCTTCAAAGCAAAGATATCCTCATTACCAGAAGCTTGTATATGGGATTTATATGACCACGAAGAAGGTTGCACATTACTTCTTTGATCATTCCATTACAGTCGTCAGCGACGCTCCACTATCAGAGATTTTGCACAACAGAGATGCAACTGGTCGAGTGGCCAAATGGGCGATTGAACTTCTTCCCCTAGATATCAAGTTTGAGGCAAAGAAAGCTATCAAGTCCCAAGCAATTGCAGATTTCGTCGCCGAGTGGATCGAACAGCAACTTCCGACTCAAGTTCACTCGGAGCACTGGACCATGTTCTTCGATGGATCTAAGATGCTGAATGGTTCCGGTGCTGGGGTAGTATTGGTTTCCCCCCGAGGAGATAAGCTCAGATATGTTCTCCAGATTCACTTCGATTCCTCCAATAACGAAGCAGAATATGAAGCACTTTTGTATGGGTTGCGCATGGCCATTTCACTCGGCGTCTGTCGCCTCATGGTCTATGGCGACTCAGATTTGGTGGTTAATCAGGTGATGAAAGAATGGGACGTCAGAAGCCCAGCAATGACTGATTATTGCAATGCAGTGAGAAAGTTAGAGAAGAAATTCGAGGGGATAGAGCTTCATCACATCCCCCGACTAAAAAATCAAGCGGCTGATGATTTGGCAAAGATAGGCTCCAAGAGAGAAGCCATCCCCAGCAATGTGTTTTTGGAACACATCCACTCGCCATCAGTCCAAGAAGATCCTTTTACAGATGAAGCCCCACAGCCAAAGAGTGCCACAGATCCGACTGAAGTTGAAATTCCGGCAGTGGTCGACCTAATCATGGAAGTTTTGGCAATCACCCCCGACTGGACGATACCGTACATCGCGTATATCCTGAGAAAGGAACTCCCGGAGGACGAAGAAGAGGCTCGACAGATCGTCCGTCGATCCAAGGCCTTTACAGTCATAAAGGGACAGTTGTATAGAGAAAGCGCGACTGGAGTCGGTCAGAAGTGTATAACACCAGAAGAAGGTCAAATAATCCTTGATGATATCCACTCGGGGACCTGTGGTCATCATGCGTCCTCTCGGACCATTGTGGCTAAAGCATACCGAGCGGGATTTTACTGGCCAAGAGCGAATGAAATGGCAAAAGAGATAGTCGACAAGTGTGAAGGGTGCCAGTTCTACTCCAACATGTCGCACAAGCCCGCATCATCCCTGAAGACCATTCCACTCGTCTGGCCCTTCGCTGTTTGGGGACTGGACATGGTTGGCCCATTGAGAACAGGCAGGAGCGGTTTCACACATGTGCTTGTGGCAGTCGACAAGTTTACCAATTGGATTGAAGCTAAGCCTATGAAGAATCTTGATGCTTGCACTGCTATTAGTTTCATCAGAGAGTTAACATTCAGATATGGAGTCTCGCATAGCATCATCACCGACAATGGGTCAAACTTTGATTCAGACAAGTTCAGAGCTTTTTGCGCCTCTCAAGGCACACGAGTCGACTACGCATCGGTCGCCCACCCCTAGTCGAATGGACAAGCAGAAAGGGCAAATGGTCTGATTCTCAAAGGACTAAAGCCTCGGCTGATGCGTGATCTCAAGCATGCAGCAGGCGCTTGGGTCGACGAGCTTCCGTCGGTTCTGTTGGGATTGAGGACTACCCCGAATCGGTCGACTGGAAGAACTCCGTTCTTTCTGGTTTACGGAGCGGAAGCAGACCTGCCGAGTGATCTACTTCACAATGCACCCCGAGTCGAGCTTTATACCGAAGATGAAGCAGAACAAGCCTGGCAAGACACAGTCGACCTCCTGGAAGAAGAGAGAGAAATGGCTATGATCCGATCGACCATTTATCAGCAAGACTTGCATCGATTCCATGCCGGAAATGTGAAGAGTCGAGCCTTCCAAGAAGGAGATTTGGTCCTCCGAGTGGATCAACAGAAACTACACAAGCTCGCTCCTACTTGGGAAGGTCCCTTCATTGTCACCAGAGTCCTCCACAATGGAGCGTATCACCTTTAAAATGTCGATCGCCAGATCGATGAGCCACGAGCTTGGAATGCAGAACTGCTCCGCCCCTTTCACACTTGAATTCTCACTCGGATGAGATGTAATAAGAAAAACTTTTGTAGTCTATTTATCAAAGACAAGAGTGTTACAAATTTTCCTATAATTGTTGTTGCTTTTGTTTGCATGTGAAATCCTCCAGTGGGTGGCTTAGCTACGAATCCGTTTCGCCTAAGTTTGTAAAAAAAATCCTATCGAGTGGCGAGCCAGACTCCCACTCGGAGGCTTAGCTGCAGCCTAGTGCTTGCCTAAGTGTTTAAACATCCTACCGAGTGGAGAGAAAACCTCCCACTCGGAGGCTTAGCTGCAGCCCAGTGCTCGCCTAAGTGTTTAAAAATCCTACCGAGTGGTGAGCCAGACTCCCACTCGGAGGCTTTGCTGCAGCCGAGTGCTCGCCTAAGTGTTTAAAAATCCTACCGAGTGGCGAGCCAGACTCCCACTCGGAGGCTTAGCTGCAGCTTAGTGCTCGCCTAAGTGTTTAAAAATCCTACCGAGTGGCGAGCCAGACTCCCACCCGGAGGCTTAGCTGCAGCCCAGTGCTCGCCTAAGTGTTTAAGAATCCTACCGAGTGGTGAGCCAGACTCCCACTCGGAGGCTTAGCTGCAGTCCAGTGCTCGCCTAAGTGTTTAAAAATCCTACCGAGTGGTGAGCCAGAC